>NW_006399911.1:5242421-5286253 GCF_000299155.1 Elephantulus edwardii | reverse complement strand
ACTATTATAGTATATTATATATTTATTATATATGTATATAAATAAATTGGGGGATGAATAAGGAGAGGGTAGAGAAAACACATCCTGAGAGCATGAGATCATGCAGAGCAAAATGTGAAGCACACAGCTTTGAAAGAAAGCTCAATCATTCTACCTTAAAAATGAATATTTTTACAACCTTCCTTGCTGAAACTGAGGAAGACCTGAAGTGCTTGCTGCAAAAGGTAAAGGATTGTAGTGTTAAATATGGATTGAAGTTTAACATCAAGAAGACCACTGGGCCAATTGGTAGCACCATATTAGATGGAGAAGAGATTGAGATTGTCGGTAATTACAGCTTGCTTGGATCCACAATCAACACTCTTAACACCAGCAGTCAGGAAATCAAAAGACAAATTGTGTTGGGAAAATCTGCTGCCATGGACCTCTCCAAAGTGCTGAAGAGCAACAATGTCAGACTAGATACAAAGGTGTGCCTAAACCAGGCCGTGGTCTTCTCAATTACTTGTTATGCTTCAAGAGAGTTGGACAGTGACTAAGGATGACAGAAGAAGAATAGATACCTTTGAGTTGTGGTGCTGGAGAAGAGTCTTAAACATACCATGGACTGCTAAGAAAACTAATAGGTTTGTCTTGGAGAGGGTGAAACCAAATCTCTGCTTGGAGGCTAGGATTTTGAAGCTCCGCCTCACTTACTTTGGTCATGTGGGCAGGAGAGATTGGTCCATGGAGAAGAACTTCATGCTTGGAGGGGTGGATGGACCGTGCAGGAGAGGTAGAGCCTGGATGAGATGGATTTATACAGTAACTGAGGCAGTGGAGGTTGGTGTATCAGAGTTAGTGAGGCTGAGTCAGGACATAGAAGAGTTCAGAGCTGCTGTACATAGGGTCACTATACATCATGAGTGACTCAGTGCACATAACAACAGTAAAATACTATGACAGGTTTAGAAACAGGAATGGCATCTACTTCCTAAGTAACATGTCTCCAGAAACTCTATGAACTTTGATAAATGTCGAAAGTTGTAGTGGGGATTCAGGCCTTTTGTTCATAAAGTCACTATGAGTCATGCTTGACTCGAAGGCAATCAACAAGTTATCCTTCTATTTTTACAATAATGGTTGCATACAGTGGTTGTCCTTCTAAGAATGAGTTAGTTCACTCAGTATAATGTTCTCCAGTATCTCCCAAGTTATGTTGTATTTTTAAAATCATTGCTCCTGAGAGCTGCATAGAATTCCATTGTGTGAATGCACTACAATTTCTCAATCCATTCATTTGTCGTAGGACATTTGAGCTGTTTCCATGTTCTTGATGGTGTAAATAATGGAGCAGAGGTGTGAGGATGGACAGGGGTGAAATCACAGGGTTGCTCAATTTTGTGGGTGAAAAGAGGGGATAAAGGAAAGAGGAAATATTTGGCAGGGACCTGAAAATACTGGTTAATGGTGAGCATAGTCCAATGACGATTAATTTTATAAAACACACTGTATGTGTTTGCTGGCCATCTGAAGGTCTTCTTTGGTGAAGTGTCTGTTCATATCCTGTGCCCATTTTTCAATTGGGTTGTTTACCTTTATCTTCTTGTGGTGCTCAAGTATTTTATAAATCCTAGGTGTAAGTCCCTTATCTGACATATCATTATCAAATATTTTTTCCCAGTCTGTGGCTTCCCTTTTTACCCTGTTGGAGAAGTTTTTAGATGTGCATAGGGATTTGATTCTTAGAAGGTCCCATTCATCTATTTTATCCTTTCCAGGTTGTAGATTTCTCAGGATGCTTGAAAGACTGTTTATGTTGTAGATTAGGACTTTTAGAGTTCTTCCAAACTTTTCTTTAAAGAAGTTTATAGTCCTTGGTTTTAGTCCTAGGTCCATGATTCAGTTTGAATTGTTTTTGTATATGGAGTGAGGTGTGGATCTTGCCGGAGTTTTCTGCAGATAGTTTTCCAATTTTGCCAGCACCATTTGTTAAAAAGGTTATCATTTCCCCACTTACCTGATTCAATTTCCTTGTCAAAAATCAGTTGACCATAGGTAGATGGGCTGGTTTCTGGATCCTCAATTCTATTTCATTGATCTATGTGTCTATCATTGTATCAGTACCACACTGTCTTGACCACCACAACAGTGAAATAGGATGTTCAAAATCCCTAGCTCTAAGAGAGCTGCAAACCAAAACAGCAGATATCATCTCACTCCAGTAAGAATAGCAAAATTTAACAGAACAGCAAACAACAAATGCTGGCGAGGTTGTGGAGAGACCGGAACTCTTATTCACTATGGAAGGCTGTACGGCACATTCTCAAAAAGTTGCAAATAGAGATATAGTTTGACCCAGCAATTCCACTACTGGGAATATACCCCAAAGAGACCATAATTGACATCCAAGCAGATATATGCACACCCATGTTTATTGCGGCTTTGTTCACAATGGCAAGGAGTTGGAAACAACCTAAGTGCCCATCAACAAAAGAATAGATAAGAGAAGTTGTGGTGTATTCACACAACTGAATTTTATGCTGCGTTGAAAAATAAGGAACTCATGAAATAGTATTCAAAATGGGTAACCCTGGAGGACATTATGCTGAATGAAACATCTCAGTCACAAAAGGACAAATACTGCATGGTGCCACTCTTGTAAAATGGAACTGACATCAGTGTTGGGGGGACACTGAGAAAGAGGAGATAGATAATGTATACTACATTGAAACAGATGAGGGAGAGAACTGTTTAAAAGGGATATATGAATAGGTATTATTGTCATGACAGGAGTCCAGAATGAAGGCTGCACAGTGGAGTGGACTTGGAGGGAGAGATTGTGTAACAGTGAAAGAATTTTTCTTTTACTTTTCAAAGAGAAGAGCAAATTGGGGGGAAGGGTGGGTAGGGAAAAAAGTGCAACAATGAATACATGGAGATCCAAAGTCTCTGTAAACTTACATTAAAATGAATTTTAAAAGGGGGATAAACCCCCACCATATATGGAAATGATTGCATAAGACATAATGGCAATGAAGGAAAGTGTGTGTGTGTACACCTGCATAATAAAAAAAGAACCATATTTTTGTCTTGATTTTAAGGCTTGATCTCAGCTGACCATTAACACTTCTGAGGAAATTTAGAAGCCTCCAGATGCCACTCATTCTCCTCTTCAGACCAGTTAAATCAGGGCCTCTGGGGATGGAGTTCCCAGGAGCAGTCAGGTGCCTCCACTTATAGTTCAAGGTGAGAACATTGCTAGAGCGGGCACATCTGTGATCTTCTTGAGGGTGGTCGGCAGTGTAAACCAGGCACCACCTCGTTCTCTGGTCTCATGCTTGTGAAGAGTGAGGCCCACATGATCCATTTGTCCTTTGGACCGGGTATTTCTATGCAGCTTTCGTTTTCTTTGTTCTCAACAGGAACAGATCAATAGCTACACCTTAGATAGTTGCTCACAGGTTTTAAGAACCTACACTACTCATTAAACTAGGATTTAGAACATTGCTGTTGTTGGTTGCTATGTCAATTGATCTTAATGTTCCCTACGACTACGGTCCCAAAGCCCTAGGACCAGCAAGTCATTCCCTCAGGGTGCTTGGTTATGACTGAGAAGTTTATATAATGTTGCTCCCTGTTGGCTTTGCTATGAAAAGACAAATAATGTGTGAGTGCATTATTAGAAAAAGTTAAAGAGAGATTTCATAGAGAAAGAAAAGTCTTTTGATGGCTGCCAGGAATGGGAGGACAAAAAGAAAGAGAGGAGGGGAAAAGTAAGTTATTATGTAATAGATACATCTGTAGATGGGTGAAGAGCAAGGCTATCTACAATAGAGGGCTCATCAGGTTAATACCATGAAAGAAAAAGACATGGAGAGGTGCATAAGGGTTACAGGGAACAAAAGTAAATAGTATTACATAAATGGTGCTGTATTTTCCTGAGTAATAAACATTAATGTACAAGTGAATACATAGGCAGACAGGCAAGGTGAACTGATGTTGTTATGAGAAGGAGCTTCAAAACCCTTCCTCCAGGGAGCAGTGGTTTTCAATAATGAGATTTTGTTTTGTTTTGTTTTGTTTCATCACAGTAGTCTGAGAAACAGAATGGGGCCCTACAGGAAGTATGAGACTGGAAGCCTTTGCTCCCTGAGGGAATAGGACTCCTCTGTGTGGGCTGCCTGGGGATGAGCAGTGCTTTACTGGAGCCTGTTTTCTGTATATGAGAAAGACAACACTGGAGGAATTGGTGACTTGAGTGTGGTCATACCTCTCACACCTTGGCTGTGAGCCAATGTCTCCTGGCTCCCCAATGTGCTGTCTTCTCTCATTTTTTAAACTGGTCCTCGAAAACCTCCAGGTCTCTTCATCTCCCTCTTGGCCATCCTTTGGGGTTGAAGAGAGCATGTGGGTTTTGTCTTAAATGCCTACTTTAAACAATGGGAAGAGTTCCTGGAGTGCTAGGGTGAGTAGGATTCTGAGTCTGGGCCTGCTTGGATTAATTCATGATGCCTGTATTGAGGAGAAGTGATGTCAGTTTGGTTCAAGAGATGGTCTTTTCAATCGTTTTTTATGTGTTTGAAAGCTGTACCATGAATAGATGACAGAAGAATTTCTGTCTCTGAGTTGTGGTGCGGAAGGGTACTGAATATCTGACGCACTGCCAAAAGAACGAATGGATACGTCTTGGAGAAAGTTCAGCCAGTGTGTAGCTTAGAGGCAAGGGTGGTGAAGCTTTGCCTCACATACTTTGGGCATGTTGTTAGAAGTGGCTATTCCTTGGAATGGGATATCAGACTTGGAAAAGTGATAAAGACCTGAAACAAGACGGATTGTCACAGTGACTACAGTAATGAGCTCAAGTATGTCAGAGATAATGAGGTTGGCATAGGAGAGGACAGAGTTCTATTGTTCTGTTGTTCATAGTGTTGCTATGTACTCGACTTGATGGCACCTAACAAGAGCAACAAGCCTTGCGTTTGAGAGGAGGTCAGAAGCTCTGGTACCGCTTCACTCTCAGATGTGTAGTTCTACAAATTTTAGTCATTGTCCCATCTCCTGCCCTTTTTGCCTTGGAATCACTGATAAGCAGCTTGAAAACACGAAAGGCTTGGGAGAGATTTCCAAGCTGAGTGACCTTGGTCAAAGTCACTTTTCCCTGAGCTTCAGTTTCAACTGTAGCCTTATTGCTCTTATAGGACTCTGTAACATGAGGCTGAATGAGAGAGAAGGGTCCATCTCTGACCCAGTCCAGGCTGCCTCAGCCCTCCCGGTGGGGGCAGTGGGTGGAGGTCATTATAGTCTGTGGCCGAGGAGGCTGGTGAGATGGCAGAGAAGAGAGTGGGTAGGAGGTGAAAGAGGCCTCTATGTATGACAGGTCTGAGGCTCTCTCCCCACTCCAGGCCAGTGCCTAGCCTTACCCAGCACAGCACATGTGCAATGTGGTGCAAATGCCTGTGGTCTTGGAGATCAGGCACAGCTTCCTGGTGATGGAAAAGAGGCAAACACCTCAGGAAGCATTACAAGGCTATCTCTAGCTATGTGCTTCCATCAGCCTCAAGGGAGAAACTGAAACTCAGACTGGTAATGTCTGGGTTGACCAGAATCTAGGCCTGCTAACCACCTAGGAATAAAGAACGAAGCTTTTGCCTCCACAGGCACATCCTGGTAAATGTTGATGTCCTCAGGTAGACCAGGGTGGACCAACTGGGTTCAGCAGGGTGCGAACTTGAGGCGTAGCATAGGGCTCACACCTGCACTACTCCTTCCTGTTAGTTTTACCCTTTCTAGAATAGTAAAAACTATTAACTTACCTGGTACTCATTATGCTCAAGTGTTGTTCTAAGTTGCTGACTCAGTGATAGTCACTGTGATCCTTTAAAGAAGACACATTTATGATCCCCATCTTACAGGTGAGGGATCTGAGGCACAGAGAGGCTGAGGCACTTGCCTAAAGTCACACAGCTGCTAAGAGGCAGAGCTAAGGTCTGAGCTTCATTGGGCATTTTCTTTCTCTGCCCATCTCTACAGAGGCATCCACAGGTTTCTTTTCACTGAGAGTGGCAAGTGGGAGGTACCAGGAGTAAAAAGGGGAGATGTAGATATTAACTTATTTCCCCCTTTCCTACTGTACTGCAGCCTCTGTGAGCTCCTGTTAGGCCCCAGCCATGGATCCCAAGCTCCTTCTCCTTAACTGGGCCTCAGGGTGGTAATTGTAGTTCTTAGGTACCATGAAATCAATTCATAGTTGACCCTCCAGACACTGTTCAGAGGCAGTGAGTCACACGGCAGGAGCTTGCCCATCTTCCATGAAGCCGCTAGTAGATTTGAACTGTGTACCTTTGAATTGGCAGTGCAGTTCCTTACCACTTGGCCACCAGATATTACCTGACAAATGCTGAGCCCATTGCCTGGTGTGACTAGGCCTCTTGTGCTCATAATGTTGGAGTCTCGCACACCCTGAAAATGCCATGACTGGGAGCTGTTAATTCATATTTTATATTTGTAAATGTAAAAAAAAATAACCCACAAACCAACCCAAACCCAAACCAAACAGCCTGGGGAGTGGCTCTCTGATTGTCCATCTTTAGGGAATAGAAGCATGAGAAGTGAAGTTGTGTAATTACTCAGGCTACAGATTGTTGTTGCTGTTAAGTGTCATTGAGTCGTAGGCAACTCATAGTGACCCTGTGAACGAAAGACTTGAACACTTGTATGACTTTCATAATTTCTCCAGGTTCATAGGGTTTCCAGAGAGACAAGCTATTTCAGAAGTGGATGCCTCTCCTGCTTCCAAGCTTGTTTTAATTGGGGAGCTCCACCAAACACTGTCCGCCAGGGGTAACCATTATCACATTTAACACGTCAGTGTCACAGTGTTCAGCATCACAGCAATCACAAGTTACCTCTGTACAGCAAATGGACAGACCAGGGCTATATGACCTAGAAAAATATTTGACCAAAACCAATTAAAATCAGGCCTGAGGGCCATGGATTAAAGTCACAAACCTTTTGCTTGATGGCATCACTTTCTGTCCACTAGGCCAACTGAACTTTCTCTATGTTGTTGTTGTTGTTGTTAAGTGCTGTCTAGTCGTAGGCGACTCATAGCGACCCTATGAATTAAAGACCTCAACATGTGTAAGACTTTCATTGTTTCTCCAGGTTCATAGGGTTTCCAGAGGCAAGCTGTTTCGGAAGTAGATGTGTCATAAAACTCCTCTTTTCTCCATAATGGATCCAGTGTTCTCCACAGTCCCTACTTTGCTGTATTGCATGCACACGTGTGAATGTGTATTTGTGTGCATGTGTGTATCTGTGCTTGTATCTGTGTCTCCATCTGTGTATGTGTGTTTGTGTGATCCTAAGTGTGTGTGGTTTGTGGATAATATATGTGTCCTTTTCTGGGCACATGCTCAATCTCCTAATTTTTTTCCCTTCTGGGCTCTTCCTTGAAATCCCCACATGATGGAGGAAATGACTTGTGTTTCCTGAGGGCCAGAGAGGGAAGGGAGGGAGCCTCAGGTGGAACTAACATCTGATAAGAGATCTGCTTGTTGGAAAGGAGCCAGATTGGGGGGGTAGGGTAGAAGGTGCAAAGGGCGTGAGGAAGGAACATTCTGGGCTGGTGTGTTGTCCATAGGGAGCTGAACAGCTAACCTGTGTTTGGGCAGTTTGAATCCATCAGCTGCCTCAAGGGAGAAAGATGGACAGTCTCCTACCGCAGAATTTACCATTTCTGAAAATCCATTAGAGGGTCGGCTACGAGCTGGTTTAGATCAAGGGTACTGAACTCTATTGCTGTTGAACTGTACTGTTGTTGTCGTTATGTGCCATCGAGTCTCTTACGACTCATAGCGACCCTATGTACAACAGCCCTAAACCCTGCTCTATCCTGTGCCAATCGCACTGTCTCTGACACTCCCATCCCAATCACCCCAGTCATTGAATCAATCCACCTCAGAGGGTCTTTTCCTCCTGCGCTGTCCCTCCACCCTCCCGAGCATGATGTCCCTCTCCAAGGACCTGTCCCGACTTACAACATGTCCAAAATATGTCAGACAAAGCCCCAGAATCCTTGCCTCCAAGGAGCACCCGGTTTAACCCTCTCTAGGATGAATCTGTTTGTTTTCCTAACAGTCGATGGTACACACAATACTCTTCTCCAGCACCACAGTTCAAAGGCATCAATTCTCTTTCTATCCTCCCTAGTCATTGTCCAACTCTCTGATGCATAACAAGTGATTGCAAAGACCATGGCCTGTATCAGATGCACCTTAGTCTCCAGAGTGACACCATTGCTCTTCAGTACTTTGGAGAGGTCCCTAACAGCAGACTTCCCCATCCCAATACGTCTTTTAATTTCCTGGCTGCTGGTGCCAAGAGTGTTGACTGTGGACCCAAGCAGACTAAATTTGTTAACAATCTCAATCTCATCACCATCCATCCTGATGCTGCCAATTGGTCCAGTGGTGAGGATCTTTGCCTTCTTGATATTGAACCTCAATCCATATTGAAGGCTGCAGTCCTTGACCCTCTGTAGCAAGTGTTTCAAGTCCTCCTCAGTTTCAGCAAGCAGGGTTGTGTCATCTGCATAATGCAAACTGTTGATAGATCTTCCTCCAATCCTGACGCCACACTTCTCCTCATAGAGCCCAGTCTCTCTTCATTGACTATGCAAAGGCTTTTGACTGTGTGGGTCACAACAAGCTGTGGCTGACTTTGAGACAGAACAGAGCAAGGAGACACTACAGGGTTCAAAATCAAGAAGGGGGTCCGTCAGGGATGTATTATGTCT
Source organism: Elephantulus edwardii (assembly GCF_000299155.1). Classification (NCBI taxonomy): domain Eukaryota; kingdom Metazoa; phylum Chordata; class Mammalia; order Macroscelidea; family Macroscelididae; genus Elephantulus; species Elephantulus edwardii. Next base: position 5,277,474 of record NW_006399911.1, on the reverse strand, counting down.
CCATACCTTTTCAATCTGCATACAGAACAGGTCATCTGAGATGCTGGCCTGTATGAGGAGGAATTTTGCATCAGGATTGATGGAAGAGTCATCAACTACCTTCGTTATGCAGATGATACAACTCTGCTTGTTGAAACTGAGGAGGACCTGAAGTGTTTGCTACAGAAGGTCTAGGGCTGCAGCCTCCTATATGAATTGAAGCTCAACATCAAGAAGACAAAGGTTCTCACCACTGGGCCAATTGGCAGCATCAGTATGGATGGTGAAGAGATTGAGATAGTTAACAGTTTTAGTTTACTTGGCTCCACAGTCAAGACTCTTGGTAACAGCAGCCAGGAAATCAAGAGACAAATCAGCTGTGAGGGACCTCTCAGGAGTACTGAAGAACACTGACGTCTGGCTGAAGACTAAGGTGCACCTGATCTGGGCTATAGTCTTCACAATTATATGCTATGCATCAAAGAGTTGAACAGTGAATAGGGATGATAGAAAGAGAATTGATGCCTTTGAGCTGTGGTGCTGGAGACGAGTGTTGAATATACCATGGACTGCTAGGAGAACAAATAGGTTTGTCCTGGAGAAGGTGAAGTCGGAATACTCCTTGGAGTCAAAGATTCTGAAGCTTCATCTGACATACTTTGGGCATGTTGCAAGGAAGGACTGGTCCTTGGAGAGGGCACAAGAGAGGAAAACACAAGATGAGATGAATCGATTCTTTGACTGGAGTGATGGGAATGAGTGCGTTTGAGATTGCTAGGTTGGCACACGATAGAAAGGCATTTAGAGCTCTTGTACATAGGGTTGCTCTGAATCGCAAGCAACTTGATGGCACATAAGAACAATAACAACAACATACAGGTTGAAAACGTATGGAGACATGACACATCCCTGTTGTACATGCTTCCCAATATTGAACCAAGCAGTGTTTCCTTGCTCTATTCTGATGGCTGCCTCTTGGTCCAAGTATAGGTTTTGCATTAGCACGATCAAGTGTTCTGGGGTTTGAAAAATAACCTCCTAGCCACTGTGGTCAGAGATGAGGGAGAAGGAGAAAGTGACGGGGGTGAGTGGTGGTCGAAGGAACAATCACAAAGGCATCTGTGGCCTTTGGATTTATTCATGAGTTGAGATATTCCAGGAGTTTGAGCAGGAGACGTGATCTGAACTGCTGTTGAAGTAGGAAGACAAGAGAGGAGGCTGCTGCAATTGACCAGGCCAGAGACGGGGATGCCTGGGCCTGGGGCAGCAGGAAGATTGAGAAACAATGTCTGGCTTCTGAGCAGAGTTTTTAAGAGGGGCGAACAGGCTTTCCTCATGTGGCTGTCAGGGAGAGAGGGGCTGTCTAGAAGGCTTTAATTCAAGCATTTGTGAGAATAAAGCTGCTGCTTACTGAAGTGGTGGAAGACCGTGGGAGGAGTTAATTCTGGGGCAAGTCAGGAATGTCAACCACACTTCTTGAGTTGCCTTTTAGATATGTAAGTGGAGATGCAGAGTAGGCAGTTAATAAGTATGTCTGGAGTTCCAAGGCAAGCCTAGGCTGGAGGTGTGGGAAGCATCAGTGTGTGGATGATATTTAAGTAATAGGTAATAGCAATAATTGTGATAATATAAAGAGGAAGTTCGTGAACGCCCTGCCTGTGGAGCTGGTCAGGGAAGGGCCCGATGGTGTCTGGTCATCCACAGCAGGAGGGGCTTCCTCTCAGGTCTGATGATAAGTGCTGAGCCTTGGTGTAAGTCACCTGGCCCCTTCTCTTAAAGTTTGGGTTCTGTGGGTGGACCTGCTGGCCAATGTCCTGCTTTTCACTTTGTGGGTTGTTGTTTTTTTTCCCGTTGATCTAATGTAATTGCCTGCTGCTGAGAGAGCCAGCCTTTCAATCCACCAGCATTCAGGCTGCAGCACATCCTGGCTTGAGTGGGGTTTTCATGTCTGCCTCATACAGACCTTCCTGAATCAGTTCTATAGCGGTTCTGAAGTTCTCCCATCCCAGCAGACACTTTAAAAGACCCAACCGCTAGCCACTCTCTAAGCTCTCAGGCAGGTAAACTGGCCATGTGACTCACTTCTGACCAATGAGATAAAAGAACTTCTCTTCCGGGCCTCTGGGAGAAGAATTTGCTTCTTAAATGAAAAATAGGAACCTCTCAAGGAAAAAAGCATTGGCTACCACTTCTGTTTCCATCTTGGAATGTGGAGCAACCTCATATACTGGGAGCAGCAGAAACTGCAAAGTGGCAAGCACGTAATTAGAGGACTGTTGTGCAGAGAATGACTGAGGGAAGGGTGGAAGGCCTTGACATTGCAGAGCCAATGAAGGAACTTGGACTTGCCCCCTCCAAATGACTCTTTAAATAAACACTGAATGTCCTTCTGGCTTAAGCAACTGTTAGACCAGCATTTTCTTAGTGAAAGCCAAAAGTTCTCCACACAAATACCACCGCAGCCAAACCAACCCACAGACTTGTACAATTATCAAATGCTCACTCTATACTCTCATTGTGCTTACATTTGATGACCACCACCCAACACATGGCCAAGAGACAAGTTATTAGCCTTAATTTATTTTTTAAAAAGATAGGAGTGAAGGTAAATAGATTGGTATTCCATTCAACCTTTCAAATATATTTTATTTCATGATATTAATTACATCCCTACATTATATTTTCACCCTCCCCACTATCTCTCTGTGATTCTTCTTTTCCATACATGTTTCCATCCTCACCTTTCCAGAGTCACAAACTGTCTAATTCCTTCAAAGGTAAAAATCAGGATCAGCAAAATCTAGTTCTTGTGAAGGATCGGGAGGTATCGTTCTGTGTCTTCCTCTTTCTTCATGATTTCTGACACCAGTAGTCTCTCCCCCGCCCCCAGGACTCTTGTCTGTTGAGTTTGTTAATTCATTGCAATGGCCACACAGAGCTCACAGACTTTGCTCACAGATACGTGATTTGTAAGGGAACTAACAGGTTATAACTTGGGATCAGGATCAACTTGAAAGTAACAGAAAACTTAGGATCCCGTCACACAGACCTGAGGAGGCCTGCTTCCTGTGAACTTGTCTGTGCTCTCTAGAGCATCCATTCCAGACTGTTCCTGAGGGGGAGAGGGCAAGGAATCACCAGCTAGAGATGCAGGATTTGTGACCACAGAACCTTAGGGATGGGTGGTGAGTGGGAGGGTATTCTTTTATTTTTTATAAAATTTTTATTTTATACCGATTTACTTACAAAGTTTGTATAGATTGTTTCTCACACTGGATTTTTCCTCTTTCCTTTACATTCCTCCTTCCATCTGTCACATTGTGCAACCCCTATCCTCACCCCTCTGCTCCTCCCTCTCATCCTTGGATCCTCATACTCGTCTACAACAATGGTCTTATACAGTATTTGTCCTTATGGGACTGAGTTAGTTCACTTAGCATAATGCGTTTCAGTCCCTCCCAAGTTAGGTCGTAATTTACAACATTACTAATTACTAAAAGCTCCTGAGTGCTGCATGGTATTCCACTGGGTGAATGTACCATAATTTCTCAATCCATTTGATTGTGATTAGACATTTGGGCTGGTTCCATCCATGTTCTTGCAAAGGTGGATAACACTGCTATGAGCATCTGTGTACAGGTCTCTGTGCCTCAGTTCTCATTTTCTTGGCTTATATTCCAAGCAGTGGCATAGCTGGATCATATGGAATGTTCAGCTTTCTGAGGAAATGCCAAACTACCTCCCAGAGTGGTTGTTCCATTTTATAATTCCACCATCAATGTATAAAAGTTCCTATCTTGCCACATCCTAACATTTTTACTTGATGTCCTGTTAAACTTTGCCACTCCTGCTGGGGTGAGATGGTGTCTCATTGTGGTTTTGATTTGAATTTCTCTTATTGCCAGCAATTTTGAGCATTTCTTCATGTGTCTGTTGGTAATCTGAATGTCTTCCTCTGTGAAAAGTCTTTCCATGTCTTTTGCCCATTTTGTAATTGGGTTATCAGTCTTCCTGGAGGCCCAGGATTATTCTGTAAACATTTGTTATGAGATCTTTGTCTGAGATGGTATTGCCAAATGTTTGTTCCCAGTCAGTTTTCTTTTCACTCTCCTGGAAAATGTTTTTGATAAACACAGAGATTCTGAAGGAGTCAAAAGCACTGTAGGCAAATAGGGTTTGAGGGTATTTAGTAACGCATGCAGTCCTCGTGAGTTGGAATTGATGCCTCAGTGGAATTTTGTTTTGGTTTTTGGTAGTGGGATCTGAAGCTAGGCCCATTTGGGCCTCAGTTTTCTCAGAGTGAAGTAAAGATACTTCTTAGGATTGCCAGATGGAATGACAGTTACAATGGGATTCTGTAGCTTTTAAAATAATTGAGGTGGTTGTTGCCGTTGTGATTGACATTGAGTCAATTCTGACTCACGGTGACTTTGTATGTTACAGAATGTAATTACTTCACAAAGGTTTTATTCTGTTTATTTATTTGTAGTTTAGGTTGTTCCCCTCCCTCCCCCCTCCCCCCAATAATTGTAACAGAAATAGATCACCAGTTCCTTTTTTCTGTGGTACTACTGGGCACATTTGAACTGCTAACCTTGGACTTAGTACTTTGAGCACAAACCATTCACCCTCCTGAAGGACTTTGCTTTATTATGAGTAGTTATTTTGTTCCTTAAAGCTCTGTGCACTGTTGCTTTGATTTCCTCTATGTATGTATTATGCATGTTGATGTGTGCACGTGTGTGTACATGTGTGTGGACTCTCTCAGCACAGGGATGCAAATTGATGCTAGCTGCATTTCTGGGGCTTCTGGAGTTGCTGATGGGTCTCAGATGCCGTTGGCCCGGTGTCTGGTTCTCCATGAGGTTGGTTGTCTGCTAACAACACAGGAATAGAAGCCCTGGGGTTCCAGGGGCCTCATGTGGTGGTACCACACTGAGTATTTTCGCTCAAGGTGGTCTCCATATCTCTCTTCTCTAACCTGGAGGATCTCAAAAGCACATCTAATTGTTAGAGGAACACAGCCACAGAGGGACTTTTCAGTTGTACAAGGGCCTGGGGGCTGGGATGCAAGTGATCACCTCAAATTTTCTAGCTGGCGTGCAGTTAACTGAGTTGCTGCGTGCCATACATCTGTGAGATGTGGATCCTTAACTAACTCCTTAATAAACACCAAACCCCTGTTGGGAGGTACTCTCATTCCTATCTTACAGATGATCAAACTGAAGCCAAAACAAGTTACATTCTTGTGCAAAATCACCAATCAAATACTTTGCACCGCTGGGAATTGAGTCCAACAATCTCTGACCACAAATTCTGCCTACAGCTTTTTTTCTGACTCACTGAGTTCTTTGGCAAAAGGAGGCATTGTTGGAACCTGAGTGTTTATGGACCAGCTCAAAACATGCTCCTTTGTGTGTGGTTCATCTCTCTCCCCCTTCATCTGCCTTTCCGTAAACAACAGAAATCCCTTCCATACCCACTGTTTTGTTAGAAGAAGGGCTTTTTCCCTGGGTGAAGGCCTTTCCTTCTGGCTTCCTCAGTGGCTGTAAACAACCAGGAGAGAATTCTTATGTACCTGGCAGGACTGTTGGAGGGGGTTACGACAGTAGTAGGGCCTAGCTCTAGGTTGGTGGGCTACTATCAGCAATGGCTGTGCCTCACTGATAGACTAGCTTCCAAAGACGCTGGTCCTAGAATCCTGGAGCAGCTGCCATCAGTACAGAGTGGGGTGCTTCCAGATGGGGCCAGTGGATCAGAAACCCCTGCGCCCCCCACCCACTGGGACAGAGGCAGCAAGGAAAGTACAACCGTGAGCTACAGCAGCTTCTGAGGGAATTACTTAAACCTGAGACCAGAAAGTTAGAGTCTTTTGTTTCCTATTTTGTCTAAACAAATTTGAGTTGGGCTTTTATTTATGAATAAAATGAATTACTTAGATGCTGTAAGTGACATAATATCAGCATCTTGCTCATAAAAGAAAATGCACTTAATTATGTAAAAATGTTAATTTAATGAGGCTGTGATACAGGACTAAAGTAATCTAGGAGATCTTTGTTGTTATGTGCCATTGAGTCACCTGCAACTCACAGCGACCCTGTGTATAACAGCTCTGATCCCTGCTCTATCCTGTGCCAATCTTATTGTTTCTGACACACCTATCCCCGTTACCCCAGTCACTGAAGCAATCCATCTCATTGAGGGTCTTCTTTTCCTGCACTGTCCCTCCACCCTCTGAAGCATGATTGCTCTCTCCAAGGACTGATCCTGCCTTGTCCAAAGTATGTCAGATGAAGCTTCAGAATCCTTGCCTCCTGTCTTCAACTTCTCCAGGATGAACTTGTTTGTCAAACCAAACTAAACCAAATTCAAGCTCAGTGCTGACTTGTAGCTCAAAACTGACTCATAGCTGACCCTCCACTGTTTCTGAGGCTGTAAATGGCATGGGAGGAGATGGTCTCCTGAGGAGCTGTTGGTTGATTTGAGCCACCTGAGATACGTTGCCTTTTGTGAGCAGCACAGAATGGTACAGGCTATGCCCCCAGAACCCACCGTGGTGATAGTTGCTGTGTATCATACAGTCAGAGCCTGCACACAGCTGACCCTCCAGCTGGTTTTCAGAGGCAATAAATCATATGGGAGTTGATTGCCTATGTTTCTTCTGTGGGGCCTCTGGTGGATTCAAACCTCATACCTTTGCATTGGCAGTGCAATTCCTCCAAAAACAACTGGAACAGCACATCAGCAGAGAGCTACCAGAAGTCCAGGCTGGGTTTAGATGAGGTTGTGGTACTAGGGATATTGTAGCTGATGTTAGATGGATCTTAGCTGAAAGCAGAGAATACCAGAGGAATGTCTATCTGTGTTTCATTGACTATGCAAAGGCATTTGACTGTGTGGATCATAACAAACTGTGGCTGACTCTGAGAAGAATGGGAATCCCAGAACACTTGATCATGCTAATGCGAAACCTATACTTGGACCAGGAGGCAGTCGTCAGAACAGAGCAAGGGAACACTGCATGGTTCAAAATTGGGAAGGGTGTATGCCAGGGATGCATCCTGTCTCCATACCTTTTCAACCTATATGCAGAACAGATTATCCAGGAGGCTGGGCTCTATGAGGAGAAATGTGGGGTCAAGATTGGTGGACGATTTATCAACAATCTGCGTTATGCAGATGACACAACCCTGCTTGCTGAAAATGAAGAGGACCTGAAGCACCTGCTGCAGAGGGTCAAGGACTGCAGCCTACAATATGGATTGAGGCTCAATGTCAAGAAGACAAAGATTCTCATCACTGGACCAATTGGCAGCATCAGGATGGATGGTGAAGAGATTGAGATTGTACACAGCTTTAGTTTGCTTGGCTCCACAGTCAACACTCTTGGCACCAGTATCCAGGAAATTAAAAGGCACATTGCCATGGGAAAGTCTACTGTTAGGGACCTCTCCAAAGTAATGAAGAGCAATGGTGTCTCCCTGGAGACTAAGGTGCATCTGGTACAGGCCATGGTCTTCGCAATCACCTGTTATGCATTAGAGAGTTGGACAATGACCAAGGAGAATAGAAGGAGAATTGATGCCTTTGAGCTGTGGTGCTGGAGAAGAGTATTGAGAATACCATGGACTGCTAGGAAAACAAACAGATTTGTCCTGGAAAGGTTTAAACTGGGTGGCTCCTTGGAGGCAAGGATTCTGAGGCTCCGTCTAACATACTTTGGACATGTTGTGAGGAGAGACCGGTCCTTGGAGAAGGACATCATGCTTGGGAGGGTGGAGGGACAGCGCAGAAGGGGAAGGCCCTCTATGAGGTGGATTGATTCAGTGACTGGGATAATTGGGATGGGTGTGTCAGAGACAGTGCGATTGGCACAGGACAGAGCGGAGTTTAGGGCTGTTGTACATAGGGTCGCTATGAGTCGTAATCGACTCGATGGCACATAACAACAACAACAACAACACCAGTATTTGGTTTTCAGTTCTTTCTGCTTGAGTCATGCCAAGTGAATTCTGTTCTTTTTATTCTCTGACTCCAACTCTTTGCACATTTAGCTATAATACTTTGTTTTATCTTCGTGAGCTGCCCTTTGAAATTATCAGTTCAGCTCTCTTCAGCATCTTCCCCTATTTTTTTTTGGCTTCTTGATGCTCTAGTGCAATTTTCAGTCTTTCCCGATACCCATTTTGAGTCCCCCTTCCCCCCTTTCTCCTTCTTTGTAATAACCTTTTGTTCTCTTCATGGATATTTTTTATGTCCTCCCTCAGTTCCTTTGGTCTTCGAACATTGGTGTTCAATGCCTCAAATCTGTTCTTGAGATGATCCTTAAGTTCAACTGGGATAGACTCAAGGTCATATTTTGGTTCCTGAGCACTAGCTTTAATTTTTCTTCAGCTTCACTTTAAACTTGCCTATGTGTAATTGATGATCTGTTTCACCGTTGGCAGCTGGTCTGGTTTTGACTGCTAATGTTGTACTTCTCCAATGTTTCTTTCTACAAATATAGTCAGTCTGATTCCTGTTCAATCTACCAGGTGAGGTCCATGTGTAAAATTGCTGTTTGTGCTTTGTTTGTTTGTTTTTTTTTAAAAAGATATATGTTATGAAGAAATCATTGAGCATGAAAAATTTGCTCATTTGATCTCTGACCACAACATAAGTCCCCAGGAATCAATGAAATACCAACTGACATGTCTCAGCTGACAGATGCAGCCCTGGATGTGCTCACCAGTTTATGTCAGGATATTTGAATGACAGCTGCCTCGTCTATTCTCTTTCCCAATAAATATGTCACCTAACAACAGGCAACACATCCTAGGTATATGAGATGAAGCTTTGACATCCCTGCCTGCAAGAAGCACTCCAGCTGCACCTTTTCCAAGACATATTTGTTTGTTCTTTTGGCAACCTATGGAATATTCGGTGCTCTTCTCCAACAACACAGCTCAAAGGCATCAATTTTATCATCCTTATTCATTGTCTGGCATAGCAAGTAATGGAAAAGACCATGGCCTGAATCAGGCTCACTTTAGTCTTCAAGCTGACACTATTGCTCTTCAGTGTTTTGGAGAAGTACCTAATAGTGGACTTGCCCGAAGCAGTATGTCTCTTTATCTCCTGCCTTCTGGTACGAGGATTGTTGATTGTGGACTCAAGCAAGATGAAATCATTAACAGTTTGTCATTGCTCCATCTGTCATGATGTTCCCACTGGCTCAGTGGTAAGGACTTTTGTTTTCATGACGCTAAAATGCAATCCATATTGAAAGCTGTAGTCTTTGATCTTCTGCTACAAGTGCTTCAATTCCCCCTCACTTTCAGCAAGCAAGATTGCATCGTCTGCATAGCACAGGCTGCTGCTGAGTCTTCCTTCAATCCTTATCCCATAGACTGTCTTCACAGAGTCCAGCTTCATGAATTATTTGTTTAGCACACAGATTGAATACTTAAGGAGAAAGGATACACCCCTGACACTCATCCTTCTTGATTTTAAACTATACAATGTTGATTTTAAACTATACAATGTTGCCGTGTTCCCTTTGTACCACAGCTTCTTGGTCTGGGTATAGTTTTCCTATGAGCACAACTCTGAGATTCTCCTTGTTCTCAATGTTATCCATGATCTACATATCAAAACCAACTCATGAGTACCCCATTTGTGTCAGAGTAGAATTATGTTCCAGAGAGAACATAGTGCCTGATCTTCTGGAAGCTGGTCATCGCGTCTTTCTTTTACATGCCTCTGAGAGGATTTGGACCTCCAACCTTTGGATGAGCAGCCAAGAGTGTTAACCATCCATGTCACTCAGGAACTCCTGTACATCACAGCAATGAGGAAGAAGACAGCTCTACTGTGTTGAGTGGGGAGGCCTGAGTTGGGAAGGATGAGCAGTGGGGAGCCTAGCAGAGGGTTCAGAGAGGCCAAGTGGGTGCAAACTCAGCTGTGGGAAGCATAGGGACTGGCTCCTCCTTTCAGGTTTGACCAAATCTCAGGTGATGAAGCCTGAAGAAGTTTGTTGTGATGAAATCATCAGTATCAGCTTGGACTATTGGGCCTTTTGCTCCCCTACTTAGGACTAAGATTTATCAGGAGAAAAAATGGAGAATGGAGAAGTCTTGGGTTGGGGAGTAGATGGGCAGTGTGCTTAGAGGCCTGGAAGCAGTTGAATTAGAGTTGTCTTTGAGACCGCTGTGAACAACAGACCCAAACCCTGTTGATGTTTGACATACTTTAGCCCTTTGTTGCAGTCACTGTGTCAATCCACCTGGTTGGGGTCTTCCTTTCCTTTGCCATCCCTCCCCCTTTCTATGTGTGATGTCCTTCTGCAAGGAATAGTATCTCCTAGCAACATGCTGAGAGTATGTGAGATGAAACTTTGCCACCCTTGCCTCCAAGGACACTTTGTTTTCACCTTCTCCAAGACCTATCTGGTTGTTCTTTTGGCAGTCTGTGAGATATTCAATACCCTTCTCCAACCCCACAACTCAAAGGCATCAATCCGAGTCGATGAGGTGTCTGCCGGTTGGCTCATGAAGTCATGTGAACTAGACCAGCCATCCCATTCCAATTCTTGAACAGCTCCTTACCCACTAGGCCACTGGGGCTCAACTGAGTATAACAGATACTTATATATCAGTGTTGTGTTATTAATTGGGGAGTTCTCGTGGTGTAATCCATAGGGAGTTGCACTGCTAATGCAAGGGCTGAGCCTTTGATTGAGTTGGGGATCATGAAGTCATGTGGACTGAGCCAGTGAGGCCATTCCAATTCCTGATTATGCCTTTCCTAGAGATAAAGGTGTGCTTAACCTGGGAAGACAGACTGTAGGTACCAAGAAGGTACTGCAGGAGAACTACCTACCCTCGTCCCTGGGGTGCTCCAGTAAGACTCTCTCTGCTTATTGTTGCAGTGTGTCCTCCTTTAAAAGATTCAGCATTCCTGAATTCGAAGTGGAATAACCTTTCTATTCACAGGCTTCCTTGATTAGAATGTCAGGAGTTTCTCCCGTTTTATTAGTTTCTTTTGAAAGAACCAGATCTGGTATTTATTTATTATTCTCACTGCCTTTATGTTCTGTTATTTATTTATTTGCTTTTATCTTTATTATTTCCTTTCTCCTATTTTCCTCTGGGTTTGTTCTCTTCTTGAAAATCTGAGGCTGAAAGCATGTTTACTTTGTGTGTGCTCGTGGGTTCTGGACAATAGCAACCTTTAAAGTTAGGGACGTGCTTCCAAGCCCGGCTTGAACCATCCATCGCTTTAGATTTGTGGTGTTTTTATTTTCATTCTTTCCTAGATAGCCTGTTATTGTGCTTTTTATTTCATCCTTGACCTAGATGTTATTTAAGAGAATAGTTTTAAATCTCTAATTTTCTTCCTTTTTAAAGACAGTATCCCCACTCCCCCGAGTTTTATTATATTGTGGTCAAGACTTTGATCTCTAAAAGATCTTTTCAAAATGATGTTTAGCATTTTCAAAGTGACTGATTCTATCATCATCTTCCTGGATCCTAGGATTGTGTTGAGTATCATCATTTTCCTTGAGTCGGAACCTTTAGCTGACCCTTCACAGGCTGTAAATCACATGGGAGGATATTTACCATCTTTCTACATTGGAGCCACTGGTGGTTTCAAACCACCTGCTTTTGGGTTGGCAGCCCAACCCCTTACCCACTAGGCCACTGGAGTTCAACTGAGTAAAACAGATGTTTATGTACCAAGGCTGTGCTGTTAATTGGGGAGCTCTGCTGTCATAGTTCATAGGAGGTCATGCTGCTAATTCAAAGGCTGAACATCTCGTGTTTCAATCTACCAGCAGCTCCTCAGGAGAAAGATGGGTAATCTCCTCCTGAGCAACTGATTTACAGTGTTGGAAACTCACTGGAGGCTCAGCCGTGAGTTGGACCTGATTCAACGAGAGAGAGCGTGTTACTAATTATACAATTGACATCATCTATGCATATTTTCTATTTACTAAAGGTTCAGATCTGTTGTGCATAGGGTCACTATGAATCAGTTGACTTGACAGCACCTAACAACAACAATTTCATAATTGAGTATTGTTGCTGTTGTTGTGTGTCATTGAGGGAGAACCAACCCATAGCGGGCCCTTGAACTGGCTTTTTGAGGCAGCAAATCTTATGGGAAGAGATTGCCCATCCTTCTCCCACAGAGCAGCTGGTGGATTTGGACCCTTTGCCTTTGGGATTGCAGTGTAGCTCCTTACCACCAGGCTACCCTAGTGAGTTAAAATGCCTCATCATAATTGAAATACTTGAAAAACAAATTTCCAACATTTATTAAATGTGTTTTATTGTTATGTAGTTTGGTACATGAAGATGTAAAAACAATTTTGATAGGCCTTGCCAAATTAGCCTGCACAGAAGCTGTAGTCTGTTTGCACACAGCCTCGCAAGACAACTTATTATCAAACTTTTCCATATTCATCAACCTAATGGCTAAAAGTGGCGTATTATTACATTTGGAATGTATAATTATGAGTTATAATAAACATCTTCTAATGTTTAATGTCCTCATGATTGAAGAGCTAATATTATGGCCTAATAGTAAGGAGCTGCGCTGCCAACTCAAAGGCACGTGGTTCAAACTCACCAGCTGTTCTGTGGGAGAAAGACAGGCAATCAGCTCCTGTGTGATTTACTGCCTCTGAAAACCCATTTGGGGGGGGGTCAGCTATGAGTCAGATCTGACTGGATGGTGTACAGGAACAAGAGTATGGCTGAAAACCATTTTTATTTACTTTCCAGGGAACTTCAAGCTACTAACATTTATCCATTTTCTTTTCTTTTGACTTTCATTGTTTCTTAGTGATTTCTTTGTTTCTTAAGGACATTGGCCCTTAGACTAGCATATCTCTCTGCTCATTATTTTTGCCTCTGGAAAGCTGGAAGCTTTGCACAGGAATTATGATCTCAAATGATTGCAGGAAGAAAAGCTGGGAGATTCAATGCCTCCTTCTAGCAGCAGGAGCTCAGGGGTCCCTGCAGGACCAAAGCCTTCCAGCCTGTCACTGACCGTCTCTCAGAAGAGTCCCACTGTTAGAACTGTGTTTTTAACTCAAGCCAAAGCCATCAAGGCATCAGTGAGAAATGTTGAAACCAAAACCTATCCATGTCCTGGGACCTGATTCTTTGGACTCTGACAAAGGCCTGAGTGGGCTGTACTTTGCTGGGTCCCTGATGGATTTTCCCAGCCTCTGAAGTGCTCTGATCCTGGCTCATGCTTCTGTGTGGGAACCTCTAGTCTTTGCCATCCCAGAATCCTCCCTAGCTCAGGCTCTGCCAACTCAGGGTTCAGTGCACCTGGAGGTGGTTTCTAGACACAAGGAAGGATGCAAATGCAATCATTCTGCCATCTGAGGTCAGGATTAGAAGCAGAGCCTAAGAAAGGTAATCTTGCTCTATTTTCTAGAGGCAGAGTCCCAGAGAGCAGAGTTAGGGAACTAGGGAAATGTAGGGGAGATGTCCAGCAAGGGTGGCCCCACCTAAAGCAAAGGCCTGCCACTGGCTGCCTGTACCCCAACCCAAGTGTCTCCCATCAACCAGACAGGGTTATTGGGGGAAACCTTTGCTGCAGCTGGTAAAGGGGTTCTGGGGTCCCAACAGCACTGACCATACTTTCTTTAAATGACCCCACTTGGGAAACAAAAACCTGTCAAATGGGGAAATGACAACTTCTCCAACAAATGGTGCTGGCAAAGCTGGACTGCTACCTGTAGAAAGCTGAAGCAGAATTCCCACCTCTCACTGTACACAAAAATCAGAGACCTATGGGTAAAGCCCAAAATCATAAGTATCATAAGAGACAAAGTGGGACCAAGCTTAGAAGGCCTTGTCCATGGAATATGAAGGCTGCAAATACAGCCAGAAATACACAACCAGGAGAGGATAAAATTGATAAATTGGAGCTTCTAAAGATTAAACCCATGTGTGCATCAAACACTTTTCCCAACAGGGTGAAAAGGAAACCTACTGACTGGAAAAATAACATTTGGCAACACCATCTCAGACAAAGGTCTCATAACAAAAGTTTACAGAATACTACAGAATCTCCACCAGAAAGAGACTGATAATCCAATTACAAAACGGGCAAAAGACATGGGAAGACTTCACAGAGGAAGATATTAGGATGGCCAGCAGACACATGAAGGTTCTGGACAGAGGGAAACCCCACTCTTCAGGGTAAACACCCTGGACTGAGAGCCTTCTGTTCAGTACGGAGGTAGATGTGTTTGAAATGCAGGGTGTATGATGTGTTAGAAGGATGTACGTGCACCAAGGAAAAGGGAGGACTCGAAGAGCAACGGTTTCCAGTGGGCAATGCCTCAAGGAGAGTAGGTATAAGGAGATGTAGAAACATATGCAGAATGACTGGTGATGCCTTGAGACAGGGGTGTCTGGAGAGAAGGAGAAGGTGAGAGCAGGGAAGAGAGGGAGGACAGGGCTCTCACCCATGGGTACACAGACCTTGCAGATGGCATTAGGCACATATTATCTATGAGTGCTACGAAGCACACATAGTGTAGGGAGGCAATGAGGTCATTTCTCAGCTCCTTCTCTAGGGGTAGAATCCAAGGTTCCCCTTTCTAGAATGTTTTGGACTCTGTGTTCTTGACCCTGGGCTGGTGCTGCAGACACAAAGGGGATGCTCCAATCCAGCTCACATCCTCCCCACCCAGCCTCCTTCTCCTTGTTCCCACATCTTTGGTGCAGCCAACTGGATGAAGTGATAGGGTGCAGAGTCTCTACCTGTCAGCCGGCCTGCCCCTGCCCTCAGATCCCTCTTATCCACACCATCAGAGCCAGGCAGGCTTCTTTGAGAAATAATAATGTCTTTTCTAATTACAAAAGGTGATAGGCCTGAGTAAAGGTGAAGGCAGCTTAGAGCTCAGTCAGAAGGCCATCTTTGGACCTGTTCCTGCTCGCTGACTCAGCGAGGGTGCCGCTGGGATTTCTGAAGAGGGAGGAGATGCTCAAAGGAGTGTACAAAGCCTCAGGGCTTTGCTGCTGGTTCTGTGGTTCATTCCAGAACTTCACCTTGGAGGCTCAGTTACCTACCTGTGAGGTTGGACTCTGGGTCTGTACCTCCAGAACATTTCACTGTTTTTATGTGAAACTGTTTTCTTTGGTTTACTGCTCAAAAGGGCTTTTCTAGCAGCAGCCTATGTGTGAAGAGGGGGTGATCTCAAGAGAAAATGAAGGTGGAGTTTCCAGAAAGCAGGGCGTGGATGCAGGAAAAAGAAGCAGCTGCCCACAGCCCAGGCCTGTCCCACCCTCAGGGAACTCATACTGGTGCAGGCAGCCATGGCAGAACCCCTCAGGGCCCATAGTCCAGGAAGAAGGCCTCAGGGTTCTTTCTTGGTGCTGACAAGGGATGTAGACTTAACCTCCTCCAACACTTGCCCTGCTAGGCTTGGTGGGGAGGTTGCTGTGGGGTGAGCACCTCAGGGACCCATCTGGAAGCCAAGTCACCCACCTGAGAGCAGCTTGGCTCCATATCTGGCCCTAAACTCTGAAACTGTTCCTTAATCAGAGGCTATCACATTTTTTTAATTAGTTCCAAGAATACATCAAATGAAAGTCAATGATCCAAAAAAGCCAGTCAATAGTTTAATTTCCCCTTCTTACCTGGTAGGGCAGGGAAATAAATTCATGACACTATTTTTACTCCTTTCTTCTCTTAATAGATGCAAGAAATCCCAGAGAAGAGTGTTGCTCAGTTGCCACCAGGGGGGTTGTAGGTTTTCATTGTCCCACTCTCTTGGGAATGCTTTGAGAAGCACCACAGGGGCTGCCACTTCCTGTTCTGAGCCTTCGTCCTCCTCTGACTCCCTCCCAGGACACTCCAGCCAGAGAAAGACTTCACCTTCAGTTTCAAGCCTTCTCACTCTCTCACTTGCTGCTGCTCTTCTGCTGGAACGACAAGGACTGAGAGTGAGTAGACACACACTGCTTGCTGTCTGGAAGACAGCCCTGGTGTAACACGCTTCCCTGGCTTTCCCAGGCCTGCCCTCCTTCTCGCCCCCACCAGTCTTATTTGTTTTTATTGTCTTCAGATCTTGTCAAGTAACTTGTTTTATTTGCACTCAACACATTGGGGTAAAAAAGTGTGCTACGTAGCTAAGGTCCCTGTGACCACAGGAAACAGATGAAAAGGATAAAGCACTGAACAGCAAGAAGGATGCATTCAACTCTTCAAGAATCTAAGGGAACCAATAAAGAGATTGATGAGAGTGGGGGCGCAGGGAGGGAGGCAGGTGTGCAACAATGAATGAATGAAACTCTAACTTTTCTGTAAACTTTCATTTAAAAAATGAGAAAAATATGAAAATTGATGACCCATGCCCCAGGCCCTGTTCCTTCCCAGGCCTGAGGCTATCTCCTTGGCGACAGGAGACGTGGCCTCCACTTGCTCCACCTAATAGATGTTTAGGGTATGCCTGGAGGTACATAGGGGCCCTCTTCCAGGGATGTCCTGAAGGCACTTGGAACCCAGCTGGTCCCTGTAGTTTTTGGTACTCTTCACAACACTTGTCCTCACTGTGGGGAGATCCCAGTCCCTGCCTGTTCCTTACCTCGAATCTAGCCTCAATCACAACGTGCCTCCTCCCCCACGTCCATGTTCACTGCTGCTTTGCACACCCTTTTCTGCTTCCATTCACCTGTGTAAGGCCTGTTGTCTGTCTGGTCCCTGCAATAGTCCCAGGCCTGTTTCCAGGTTCCAACCTCTTCCCTCCAGCTTGTTAAAACCACATAGTTCCCACCTTGGCTGCCAAAGTCATCTTAACTCTCAGCTCTGACCGTGCTCGCTCTCTTGCCCTGAATCTAGATGCTACAGTGCCGGCACCTCAGCCCTATCTACCACTCTCTTTCCACTCCAAGCCCTCATGCCTTGGCTGGTGTTGTTCCCCCTGCTGGGAGTGCCTCTCCTCAGTGCTCTTGGTACCCCAGGGCCTCCCCCTGACTGGAAGTGCCTTCTTCCAGCTCCCCTACCACCTGGCCTAGTCGTCTCAGGTTGCTGGCCACAGGGGTATGGGGTCCTGATTACATTGTTCTGCTCCCTGCCTGGGCTCCTGGGTGTGGCGGGATCCATGCTCCCCATCCCACGTGGCAGCCCGTCCAGGTGTGCATCCAGGTTTGGTCCATACTGGTGAGGTGGTGTGGAATCTGAGGTTCTTGCAGCAGTCCCTCTCACCTTAGAGGGCGTTTAGTGCTGCCCCCTCCCCACAAGACAAGGCCCTGTGGGGGGGGGGAGGTGGTAGGTGCTACCCTCCAGCCCCCTGGGGTCCTGGCCACATGTGGGCCTCTCTGCTCCCGAGGTGACAGCTTTCCCCCCACATAGTCTCCTCCTTGGCCCCCACTTCCACCTAATTAAGGCCAGGAGGTGGGGGCAGTGGCTGCTGCTTCGCTCCATCTTGTCTCTGACATTTTTCATGTCTAATTCACTGAGGAGATCTCGCAAAGACTTTGAAGTCTCCAGGCCCAGGAATAAAGATGTCACCCTGGCACGCGAAGTGTGTCTTAATGAGGAGGGTCTGAGATAGAAACCACTGCCTGGAGAGAGGCGGCCCCCCAGTGCCCCCGCCCACCTCTGCATCAGGGCAGCAATGCCAGCCTGGAGCAGGTGGCAGGGAGGGGCTGCCAGAAGGCACAATTGGGCAAGTGGGGTATCAGCCTGGCAGCCAGAGGCAACGAGAGAGGGTGGCAGCACTTCTGATACCCCAACTTGTCCCTTCATGCTGACCTGGACTCAGTAACCTCCCCAGACATCTGACCCACAGACCTGGGACGCTCATGACCCATTTTCTTGAAATCTCTCTCTCTCTCTCTCTCTGTGTAGAGATATAATTGTTGTTTACCATAGAGTCAGAACCAACCCACAGCTGACCCTCCCACAGGTTTTCAGAGGCAGTTAATTGCATGGGAGGAGATTGCCCATCCTTTCCCCGTGGAGCGGCTGGTTGCCTCGAACTGTGTGCTTTCAGGCTTGCAGCACAGCTTCTTGCCACTACCATTAATTTTGAACTGACCCATAGCTGACCACCCAGAAGGTTTTCAGCGGTGGTAAATCACATAGGAGGAGATTGCCCATTCTTCTCCAAAGGAGTAGATTGTGCATTCGAGTTGTGTTCTTTGGGTTAACAGCAATTCATTACCACGAAGCCACCAGAGCTATCTGTCTATCTAAAAGACATGGTGACCACGCTTTTTAATTAGATACCTAATAATTATACTGCTGTTGTTATGAGCATTGAGTCAGAACTGCCTCATAGCTGCTCCCCCAGCAGATTTCCAGAAGCTGTGAATTGAGTGGGAAGAGACTGCCCATCTTCTCCTGAGAAACAGCTGGTGGATTTGACACATGTGACTTTTGGTTGGAAGTGCAACTCCTTACCCACTGGGTCACTAGAGCTCCCTCCAAAATTATGACGACTTATAATTATGTTGTTGGTAGGTGCCACTGAGTCACGTACAACCCATAGCAATCCTATGAACAGCAAATCTGAACCCTAGCCTTTTCTGTGCCATCCACACTTGAGCCAGGAGGATGCCTTATAATTATGCATATAATAGTTTATAATTATATATAAGCTTCATTCATATGTACGTATATATTTCTCTAGAGAACCCAGTCTAAGACAGCCCATTGTACAGATGTTGACATAAAAGCCAGAGAGGCTGAGAAAATAGCCCAAGTTAATGATGCAAGTTCATGGAAGAGTCAGGAATTAACACCAGTTGTCTGGCTCTTAGAAACCACTCTCTGGTCTACTAAGACCTTGGCAGGACCAGGGGTCCCAAACCCCCACTGCTGTACTGACCTCAAGGCAAAACTCACTCAGGGCTGTCCCACTCTGTGTCCCTTAACAGGAGTGGGAGGGGAGTTACTATCATCTCCTGAGGTTCTCCTGGTTTGCAGCAGCGTGATCTGGTTAATCTTTAACCAGTATGAGTTCAGGAGACCAGCAGAGTTTCGAACGAGAACCCCGTTCCTCGCTCTGTCCCACTCAAAAGCGCACTGCTGCTGAGTTCATGCAGACACACTGTGACCCTCTGTAGGGTTTCCGAGGCTGCACATCTGCAAGAGGAGACTGCTCATCTTTCTCCAGAGGAGCTTGAACTGCTAGAAATGCACGACCTTTCAGTTAGCTGTTTTAACACCACAGACTATCCCACCAGAATTACTACTAAGGTCCCCAAAGACTTTCCCAAAGAGCTACTACAATGTCCCATCCACTAGAGTCCCAGAGAGGACACATGCTGAGACCTCTGTGGCTCCTGGAGGGCTGTTTGTGAGGCAGGGCTGAGAGGGTCCATTTGTTTGCTATGTTAGCTTGGATAAGTCACCTGCCTTTCTGTGCTTTGCTGTCCTCACTTGAAAAATGAAAACATTAACAGTATATTATGGTTGATGTGAGAGATGAAATGAGTTGCTTAGAACAGTGCCATAATACTGTCAGGGAATTCTGTGGCCTAGTGGGTAAGGAATTGTGCTGCCAACTCAAAGGCAGGTGGTTTGAATCTATCAGTTGCTCTGAGGGAGAAAGATGAGAAATCTATACAGTTTACACCCTCTAAGAATCTGCTTGAGGATCAGCCAGGAGTTCCAACTCCCCACAATAAGACAGTGTGCTATTATTATTACAATCAACTGGAAAATGGGCAACTAAAGTGGAGTCCATTCAAATAACAAAATACAGCACAATATTTAAAAAGAACAAACCACATCTCTGTATCAGAATAATTGGAGGTTGAAAGACAGATTGGGTGAGAAAGAATACTGAAAATTAATACATATGACATACCATTTATATTCCCCTTCTCCAAAATGATGCCATACATTTTCTAGGGGAAACTCATAGATGTGAGTTAGCAGGTTCTGTGCTGCTGTTGGTGGGGGTTTCAGGGTAGGTGCAGTCTGGGGAAAGGATTTGGAACTGGAGATGGCAGAGTGGAAAACAACCTTCTCTGGAGAGCCAGGTGGTGGCTTCTGGAGGAGAGTGGGAGGTTGTGGCCTGCCTGGCGGAGGCGGGGCTCCGTGGAGAGGTTTGCAGAAGCACTCCTGTATGGTAGAACAATTTAATATTTGGAAAAGGAGAGAGCATTTGGTATTTTTCCTGTAATTGAGGCATTTTCCTGTGAGAAACAAAGGCAAGTGGAGCTATCAATGAAATCCTACAGGCAGGTCTGGCTTGGAATCCAGCAGAGGAGAAACGGAACATGTCAGAGGCAACCTAGCGTATAGCTCTGCAGGGTGAGGTCCTGTTCATTCTGCGAGTGCGGACACTGAGGCTCTGAGAGCAAGGAGCAGCCTGATCACACAGTGATGGGCAGAGGCAGTCTCTGTTCCCGGCTCTTCCATGTCCATGAGCAAAGCTCCCTACAGTGAACTCCCAGAGTGTGCGGGGTTCTTATGCAAGGCCACCTATACACGTTGCAGTAACTCAAGGGGCCTGGCCTTGGTTTACTGATTACATACTTGGCACCAATGCTTTGTCCCTCACTGCCTATGCCCAGCTCCCACTCCTTTGTTACGACTCACTCTGGTCAGTTGAGAGTGGTGGAAACAAAACCACGCTGTTCCCTGCCTAGAGCCCACTCACATCCACTCTTGCTCTTGGAAGCCTGCGCAGTGGCCTGGGGCAAGCTGGGGCTAGCTTCCTGCAGGAGGGTGGATATATGTGGCCTTGTCACCTCTTAACCTCTAATCAACAGCCAGCCAGCCACTGGTCATAGAGCACACTGGGTTTCCAACTGAACTTCCAGCTGTCTGGAAGCAGGAGTAAGAAATGACGGCTGTGCCTTGAGGATCCTGTGTGCTGGAGGCTTTGCAGATACTGAGGACAGTGCTTCAGCTGAGCCCCTTGGGGATGAGGCACTGAGGGACCTAGCTGGGTTAGAACCCCCAACAGTGGTACCTTAGTTGGAATCACTGCCTGTCTTTTCTGGGTGCCTGAGGATGATACTTTCCCTCCACGTCTATTTTATCTCCAACCTGAAATTCTCCATTTTGCCTGTCCATTTCTCTGCACGTGTCTGAGGCTCTGATGAGGCTTCACTGTGAAGACACTCTGGGGAGGCCTCTCGCTGAGCTCCCTGCCCCTCTGAGGGAAGGACCACTGGGTAGTTGGGTTCTGAGGGCCTGGCGGCTCTGGGGTATCAGGCTGGTGAGAACACAGGACTTTACCGAGTAATTATAGGATTAGGCATCCCCTTCGAAATTAAATGCTACCTCTTTACCTTCCACAGAAGAATCCCACCCCCACCCGCTACTGTGTAATTATCTGGTGAATTACTCTACGGAGGTCTCATGGTAATTATGCGAGGAGTCAAAAGCCAGCAATTCTTCCAGTCATTACAACCGAGGAATTAGCTTTCATTGTGTAAGCCTGCTGTGCCGCAGCTGCAGCCTGACGCCAGGTAGGGGCTGGGGACTCTTGGCTTCTCCCCACCCTCCAGAGAGCACTGCAGGGGTCTTCTCTTCCAGGAGGCCCCACTGCTCAGGTGGGCGCCTCAGCCCAGTTGAGTGCTTAGCCCTTGTTGGGGTAGGTATCTGAATTTTGAAGGTAGGGGCAGTCTGCCAGCTCACCCCAGCATCTGGTACAGCCCCTGACCCAGAGCGAGTGTGAATGAACTCAAAGGTGCCTAATAATTGGTGATATTATGGGCAAGAATGCATTCCAAGTACTTTCAGGCTGACCTGTATTTACAGGTCATTGTGAGAGAGCAGTTAGTTAAGACCGTGGAACTTGAGGTTCCACTGCCTGAGTCTGGCACTCACAAACTTTGTGTATGATTCCCGCCTCCATCCATACGATCCTCAATGAGAGGGATAGACGTAGTAAGCTGCAGCAGTGTGTCAGAGATGATGAGGATGGCCCAGGATAGGACCAGGTTCAGGGCTGTTGTTCATAGGGTCTCTGGCACCTAACAACAACAGCAATCAGATGAGGAGCTTGGAACAGCATCTGCATGGAGGAAGTGCTTAGGAAGGGTCTGTTTGCAATGTGATGGTGTGTGGGAATGGGCAGGGCCCTAACATGCTCACCTAGAGGCAGAGATGTGGGTCTAGACCCCAGACGTGTTAGTCAGGGTTCAACAGGGATATCATGAGGAAGACAAATGGGACAAGAACAGAATTCAAGGCTGGGAAACCCTGGATGTGTTGAAATTGCGTCCATGGAAGATGCTGCCAGCCTGCTGTGCCCTTCAAGAGGGTGTCTTCAAGAGGGTGTCATGCAAAGGGAGCAGGAGTGATAGGACTCTACCCCCTGACTTCCCTGCAAAGACTGAGACTGAAGACCTCAAGTAACTGGAGTCCAGATCCACTGAGGACCCAAACAGAGCTTGAGTCCCAGTGCAGGCCTGGCAGCATTCAAGACGGTCAAAGATGAGGCACTGAAGGAGAGAGAGTCAGGAGAGGCCTGCAGTGATGGAGAGCAGAACCCATCCCTGTTGCTAATGGTCTGGATGACCGTAAGCAGAATACGTGTCCTCTTAGAGTTCAGTTGGGAGGATTCAGGGGCTAGCACAGGTGCTGTCACAGTGCAGCCAGGTGTGACATAGGCCTCTGTCAAAACTCTACCAAAATTAGGCCAGATGAAGCCTCTCCTCAACACAGCCCTGGGATCTGACGCCTCAGTCTGCTTCTCTCCTTTAAGCATCAGTTCTGCCAATGCCCGAGGAGACCACTGGGCATGATGGGTTTGTCATCAATTCCATAGGACCATACTGGCATAGCCTAGCTGTGGGATGAAACCCAGTACCCAATTTTTCTCTGTTATTTGCTACCACCCACAAACAAATGAGAGTTCCTGTGGCCTTGTGGGTAAGGAGTTGCCCTGACAACCTAAAGGCAGCCTGTTCAAATCCATCAGCTGTTCTGTGGAAGGAAGATGGGCAATCTCTTCACGTGCAATTTATAGCCTCTGAAAACCCACTGAATGGTCAGGTGTGAGTCAACGGCATGTAACAACTACATGTTGTTGTTGTTGTTATGTGCTGTTGAGTCACCTGTACAACAGCTCTGAAGCCTGTCTTATTTTGAGCCAATCTCATTGTCTCTGATACACCTACCCCCATTACCCCAGTCATTGAGTCAAACATCTCCACCAGAGTTTTCCTCTCCAGCACTTCCACCCTTCCAAGCATCATGTCCTTCTCTAAGAAATGGTCCCTCCTACCAACATGCCCAAAGTATGTGGGAGGGAGCTTCAAAATCCTTGCCTCAAAGGAGCAGTTTGGTTTCACCTTCTCTAGGACAGACTTGTTTTTTCTCTCGGCAGTTCATGGTATGTTCAAAACTCTTCTTCAGAACCATAACTCAAAGACATCGATTCTTCTTCCAACATCTTTAGTCATTGTCCAGCTCTGATGCATAGCAAGTAATTGTGAAGACCATGGCCTGGATCAGGTGCACCTTAGCCTCTAGACTTATATCATTGCTCTTCAGCACTCTGGAGAGATCCCTGACAGTTGATTTTCCCAATGCAATTTGTCCTTTGATTTCCTGGATGCTGGTGCCAAGAGTATTGATTGTGGAACCCAGCAAGCTCAAAGTATTAAAAACCTCATTATCTTCTCCATCTATCTTGATGCTGCCAATTGGCCCAGTGGTGAGAATCTTTGTTTTCTTGATGTTGAATTTCAGTACATGTTGAAAACTGCAGTCTTTGACCATCTTCAGCAAGCGCCTCACGTCCTCCTCAGTTTCGGCAAGCAAGGTTGTGTCATCTGCATAATGCGGATTGTTCATGAGTTTTCTTCCAATCCTGATACTATTTTCCTCCTCATAATGTCCAAATTGGACACTGGCCTGTGTCTGATGAGGTGGGGCTCAGGCCTGAGATGATGGTGACCGTTTGCTTAGTTGAACAATAATATATTTACAGGATTAGGTGTTCAGATGTTCATCTGAGCAAGAACGATAAAAACCTTTTGGTCTTTTAAGGCCAAGTTTGCCCCCTAGACTGGAGGCCTCCCACCCAAGCAGTTGTGTTTTGTTAGTAACTGCAAGGACTCTAGCGTTCTCCTACCCCTGGCATTCCCTGCTCCCCTTCCCTCAATGTTCCCTGAACACGGCTAGCATGCCCTCTAAACCAGATCCACACACTCTGTCTCTGGGTCTGGGCACCCTGGCCCTGGGCCTGAAGCTGCCTGCTGAGCACTGTGCCTTGTACCTTTATCTGTAAGAGCACCGATTGCTTCTCGTCCAGGCTTGCCCAGATGGCCAGCTGCTAGCAGTGCTGCATCTGTGCAAGGGCCAGTAAGTGTGGGCAAAATCAAGCGGAAAGGGAGAACGCTGCTTTGTATCTCAGCCACTCCAGCCCTGGTCCACCCGTCCCCCCACCCCCCACCTCCTCACCTGTCAATCTCACCCTCCTGCTCCCCTCCACGCAGGGACTCACTCCGAGCTGCCTGTGGTCTGCGGATGGCAATTTGAAGCTCCCCGCTGAGCCCCGTTTCTTTTCAATCCCTTCTTCCTTCCACTGTTTCACATTCTGGTCAGGCAGAGACATGGGCTGCATGAGGCGGCTGCTCGATCTGAGCACAGTACAAAGAGTATTTTGATGTTTTCATTTCTTTCTAGTTCAAGAATTTGAGAAAACACAGATTTGGTGCTGGCTCCAAGAGAATCTTCAACTATTTTTTTTTAAAGTCCTTTGATTAGAACATGTATGAGATGGACAGTGATCCATGGTAGGTCCCTGGGGTGGATGATCCTCTGTCCTGGAAATGGAAGCTGTCCTGTCTCAGTCTCAGTCCCTAAGGCCCTCTTCCCATCTGTTCTGTGTACTGACCACTTGGTCTAGCGAGCTAACTCTCTGTGTCTAGAGAGTCCCATCTAGGCCAGCATAGAGCCATTTAGAAACAAACGTAGAGACCATCTCCCAGATGGCAGTGGTAATCCGGGAGCTCTCCTCGGTGCTGAAATGTCTCCTCATTCTCCACGCCCCCTGTACTTGGAACCAGATGATGAATGGCCTCTCTGATGTGCTCATGTACATTCTTTTCATCAATAGGTAGTGATTGAGTGCCCACCACAGACCTTCACTGTGCTAGGTAGTGTGCCTAGCCCAGAGCTGAGGGTAGTGGTGATCAGAGAAAGCTTTCTGGAGGAGGTGGAATACTTCCACTGAGGTTTGATAGTGATTAGGGTATGCCAAGTGAAGAGAAAAATTAAGGAGAGTTCCAGATAGTGGGAAGAGCAGGTTCAAAGGCACAAGAGAGGGGCTTTGTGGAAGAGTTCAAGCTCTGAAACTATTTCCATCACTGCGGCCTTAGGCCAAGTGACTCTCCCCTCCACCCTCCATTTCAGTCTTCCCATAAACAAAGCATTCTAGAATAAAAATGTTATACACTCTTACAGGGTGCCTGTGAGGAGTAAATGCATTCAATAAAGGCCAAGTATTTAGGACAGTGACTAGAATGTAGTAAACAACAGAAGTGGCTCTGACATTACTCAGAGGGTGAGTGCAGCGCTGAACATGCTGTCTAGGCGTGGGTGGTGCAATCATGGGGCTGAGACTGTGGTGGTGGGTAGTGGTGGGCCGTCTGGAGAAGGAAAGGTCTTGGGGTTTATTCTGGGAGCAGGATTCACTCCCAGGGCAACTGAGACTATCTGAGGGATTTTATAAAGGGCAGACCATGGCCCAATTTGCATTTTTAGAAAGTCTGCCTGAATTGCAGTGTGGAGAATGGACCAGAGAACGTTATAGAGAAGTGGGGGTTGTGAGCGAGTGTTTGCGTTAGGGGTA
Organism: Elephantulus edwardii; assembly: GCF_000299155.1. Taxonomy (NCBI): domain Eukaryota; kingdom Metazoa; phylum Chordata; class Mammalia; order Macroscelidea; family Macroscelididae; genus Elephantulus; species Elephantulus edwardii. Next base: position 5,251,718 of record NW_006399911.1, on the reverse strand, counting down.
ACCACTCGGACAAGAGCAGATGCTCTCAGGAAAGTGATAGGAGGATGCAAGAAAGTGGAAAATCCAAGATTCTCCCCCCCACCCCCGCCTTTTTTTTTTTTAAGGAGAAGCAAGAAGCCTGAAGAGTGAGTGTCTGGTTGTGAAGGATGAGAAGGAGGGATGGGTTGGCAAGAGGCTCTGGGTGTCTGGCTTTTTGTGGGGTCTTGCTTGACTGTGGTCACACACTCTAAAAGCAGTCTTTATTTTTCATATTCTTTTTCTCTTAGTTCCTTCCCCTTACTCCACCACAATCCTGAAAACCACAAATCAAACCAAAAGACACCCCCATGTGAACAACCTTGCATATGCCCTTCTTTCTTCATCTTCTTTGTGTTCCTAAAATCCCCCACAGGCATATGTAGATGTCCATGCACATTCACTGAGTGCTTGGGCCATTGTTTTACAAAAAAAAATAGGATCACACTGTACATACTTATCTTCAAATTGCTTTTCTCACTCAACAATACTGTACAGAAATCCCTGGAAGTCTATTGGCAGGGAGTTAATTAAATCCCATAGGCTGCATAGTATTCCACAGTGTGGCTGCACCATCCCTCACCTTCCTGCCTGGCCTTCCACATCCCCTTGTCAGTCGCACCTCAGAACAGCCCCCTGTTTCACTCCTGCCTCCGCCTCCTAGTGAACATGGCTAACCCCTATTATAGGGACTTCTCCAGTGGGACTTCAAGACAGTGGGAAAGGACAGTGTAAGAGGGAAAGAAAGGGCATGACTGGGGTGAGTGACAAGTGTAAACTAAGCTGAGAAGTGTGATTTGACCCTGAGAATAAGAGCCATCTTGGGATGTCTGAAGCAGATGAATGACTTGTGTGATGTTCTGGTGCTGTGAGGGTGGTGTCTCCAAGGCCTTCTGCCTGTCTGAGGGGAACCTGAGACCTTCTACTGCCTCCAGGCCTGGCTCTCACCTCCTCTTCATCTGTAGAAATAGCCCCTGCTCTGCTGTTCCTCTTTCGCTGCTGTGGTCAGCCTGACCTAACCCGATGGTTACCTACTCCCTGCTCCTTGCTATTATTACACCCAATTCAACAGGCTTCCACAAGAGCCTGGTTTTCCCAGCTGACTCCTGCAGAAATCAGCCAGGACAAAGACAAGCCAAACTGTGGGGCTTGCTGGAAGGTTCCAGAATCTTTCTACACTCTGAGTCACTATCTGTATGCTCTGTTTCCTGACTTCCTCTCTGGCAAGCTCTGACGCCTTCTGCCTTGATTTCCTGGGATTGGCACCCCTTCTCTATCTCCTTTCCCACCAGTCTCCCACTCTCTTCAGAGGGACAGTGTTGCTGTGAGGTGGACTGGGGTGGGGCTGGATGGCCTCTCTAGGTTCTCTGGATTCCTGGACTGCCCCTGGGACCCTAGGAAGGCTCTTTTGAGGCCTACCTTCACTTGAGGTCAGAGGTGACACTCAGCAGCTCACTGGTGAGAGTTCCCACAAAATGTGGACTCTTGGAGCTTACATGAGATAGGGCATTGTGTGTGGCACAGGACAATACTGTTTGCTTTTATTGCCCTATTTTATATCTAAAGGCACTTGGTTCAAATCCACCAGCTGCTCTGTGAGAGGATGGGCAATCTCCTCTCATGGGATTTACTGCCTCTGAAAACCTGCGCTTTGATTCAGACCTTACTCCATGGCAGGCACACACAGCAAACAACATTTTACATCTAAGGTAAACTTGCCAAGAATACTGGGTTTCTAATGATGATAAAGAAATAGCTTTCTTTTTTCAGAAAATGGCACAGGGGGAGATTGCTGTTCTCCTGCAGAGCGGCTGGTAGATTCTAAGGCCAGAGTGAGGCTCAGCCCGTGGGCTCCTGCTGCACAGCTCCTCCGGGGATACACGGTGGGAGGGTCGGCTGGGAGTCAGTTTCAACTCCACCACAGTGGGTTTGAGGGATTTTTTTATTTGTTTGTTTAATTCCAGAAAATACATTGAAGTGAAGAAACCCACACAAGGCAAGAGTCACGGTGGGTGCTTGGAATATGAAAAGAGGAGGTTAAACGCATACCTGGTTGGGAGACTGCCAATGGGTGGCTGCCGTGTGGGCAAAACCCATTATTTTTTTTTTCTCCACTTACGCTGTTTTGAAAAGCTGTTGAATTCAACGCCATTCCTATAAAAATTGGAATTTTCTAGCTTCTTTTGAGAAATATGAAAACTCAGCAGAGCTGGTTCTGCTGGCTCCTGTGAGGAGGGATTCCCTGAACAGCGGTGCAGCGGCCCCTTTGCCACTGGTCAGTGGTCATATGAATGACTTGTCATAGTCTAGCCTGGCTCCTTTTGAGGGTTTTGGGGGCAAAAAGGGGACTGGATGGTGGAGGCAGGGCTACTGGAGGCTTCGCAGGATGGGGGTGGGGCATGGATCGTCCCTGGGAATCAGACTCCCCCTTGGAGGTGTGCAGCCCTGGAACCCCTGGGCAGGGCTGGGGTCTCAGTCTTGTCATGGCTCTGACTCTGACGTGTCCCCTCCGGCCCCTGGCTTGTCATTTTGCCGGGCCTCAGTTTCTTTTCTGCACAAGGGCTCTGGCGCAGGGGTGGGTGACGCGATGCGGAGCGCTCGCTGCTGCTGGACCCTCCCGGGGCGGCAGGGGGCGCTCCTGGCCCGCAGGAGCCCGCTTCAGCCTCAGGACAAAGGCTGGGGGTGCGCCGGGGGAGGCGGGCCCTCGGACCAGGCTCGCCTGCCCTCAGTCCGAACGGCTCTGGGCTCCGGCCCACCGGTCCCTGCCCCCATCCTGGGTCTCCGCCTTTGGCGCAGGGGGCCTGCCTTTCTCCTCCGCATCTCCTCTCGCTTTCTCTCTGCGAGCCTCTCCCCTCCCCCACCCCTCTGCATCTCCCAGCCTCCCCGACTCCGTCTGTTTTGCAGCTTTCCTCTGCCTCCCCGGGTCTCTCCGAGTCTTGTGCTTCAGACAGGGTGTCTTTGTCCTTTGTGTCTTCTGCGTCCTCGAATTTTTTCCCTAGAACCCTGTTCAGTCTTGCAGAGAGATGACCTGAGATCTCTCCAAGTGATGGGAGGTCAGGAGGGGAGAGACACACAGCTTCCTGCGTCCCTCCTTCCCACCAGGCGCCTCCTGGAAGCGCAGCTTGCGCATTGGGAGATGTCCTTTGGCTGTTTGGGGTATACTGACTGACAATGTCAAGTCTTACGAGGGTCCAGCTTCCTCGGGATTGGAGGTGTGTGAGGGGGTATAAAGACTTGGGGGCACTCTGTTCACTCGGCCAGGCTTCCCTTCCCCCAGTCCTCAGAGAAGCGATACAACTTGAACTCCCCTTGGCTAAATGAGAAACTCAGGCCTTGCGGGAATAAAACTTTAGTGGGCTGGGCTGAGGAACAAAAGACCTTATCCTATCTCTGTATCTCCTTGCCTGAGAGCTTCCCCTCTCTGTGGCCCGGTCCCTTCCAGAATCCTGAAAATATTGTGCTGCTTTTGAGTGTCTGAAGCCCTTGTTTCTCCCAAGGAGTGGCTAGTGGATTTGAACCAATGACATTTCACTTAGCTATCCATCATAATACCAGATAAAAGGAGGAGAATCCTTCATGACAATCCAAAAGCCACTACAGTGCAGCACAGGGCAAGTTGAAGCCTCTAGCACCAACAGCAACAAATAAAATCCCCACACTCCTGGTCCCCTGACTTGAAGAGTTAGTGCTTTCGCAGGTTCTCCAGGTGACTCTATGCAGATGAAGACAGAAGCCCAGAGAGCTTCAGGGGCTACATAGTGTATGGTTCCAATTATATAATATGCAGGAAGGGCCCAAACTAGAGACTGTCAAAAGATCAGTGGTTGCCAGTTCAGAAGGAGATGAGAAGAATGAATAGGTAGCACGCAGGGAATTTTTAGGGCAGTGAAACTATTGTCAATGACACAGAAACAGTGACTATATGACCCTACACATTTGTCAAAACCTATAGACTGTACAGGGCGAAGAATGAGTCCTATTAGGGAATCTCTATCTGTATGTTGGTAGGGGAGGTCATATGGCAACTTTAGACTCCCATTTCTCCAAAACTACAGTGTTCTTAAAACCAGAAGAACAAGAACAACAAAGCTATTAATTTTTTTTTAAAAATTGAGAATTATCACTAACAAAAAAGAATGAAATAGTGATACATGCAACAACATGGATGAAATTTGAAAATATTATGTTAATTGAAAGAAAACAGGTGCAAAAGATCACATACTGTCTGATTCCTTTTCCAGCAATATCCAGAATAGGCAAACCCGTGGAGACAGGGGTTGAGGACAGAGGATAGAGAACAATTACTAATGAGCACAGAGTTTCTTTTTAGGAGGGTCATGGATTGAATTGTGTCCCTTCCAAATGGATGTAAATTTGGCGAGGTTACAATTCTCAGTGGTATGACAGTTACTGCAATGATGTAATCATCCCCCATGATGTGACCTGATCTGACCAACCAATCAGTTATAAAAGGATTTGGCTGCGAAACACCCGTTCTCAGGTCAGTTCTAATACTAGTAAGGCAGTGAATATGTCAGGTAAATACCTGGTCCAGTGGGAGAGGCAAATAATCTTTGTTTTTAAAGGAAATAGAAAAATACATACTAAGTTAGAAGGTGATAGTGCTAAGAAAAGATAGAGCAAAGAAGAGGTAGAAGTATCAAGAGTGACTGACACAGTTCTAGAGTCTCACAGTAAAGAGGATATTTGAATTAGCAGTTGAAGGGAGTGAGAATGTGATCCATTTGGACATATGGTTATATTTAGAAATCATATCAGGCAGAGGTACTGCCAGTGCAAAAGTCCTGAGGCAGGAATAGCAAGAAGATCTCTATACCTAAAGCTGAGTAACTAAAGCTGTGACCAGGAGGAACCAGTTCTTGGAGAGGGAAATGATGCTTGGAAGGGTGAGTTGACAGCGCAGGAGAGGAAGAGCCCGGATGAGATGGATTGACTCAGCCACTGAGGTAACAGGGGTTGGGGGTGTCAGAGTCAGTGAGACTGACTCAGGATAAAGCAGGCTTCAGAGCTATTGTACACAGGGTCACTATGAGTCTCAGGCAACTCGAGGACACATAACAACAACAAAGCTGAGTAAACTCAGGCTGAGAGAGAGGACCAGAAGATGAGGACAGAGAAATGAGTAAACTCAGCACAACTTCTTGTTGAGTCAGAGCCGACTCATGGCTGACTCTCCAGTGTCCTTCCAGAGGCTGTGAAAAGGAAGCTCTTATGGTCTATAAATGGGGGTAAGAAGCTGCTGCGCTGCAAACCTGAAGGCACACAGTCAGAATCCAACAGCTGCTCTGTGGGAGAAGGATGGATAATCTGCTCTCATGTGATTAATTGCCTCTGAAAACCCATTGGAGGATCAGCTATGAGTCAATTCCAACTCAACAGCACATAACAACCACAAAAAGAGAAAGGAGAGATTGCTCATCTTTCCCTTGCAAAACAGTGATGGGCGGATTAGGAACCACTTGCTTCTGGGCTGATAGTGTGACTCTTTACTCACTACACCACCAGATAAATGAGTGGGCTTTATAAATAAATACTGGACTTTATAGGCCATTGGAAAAGTCTGGTCTTCACTCAGGGAGAGATTGAGTTATTGGAGTTTTGAAAAGAGAAGAAATTGCATGCTCTATTACCATTATGGCTACTGAGTTGAGAATTCATTAAACAGGAATGAAAGACGAAATTATGGATCCCAGCAAAGAGGCTGTTGCAGAAATGCAGGTCAGAAAACGGGAGCGGCTCAGCCATGGTAGTAACTGTGGGGCTGGGGAAAAGGGATCAGATTTGGGAAAAAATGCTTAGTTTAACCATTAAAACTGAAGATTCAGCTCCTTATAGAGTATTGTTGTTGCTGTGTACCATGGAGTCGGAACCAACCCATAGTTGACCTTCTGGTGGGTTTTCAGAGGCAGTTATTTACAGAGGAGGAGATTTCCCATCCTTCTGCAGAGCAGCTGGTAGCATAGGACCATGTGCCTTTGTGATTGCAGCATAGTTTCTTCCCACTAGGCCACCAGTGCTCCCTTTTTTCCTTGTGAAAGGCATTCATTCACTCATGCCTTCTCTGATCTGGCATGCCATACTGTTTATTTTTTCCATCTTAAGCTTTATTGTTTACAGAAATGTTAGTTGCCCATTTTCCCTGCTGGAACATAAGTTTCATGAAGACTTGGTTGGCCTTTGTAAAAATTGTTTACAACTCTGTACCCAGATCCTGGCCTGGGTGTAAACCCTCTTAGCTGAATAGTTGAATGCATTTTTCAAGAGCCTAGCTAAGGATATGCTGTGACTCTGCCCTCTAGGTATACCCAGCTTGTAGGGACCCAGACAGTACCCAGACAGTATGGTCCATTAAACACAGCATGAGAACAGCTGGGACAAAGATGGCATCTGAAAGCTTTGGCGGGAGTCAGGGGATGCGACCACCATTGCTTATCCCTGTAGTGGCTTTAATTCCTCTTGTGGAGCTGTACAACGGCACCTTCTAGGGTGGCAAGGTCAGGAGATGAGCATGCACAAAGATACTGGTGTGCTCCCAGGGACTGGGGACCTGGGACCCACGGGAAGTGGCTCAGACCCAGTCAGCAGTCTTCATAGGCACACTTTTTAGTTTTCCTTTTTTTTTTTAAATGAAATTTTATTAATTTTAATGAACATTTACAGAGATTTTGGGTTTCCATGCATTCATTGTTGCACTATTTTCTCTACCTTCCCCCCCCAAGTTTGTTCCTCTTCCCCCACCCCCCGAAAGTCTGTTTTAATTGTCCATTTGCCACAGTGCTTGTCAAAGCCAGTTCTGATTAATCTCCTTTGTCAGTGTGTCCTTTGCCATTCCCTATCACTCCTCCCTGAGAGAGACTTCACCCTGATTCATAAGGAAAAGGTGACGGCGTAGTCTCTTAGCTACTTCCTGCTGCAAAGGGACGCTGTGGGTTTCAGGGTGAAGATCTTCTCTCACTACTCTAAAGGGCCCCTTTGGCAATAGGAAACACATAGACTATTATGGAGATTGATTTTGGAATTTAGATGCACTGTTCTCAATTGTGCTTAGCTGTACATGTTCATATCCTTGAAGATGTGTCATGGAAGTGTTGCAGCCTAGAAGACACAAATTTAACTAACATGTTATAAGTACATGAGTCAAAAATTAAAAAGCAATAATATTCCAAGTCAGCAGTCTTCATAGGCACACTTTTTATCTTTTCTTTTTTTAAAAAAAAACAAATATGCTTTCTATATGAGTGAAATGTTACAAATGATATTGAGTTTTCTTCCATTGTTCATAGACATTTTGTAATGTGAATTATGATAGATTAATTAATTAATTCTAATGTCTGATCAACTACTTATCATATATTGCCTTTCCTCTCACCCAATCTATTAATTTCTACTCCGCTCTCCCTCCTTTTCCATTGCTAGTAACCACCCAAGAATTACTCTGTATGTAAACCTTTCCTTCCTTTTTATGATAGTGGCCTTATAAAGGAATAGTAATTTTGTAATTGACTTGCTTTGCTTATCATAATATCCTCCTGATGCATCCATGTTATGCACTGGTCTATAAATTCTTCTTTGGTTTTTCGCGTTGTGCAGTCACTCCATTGTGTGACTGTACAGTAGTTTTTTATCCGTTTGCCCGCTCATGCACTCTTGAGTAGTTTTCATCTCTTTGATATTACAAATAATGCTGCAGTGGACATAGATGTGTATTTTGTTTGTTTGTGGGGCAGCCCCTTATTTCTTTGGAATATACCTGTGATGAAGGGAGTCAACCATCCTGGTCTGGGCCTGCACCTGATGTAGGAGTCAGATGCTTCCTGCACCATGATATCTTCACACTTGCCTGTCTTTATGGTTTGTGCTTTGGGGTACAACACTTATTTGCTAATATATCATACTGGGGTAGTGATTTTCACGTTGCTGCTTATTTTATAGTTTAGATATGTATATGTGTGCTTTTGTCATTTGCCCTTCTGAGTATAGCACTTGTCTGTCAGCTGGCTCTAATGTTGGAAACTATGCCATTGATATTTTGAATACTAGCAGGGTTACCTGCTGGTGGACAGGTTTCAGGGGAGCTCCCATATTAAGACAGATTAGGATTGAATGTTTCTGAAACAACAGGTCTTTGAAAACTAAGAAAAATAGAGGAACACTATTGGACACTAATGGCAGTCATCATAACAGAGCAAGGAAACACTGCGTGATTCAAAATTGGTAATGGTGTATGCCAGGGATGTGTCCTATCTCCGTACCTTTTCAGTCTATACACAGAACAGATTATCAGCAAGGCTGGGCTCTATGAGGAGAAATGTGACATTAGGATTGGAGGAAGTCTCATCAACAATCTACATTTATGCAGATGACTCAACCCTGCTTGCTGAAACTAAGGAGGACCTGAAGCGCTTGCTGAAGAAGGTCAAGGATTGCAGCCTCCAATATGGATTGAAGTTCAAGATCAAGAAAACAAAGATTCTCACCTCTGAGCCAATTGACAGCATCATGATAGATGGTGAAGAGATTGAGATTGTTAACAATTTTAGTTTGTTTGACTCCAAAATCAACACTCTTGGTACCAGCAACCAGGAAATGAAAAGATTAATTGCACTGGGAAAGTCTGCTGTCAGAGATCTGTCTAAAGTACTGAAGAGCAACCATGTCGGTCTGGAGACTAAGGTGCACCTGATCCATGCCATGTTGCTGTTGTTGTTGTTATGTGCCGCCAAGTCGTTTGCGACTCATAGCGACCCTATGTACAACAGATCTAAACCCTGCTCTATCCTGTGCCAATCGCATTGCCTCTGACACACCCATCCCGATTACCCCAGTCACTGAATCAATACACCTCATAGAGGTTCTTCCCCTTTTGTGCTGTCCTCCACCCTCCCAAGCATGATGTCCCTCTCCAAGGACTGGTCTCCCCTTACAACAAGTCCAAAGTATGTCAGATGAAGCTTCAGAATCCTTGCCTCCAAGGAGCAGCCTGGTCTCACCTTCTCAAGGATGAACCTGTTTGTTCTCCTAACAGTCCATGGTATATTCAATACTCTTCTCCAGCACCACAGCTCAAAGGCATCCAGCTTTCTGGTGCATAGCAAGTAATTACAAAGATGATGGCATGGACTGCCAAGGAAACAAACAGACTCATCCTGGAGAGGGTTAAAACAGGTTACTCCTTGGAGGCAAGGATTCTGGGGCTTCATCTGACATACTTTGGACATGTTGTAAGGAGAGAAAGGTCCTTGGAGAGGGACATCATGCTTG
>NW_006399911.1:5202734-5241337 GCF_000299155.1 Elephantulus edwardii | reverse complement strand
TCCTTGGAAAGGGACATCATGCTTGGGAGGGTGGAGGGACAGCGCAGGAGGGGAAGGCCCTCTATGAGGTGGATTGATTCAGTGACTGGGATAATTGGCATGAGTGTGTCAGAGACAGTGTGATTGGCACAGGACAGAGCAGAGTTTAGGGTTGTTGTACATAGGGTCGCTATGAGTCACAAGCGACTCAACAGCACATAACAACAATAAAATGAGAAGGAAAAATTGAAGAAGAATGAAGTTTCATTCATAGTAAAAAAAGACCATTTCCTGATCCATCCTGAGGTACAATGCTGTGAGCAATAGAATACTGTCCATGCACAAACAAGGAAGACCTGTTCATACAACTATTATTAAAATGTTTATACCAACAACTAAGCCAAAGAGAAAGTGATTGAGGATTTCTACCAAATTTTTGCAGTCTGAAATTGAATGTAAAATAAAGATTCGTTGGTAATAATTGGTGATTGGAATGCAAAAGTTGGAAACAGAAGCAATACTGATAGTTGGAATTACAGACTTGGCAACAGAAATGAGGCTGAAGATCAAAATATGGTATTTTGTATTTTGTACCATTAATGATTATTTTTGCTGTTAAACTATATTTTTAAAAAGAAACATGAAGAGCAACTATGTATATGGACTTCACTGGTGGAATACACAGGAATTAAATTGGCTATGTCTGTGAAAAGAATCATTGGAGAAGCTCAATACCAGCAGCCAAAACCAAGCTCAGTGCTGACTGAGGAAGAAATCATAAATTATTCACGTACACATTGAAGCAGAAGAAAAAGAAAACAATTCCACAAGAAACAATATAGGACCTTGAGTCTGTTCTATCTTGGTTTAAAAATTATGTCAAAAATAGGCTCAAGGCATTGAACACTAATGACCAAAGATCAGATGAGTTGTAAGATGGCATCGAGGATATCATCCAGAAAGATAACAAAAGGTCATTACAAATACAGAGGAGAAAGAAAAGACAATGGGGATGTCAGAACAGACTCTGTAAATTGCACTAGGATGTCGAGAAGCCAAAACAAAGAGAAGAAATGGTGAAGGAAAAAGATCAACAGAAGTTTCCAAAGGGCAGCTTAAGAAAATAAAGTATTATAATGGGATGTGCAAAGAGATGGAGTCAGAAAATAACCAGTATGAACTTGCTCACCATTTCACAAGCTCAAAGAACTGAAAAACAAATTTAATCCTCAAGCTGCAATATTGAAGGATGCTATAGTTCTGGTGGCCACTAACAAAAAGCTGTGCTGAAATCCTGAAGGAAGGAACATGGTTCAAGGCCACTGGCTGCTCTATGGGAAAAAGATGGGCAGTCTCCTCCTGTGCAGTTAACTGCCTCTAAAAACTCACTGGAGGGTCAGTTATGGGTCGGTTTTGACTTGATGGTACACAACAAAAACCACCATGGGCAAAGTGCTGAACGAGCCAGAAAGCATCAAAAGAAGGTGGAAGACACAAGCAAGAAGCAATGGTAATAGAAGTAGGTGCTCAAGCTGCTCTTGAGGCATTGACAATAAAGAAAGGTCCCAGAAATTGATGGAATATCAATTAGTCTTTCAACAAACAGACACAACCTTGTGTGTGCTCACCAGGCTGTGCCAGGAAATCTGGAGGACAGTTACTTGGCCATCTGACTGGAAGAGATCCATATTTGTCCCCATTCCTGAGAAAGGTGATCCAATAAAGTACGAAAATTATCAAACAATATCATTAACATCACATACAAGGAAAATATTGTTGAAGATTATTTTTAAAATGGCTAGTGGCATCCTTGGAAGGAGGAGTGGCATCCACTTCCGTAATAGCTTGCCTCCGGAAACCCTATGAATCTGGAGAGAGGATGAAAGACACCCAAGCGTTGAGGACTCTCCTTCATAGGGTTGCTATGAGTCGCCTGTGACTCGACGGCACTTAACAACAACAGTGGCATCCACATCCTAAACAACATACCTCCGGAAACTCTATGAACTTTGATAAATGTCGATAGTTGTAGAGGGGCTTCAGGGCTTTTGTTCATAGGGTTGCTATGAATCGTGCTTGACTTGAAGGCAATCAACAACAACACAACAATACAGTTTATAGACAGAGAACTGCAAGAAATCTAAGCTATATTTAGAAGATAGCAGGGATAATATCGCTGATGTCAGATGGATTTTGGCTGACAGCAGAAAAGGATGTCTATTTGTGTTTTATTAAGTACGCGAAGGCATTTGTGCCGATAATTACAAATTATGGCTAATATTGCGAAGAAAAGGAGTCCTAGAACACTTAATTGTGCTCATGTGAAACTGAGAAGCTGTTGCCCAAACAAAGCAAGGAAACACATCATGGTCTCAAACAAAGAACGGTACTCAGAAGGGCTCTATTCTTTTCTCCATACCTATTCAATCTGTATGCTGAGCAAATCATTTGAGAAACTGGACTTTATGAAGAAGAATGTAGCATCAGGATTGGAGGAATACTCATCAACAACTTGTGTTATGCAGATGACACAACTTTACCTGCTGAAAGAGAGGACTTAAAACACTTGCTGTAGAAGATTAATGACTACCACCTTCAATATGGTTTACATCTCAACACCAAGAAGATAAAAAATCCTCCCCACTGGATTAATAGACAACATCATGATAGATGGAGAAAATATTGAAATTGTCAATGATTTAATCTTGGGTCCACAACCACACACTTGGTACCAATAGTCAAGAAATCAAAAGATGTGTTGCATTGGAAAAAATCTGCTGCAAAGGATCTCTCCAAAGTTCTAACTAGCAAGGATGTCAGTTTAAAGACTAAAGTGCACTTGATCCACGCCATGGTCTTTTAAATTACTTGCTATACATCTGAAAGTTGGATAATGATTTCAGATGTCAGAAGAATATTGATGTCTTTGGGTTCTTTTGTTGGAGAAGGATACTGACTATCCCATGGACTGCCAAAAGAACAAACAAATATGTCTTAGGGAAAGTGAAACTAGGGTTGTACATTAGGAGCAAATGATTCTTGTTCAGAGCAGTAATTCTCTTGATGTTGAGACATAAACCATGTTGAAGGCTATAGTCATTAATCTTCTATAGCAAACATCTTAAGTTCATGTCACTTTTTTTTTTTTAAATTTTGTGTGCGTGTACCGTCAAATCAAATCTGACTGGTACAGGAGGATATTGCGCCTCCTTCTCCGGCAGAGCATCTGGTGGATTCGAACCGTGTTCCTCTGGGATTGCAGTGCAGCTTCTTGCCACTAGGCCAGCAGAGCTCCCCCTCAGTTCATGTCACTTTTATGAAGTAAAGTTGTGTCATCTGCATAACACGATTTGTCTTCCTTTGATCTTGATGCCACATTCCTCTTTATAAATTCCAGCTGCTCTAATAGTTTGGCTGGCACGTGCATTCCTGACTTGATCAGTATGTTCAACCTTCACATACTTTGGGCATGTTGTGGGTGGGTAGTCATTGAAAAAAACCATCATGCTTGGAAAGGTGGAATTTCAGTATAAGAAAGAAAGATGATTGACACAGTGACTATAACAATGGGTTGTCAGAGATGGTGAGGATGACACAAGATGATCAGGGTTCAGATTCATGAATCATAGTTAACTCTTTTTTTAAAAAAAATGAAGTTTTTATTTTATATTGGTTTACTTACAAAGTTCATATACATTGTTTCTCATACCGGATCTTTCCCATTTCCTTTACCCACCCCTCTCTCTACCCTATCCATCAAATTGTGTGACTCTATGATTACTCTCCCCCCCATCCTCACCCCTCTACTCTTACCTTCCCCTCTTTGGATCCTCATATATGTTTTACTAGTTATCTTTCTATTTCTACAGTAATGGTCTTACACAGCATTTGTCCTTATAGGACTGAGTTAGTTCACATAGCATAATGCTCTCCAGTCCCTCCCAGGTTAGGTAGTGATTTTCAAAATCATTGCTCCTGCGTACTATGTAGTATTCCATCGGGTGAATGGATCATAATTTCTCAATCCTTTCATGTGTGGTTGGACATTTGGTCTGTTTCCATGTTCTTGCGATGCTGAAGAATGCTGCTATGAACATTGGTGTACAAATCTCCATTTGTGCCTCGGTTATCATTCATTCTCTTGGGATATATTCCAAGCAGTGGAATAGCTGAGTCATGTAGGATTTCTAAGTTCAGCTTTTTAGGGAAATGACAAACTGCTTGATGGCACCTAACAACGACAGCAATGACAAATGACAACAACAACAATAACAGCAACAGTAAAATATATATTCCTTGCGGGTTGCCTTATCAAATGCTATTCTTATCCCTAACTTTCTAAGAAAATGTCAAACTGCAGTGTTTGAATGTGCTAATCTCTCTACACTCTCACAATAATCTATTATTTGTTGTCATGTTGAACTTTGAAATTGTTGCTGGTTTGCGATGAGAATTTATTCTTGTTTTGATTTTCATCTTTCTTTTTTTTAAATTTTATTTTATTATTATTTTTTGTGCATATAGCGTCAAATCAGATCTGACTGGTACAGAAGGAAATTGTCCTCCCTTCTCTGGCAGAGCATCTGGTGGATTTGAATCATGTACCTCTGGGATTGCAGTACAGCTTCTTGCCACTAGGCCACCAGGGCTCCCCTATACAATTTTCATCTTTCTAATGAGGGAGCTCTGGTAGCCTAAAGAGTAAGGAGTGTGATGCCAACCTAAAGGCTGGCAGTTTCAAAACACCAGCTGCTGTACTGGAGAATGATGAGTAATCACCTCCCGTGCAAATCTACAGTCTCTAAAAACCCACCAGAGGTCAGCTCTGTGTTAGTTCTAACTTAAGGGCGTGTACAATCACAATAGCTAAAGAGAGTGTGCTGGTGGCTTAGCCCAGACGGAGTTGAGAGGCTGTGCCTCTCTGCTGATTTGAATGCACCTACGGCTCTGTGGCAGGGCCACCTCCATTTGTTACTACTCATTAGCAATGAGCACAATTGATGATTCTGAGCATTTCTTAACATGCTTGTGGACCACCTGAATGTCTTCTTTGGGGAAGTACCTTTTCACGTCTTCTGTCTGTTTTTAATTTGGTTGTTTCTTTTTTTGTTGAGTTGATGGATTTTTCTATACATTTTAGAGACTAGTCTCTTGTCAGATAAGCTTTGCCATCTCCTCCTGGCCCCCCTCCCCGCACCCAGTCTTTAAGCTTTTTAAAAAACTCTTTTAATGCACATAAGAATTTAATGTTTAGGAGGCCCCAATTGTCTGTGTATGCCCTGCTGTTTGTGCATTTTCAATTATTTTTGATGCGCTATTATGTTTGCCATAAGTTTTCTTTGATGATCTTTATAGATTTAGGTTTTACACCTAATCCCTTGATCCATCTTGAGTTAGTATGAAATATGAATCTTCTTTCAGTTTTCACCAAATAGTCTCCCGTTTTCCAAGCACCATTTGTTAAAGAAGCTGTCTTTTTTCCAACTTAATGGATTTCACTTCTTTGTCAAAGATCTGCTGTCCTTAGGTGGATGGATTGATTTCTGGGTTCTCAATGCTATTCCACTAGTTTATGTAGCTAACCAGGACCAAGTTGTTTTGATTACCATGGTTTGTGCATCAGGAAATTGTAAGGCCTACATAGTTCTTCTTCTTCAGTAGCACTTTACTTATCCAGGTATTTTTCCTTTCCACATAAAATTGTTGATTTCCCATTTCTATTTCATTGAAGAACAATGATAGGATTTGGATCAGTATTGCACTGTTCACTATAGATTGCTTTTGGTGACTGTAGTTTGGTGCTGTCTTGTCAACTACAACTCATAGTAACCCTATGAACAACAGGTCAGAACCTTGCCTTGTCCTGTGTGTCCTCACAATCTCTGCTTTGCTCTACCCATTGTTGTGGTCACTATGTAAAACCATCTTGTTGAGAGCCTTCTTCTCTTTCATTGCTGCCTTCCCCCCCCCCCCTCAATATGAAGTCTTTTTCCAACAATTAATGTCTCCTGACAACATGCCCAAAGTATGTGAGAGGCACCAACATTGCCAACAAGGCACATCCTGATTGCATTTCTTCCAAGACAGATTAACTTTTTTCTTTTGGAAGGCCATGATATATTAAATACTCTTTTCAAACACTGCAATTCAAAGGCCTGGATTATTTTTCAGGCTACCTTATTCATTATCTGGCTTTTAGATGCATATGAAACAATTGGCTTGGATAAGGTGCACCCTAGTCTTTAAACTGACATTCTTGCTTTTTAGAATTTTGGAGAGTTCTTTGGCAACAGATTTCCCCAGTAACACTTTCTTTGATTTCTTAACTGCTTCTATTAAGAATGTTGATTATGGTAGAATCACATCATTGAAAATTCCAATCTTTTCTCCATGTATCATCATGTTGTCTATCGGTCCAATGGTAAAGAAGCAAGATTTTGCTTCTATGTGATTTTAATGATATTGTTTGAAAGTTTCCCTCTTCTGTTGGATCACCTTTCTTTTTAAATGGGAAAGATAGGGAAGAAAGAAAATTAAAACAGAAAAATTACAGTGGGAAAAAGAGAAGGAAGAATTACAAAGACAGACAATGCTAAAATGTGTATCAGAAGACACACTGAAACTTATATTGGAATGTAAGAAGTCAAAACGAGGGGAAGGAATGCGGAGGAAGGGAGCTAATCAGAAGATTTCAAAGGGCAGTTAGAGAAGATAAAGCAAAGAATTATAATGAAATGTGCAAGGAGCTGGAATTAGAAACCCCAATGATGTGAACAAATTCCAACCTCAAGTTGCAACACTGAAGGACCCTAGGGCCAAAATCTGGAATGATGCAGGAGGTATCAAAAAAAAAAAAAGGGAGTGCATTGCAAAGTGGACTGGGGAGGGGGTAAGAGGGAGAAAGAAAATGTGCAACAATGAATACATTTAAAAAAATATTAAAAAGGCCTGACTCTATATTTTTATTAAAAAAAAAAGAAAAAGAAGAAGTAGACGAAGGGAAGAACACAGGGCCACTGCACCAAAAAGGATTGATTGACACGGAACCATTTGAGGAAGTAGCACATGGTAAGAATCAGTTGTATTGAAGGAAGAAGTCCAAGCAGTGCACTGCCGGCATCAGAAGGAAAAAAAAAAGTTCAGGAATTGATGGAATACAAATTGAAGTGTTTCAGGAAACAGATGCAGTCCTGGATGTGCTCACCAGTCTATGCCAAGAAATTTGGACGACAGCTGCCTGGACAACTGAGTGGAGGCCAACAGACTGGGATGGGAACAAATCCATGTTTGTTCCCATTAAAACAACAACAACAAAACTTAATCCAACAGATTATAGAAATTGCTGTATTTGGTAGTATTACCTTTTTCACAATGTTAAGCCTTCCATTCTATGAGCATAGTGTATTTTTGTTTTATATTTGTTTGTTTGGGTTTCTGATAAGTATTGTTTCATAGTTTTCTTTGAATAGGTTTTTTGTGTCTTTTTGTTAGATTTGTTCTTATATTTCAACTTTTGGATAAGTATTATAAATGTATTGTTCTCCTCTCCTTTTCACAGTTCTCTTTGCCACTCCAGAGGAATTTTATATGTCGATCTTGTACCCTGACACTTTGCTGAATGGGTCAATTCGATCCAGTCATTTTCTTGCTGAGTCTTTGGCTTTTCTATATATAGGGTCATATCATGTGCAAAGAGAGATAGTTTTACTTCCTCTTTACCAATTCAGATCTCAAAGGCATCCTTTTTAAAAAAGCATGTGCAACCCCATAAGACATGTGTTCTGGGCTGACCTTGACCCTCAGTCTTCCTTGTGTAACCCTTGCTCTTTTTTATGAGGACAAAGCACAGACAGTGTGTGGTGGGTAGCTCAGCACCAACATGTGGCAGATAGACCCTCAAATGACCTCCACACCAGCTCTGCGCACTAATAACTATTGGTCAGACCAGTCAGGCAGAAATGGATGTACAGAAAGATTGAAGAGCATCCAGCATGAGGGGTTTGACTGGGATGTGAACTTTAGCTGCCTGAATTCAGAAAGAATGTGTCATCTGCTTTGTGGTAGGACCAAGACAATTCCCCTCAGATCTCCCCCAGTTGCTTTTCCTCGTGAGGGGGGCTGCATGGGAAAATCTGGCCTGTACCAGAGCCTTCCACACTGACAGCTGCTCCCCAGCTCTGTCCCTTGGATGACAGTCTTTGTTGCTGGCAAAGTCCTTGGCGCCTGGGCCTCCCCAGCAGAGCTACCACAGATGGCTGCTCAGTGGGGCTGTGCCCGAGTCCTTGTTATGGAGGGATGGATCCCAGCCTCGGAGGAGGGTCTCTCCAGGCCCCTTGTCTGGGACAAGGCCTCCTGGCAGGCAGCACTTGCAAGCACAGCAGCCCTACAAGGTAGGCAGGCCCCAGATGGTCCGATGTGCTGATATACAGAAAGGAGAGCTTTTGTACTCCTTGTCAACCAGCTGCTGGGAAAGGGCCTTGTGAACTTGCAAGTCATTTAACCTTTCTGGACCACAGAGGGTGGACAGGCTCTGGACCACAGAGGCTGGACAGGCTCTGAGATGGGCTTCAGGTGCTGACATGCTACTGTCACACTTGCAGGTATGCTGAAGACACTGGCATTCTGGGGTGATGTGGGAAATTATATATAAGATTATAAATATATATAATGAACTATGTTATCATATCAGAGTGAAATTAGCAATATTTGGCAATTAATGCATTTTTTTTTCTCCTAAGACACTCAACTCTTAAACAAAGTTCTGAGTGCTTGACTTTCATTTTAAATATGAGGCTGTCAGAAAGAATTATATGGCTCCTAAGGAAATACACAGACATTATAATTAAAGAGGTGCCAATCTTGACAGGTAGCAGGAGAGGAGAGGGGACGTGACAATGAGAATGGAGAAAGGGATAGGGGAGCTCAGAGCTCGGTGACTTGGTTTTGAGTTGGTGAAGGGTCCCCACAGAGTGGGAAGTTTGGTTTCAGTGTCAGCACCCAAGTGACTGATAAAATATAATGCTAAGAGGAATGTTGTTGTGTATCATTTAGTTGGAACTGACTCATAGCTGACCCTCCAGCGGTAAATAACATGGCAGAAGATTGCCCACCCTTCTCTTGGGGAGCAGCTGGTGGATTTGAACTATGTGCCTTTGGGATTGCAGTGCAAGGCACTTTCACAGCCTCTGCCTTAGGTTTTCACTGTAACCCACCCAGAAAGGCAGATTTTATTCTCTCCATTTCACAATGTAAAAACTAAGATCAGTGTCTCAGCTCCAGAGGTTTTGTATTCCTTTCGATGTAGGCTGGTTCCTGTGCTTGAGACGCCCTGTCCTGACTCAGGCTGACCCTACCTGTGCTCCAGGCTGAACCTCACCCTGACCTAGGCTGAGTTCTAACCTTGAACCCTAGGCTGAGAGTTTCCACCCCCATCCATGCTGGCTGCTGCTAATCAAGCTTATTCTGAGTCACAAAGACAGACTGCCCATTGCATTTCCAACGCTATAAATCTTTATGGGAGGAGCCTGCTCGTCTTTCTCCCAAGGAGAGGCTGATAGATTCAAACCACCCATCCACCTTTCAGCCAACAGCCTGATACATGCCACGCTATATACCACCAGCCCTCAATAGCCTCTGCCACCTAGTTGAGTCTTACTCATGGTGACCTTCCACTGCTTTCTTTTCTTTTTTTTTCAAATTATCTAATAATCTTTACATAATTAAAGAATATTTGCATTTCTTTTTGGTATATATGAACTCTTTTTAAAAAATTTATTTTAATGGAAGTTTAGAGAGACTTTGGATTTCCATTCATTGTTACACTTTTCTCCCTGCTCACTCCTTTCCCACAATTAGCTTTTCTCTTTGAAAAGTAAAGAAATAAATTCTTTCATTGTTATTCAAACTTTCCTCCAAGTCCACTCCATTATGCTACCTTCATTCTGGACTCCTGTCATAACAATAATATCTAATCATATATCCCTTTTAAACAGTTCTCTCCCTCATCTGTTTCAGTGCAGTATGCATTATTTATCCCATCTTCCTCAGTCTCCCCCCAACCCCGAGGTCAGTCCTGTTTTACAACAGTGGCACTGTGCAGTATTTGTGACTGAGATATTTCATTCAGCATAATGTCCTCTAGGGTCACCCATTTTGTGTAATATTTCATGAGTTCCTTGTTTTTCAATGCAGTGTAGTATTCCATTGTGTGAATATACCACAGCTTCTCTGTATCCATTCGCTTGCTGATGACCACTTAGGTTGTTTCTAACTCTTTGCTGTTGTGAACAAAGCTGAAATAAACATGGGTGTGCATATATCTGTTTGGGTGGCAGTTGAATCTGTTGCTTTCTGAGGCTGTAGATCTTTATGGAAAAAGGTTGCTCAGCTTTCTCCGTAAGGATAAGTGGTGGATTTGAACCTCTGCCTTTTGGGCTAGCAGTCCAACAAGCTCTGCACTATGCTATCAGAGCTGATAGCCTAGTTAATCTATAACCAAATATAGCATCTACATTGGAGGGACTGTGGGCTCTCGGTGTCAAAGGTCTGTGTGAACCCCACCCACTGCTCCTCAGAGAAAGATGAGGCAATATGTTTCTGTGAAGATTTGTAGTCTTGTAAGCCTGAGGGAGGGTCGCCATGAGTCTGAACTGACTCAGCGGCAGTGGTTTTGGGGGAGGGTGGGTGACAGTGGGAGTGACTCAGAGCAAACCTATTTCCTGCTAGGGCACAGGGCTCAGAGTTCTGGATTCACTGCAGAGTTGGGGAGCATGGCTGGGAGGAAGCAGCCAGGGAACCCTGGCCTAAGCTGAAATCCACAGGGAATTGGGGGAGGCGAGCTCTTGGCTTAGGTGAGCTGACGGTCCACTTTGGAGAGACACCAACATGGCATGTCTAGGCTGACCCAGGGAACAGGTCTGGACTGGGCTGAACCTCTTCCAGCCTTTCCCACACCTGTCCCCCAGGGGATTCTGGGTAAGACGGCTGCCTGACGAGGCCTGACTGGCAGATCCCTGGTGTGAGGCTGCCAGATCCTCTTCCTTAACTTTTCTGAGCTTTGGAGTCCTCGCCATACTCTTGGTAGGCCCCAGCTCCGACCTTGTATTGACAGAGGGTCGCTGGCACACAGCAGGTGCTCAGCAAAGATGGGCTTTCTTCTCTTTGCCTGTGAGCCTTGTCTCTTCCCTCAAGGCTGGCTGCCCTCCCTCCCCCACCCCATCAGGCACCCCTCTGACAGGCACCTCATTAGCGGAATCTCTGTAAATAACACCAACGAGTTAGAGTTACAACAAGGTAGCTCATTAAAGGCACTTTGCTTGTCTCACTTCCCAATTAGTGATTCTGTGGATGCAGTACTAGGATTGTGTGTGACAGGGCACCCTTAGCACATCATGGGACCTGGTCACCCCACAACACCCCCTTCACCCCTGAGGAGCGAGCAGTGGCAACCCAAGTGGCAGAGACACCATCCTGGGCCAGGCTAGAGTGCTCCAACATGGGGGAGGGTATAAGACAGCAGCTCTGTTGTTGAGTCTTGTGGAGGACCCAGATCCCGTCCCAACTCCTGTGTAGTCCACTCCCTTGAGGGTTCTGGCTACGGATCTCCACCTGAGGATGCCCTATCAAAAATTACCTGTATAACTTCTCTTCAGAGTTCTCTGACCTCTGCTGCATGAGCTCAAGCTTTCTCAAGGTAAGTTCTGGGGATACCATTCTTCTCTCCAGCTGCTAAGGTTGTTAGAGACAGAGCGGAGAGAATTGCAGGCTAGATAAGAGGAGAACAAAGTGCCAGGGAAGCTGTGGGATGCAGGGTGATGAGGTTTCCAGGACAAGTCCCATATTGCATAGTTTATCTGTCTTCTATTCATAAAGAATGAGACTTAGAGAGGTTCAGCCACCTGCCCTGGATCTCACAGCTGTTTGAGTGGCTGTGCTGGAGCCAGGGTCAAGGTCGTTGTAGAATCTGCCTTGGAGGGGAGGTAATGACACCTGTTTTGTTCATCTGTGCCAGCAGGTTGATGGCAGTGGAATGACCTCTCCCCACCACCCCAGTCCCTAGCCTGCTCCATCCAGATCTCACTCCACCGGGCTGTACTTCCTTGAGTTTCCTTTTGGGTCTGCACTTTGTGTTTAACTTTGAGAAGGAAACTGTGCCAAATTTTACTCCCTCTTCCTGAATCGATAGCTTAGCTGAGCAAGGCAGAAAATGAAATTTACATTCAATTGTTTCCATGGCAACCACAGCAGGCTGGACCAGCTTCTCCTGCTCTCCGGGGCACTATCTTCTGTGGAGAGCCAGGTATCAAAACCTCAGCTCCCAGGAATGTAGCGAGAATGTTAAACAGCATTAGATAAGGCTGGGTCCTTGTGACCAACATTCTTTGACTGCGTAGTGTATAGGGGAAAGAAAGAGAGCTTTCTTCTCCTCTCCAACACATCAGAGGAGCAAACTGCTTGTGCCAGAATCTTCAGACTCACCATGGCTAACACTTCATAAGTTCTGTGTCAGTTCTTTGTGCTAACTGGTAAGCCATCATTTTCTTGAATTATTGCTTCATCCTTATGAGGTAGATGTTTTGATTTTCTTCATTTTGCAGATGAGGAAATTGTATTGTTGCTGTTGTGCACACAGACTGGTCCTGTACCATCCTCAGAATCATTGCTATGCTGAAGCCCATGGTTGTCCCTCTGACGGTCCTTTTGTCCTTCTCTCTGTTGAAACAACTCCACTTGTATTCCATTACCTCCTGAAGCTTTGATTTTCAACAGTGTCTCCAATGCAGCTGGGACTTCTTCCGTCAGTACCACTGGTTCTTGATCATATGCTACCCGAAGCCGGTAAATGCTGGCCAGTTGGTACTTCTTGAATCACTCAGTATTTTTCCCAAAGAATCTTCCACCATTGAATTTTAAAGCTAAATTTTTTTTCTTCTTACACCTTGTTAAGGATGACTTTGTGCTTCCCTTTGATTTTATAGTTCCAGGCCAGGTCCTATTTCATGTCACAATGTGGTGGTTATTGTTGTTGTTATGTGGTGTCGAGTCGCTTGCAACTCATAGGGACCCTGTGTACAATAGCCCTAAACCCTACTCTGTCCTGTGCCAATCGCACTGTCTCCAACACACCCACCCCAATTACCTCAGTCACTGAATCAATCCACCTCATAGAGGGTCTTTGCTCCTGCACTGTCCTTCCACCCTCCCAAGCATGATGTCCCTCTCCAAGGACTGGTTTCTCCTTGCAACATGTTCAAAGTAAGTCAGACGAAGCCTCAGAATCCTTGCCTCCAAGGAGCAGCCCAGTTTAACCCTCCCCAGGATTAATCTGTTTGTTTTCCTAGCAGTCCATGGTACTCTCAATACTCTTCCAGCACCACAGCTCAAAGGCATCAATTCTCCTTCTATCCCCCTTAGTCACTGTCCAACTCTCTGATGCATAACAAGTGATTGCAAAGACCACAGCCTGTGTCAGATGCACCTTAGTCTACAGAGAGACACCATTGCTCTTTAGTACTTTGGAGAGGTCCCTAAAAGCAGACTTTCCCATCACAATACATCTTTTAATTTCCTGGCTGTGGTGCCAAGAATGTTGACTGTGGAGCCAAGCAAACTAAAGTTGTAAACAATCTCAATCTCTTCACCATCCATCCTGATGATGCCAATTGGTCCAGTGGTGAGAATCTTCGTCTTCTTGACATTGAGCCTCAATCCATATTGGAGGCTGCCGTCCTTGACCCTCTGCAGAAGAATGGGAACCTCAAAACACTTGATCATGCTAATGCGAGACCTATACTTGGACCAAGGGGCAATCTTCAGAACAGAGCAAGGGAACTGCATGGTTCAAAATTGGGAAGAGTGTGTCCTATTTCCATACCTTTCAACCTGTATCCAGAACAGATTATCCAGGAAGCTGGGCTAGCTGGGCTCTATGAGGAGAAATGTGGCATAAAGATTGGTGGAAGATCCATCAACTATCTGCATTATGCAGATGACACAACCCTGCTTGCTGAAACTGAGGAGGACCTGAAGCACTTGCTGCAGAGGGTCAAGGATTGCATGTCACAATACTTTAATATAATCCTTTGCTTTGGCTTGGATTACCCTTCAGAATCTTCTGTTCAACATTTTTACTTCATCATTTCTTGGCTATAGTCACTTTAATTACTGTATGTTTAAGAACAAGTTTCAGAGTCCCTTCTGACAACTATTTTGGTCTTCTTTTCCTGTCTTTTTAGTGACCTTTTAATAACTCCATTTATAATGCTTTTAATGCTATTCAACAAATTGCCTGGACTTTGGTAGTTAGTGATCATCAGTGCATCAGATCTGTTGTTTATGGTTTAGATGGTCTCTAAATGCAGATGGGACGCAGTCTAGGTTGCACATTGGCTCTCACAGCCGTTGTTTTCATTTCCTTCAGTATATGAACTGCTGTACTCGTATTTGAGCAATTGCTGTTCCAGAGTTGGGCCTTGTTCTCACGGATGATGTTGAGTTTCTCCATGGTCTCTTTTCATAAATGATTCACTTTTGCATATTTCATCCACTACAATCCACGTATATAGCTTAGGTTGTTTGAAAAAAGGTATTTGCAATGAACAAGCCATTGGCCTTGCAGAATTGTACCATACAATCTCTAGTGTCATTTCTATCACTCAGCTGACTGCTGTTAAGCCAGTTATTGCTCAAGGACACTTCATCAGATTTCTAAGGTTGCAAATCTTTACTGGAGGTGACTGCCATTTTTCTCCCCTGGGTGACTGGGGATTTAAAAATGCTGACTTTTGGTGAGCAGTGCAACATACCACCAGCTCTACCACCGGTGTTCCTTCTTCTATCATCAAAGCCATGTTATTCAACTATTGATTCTTTAACTGTTTTCAACTTTCACAGTCCATTTATCAGGGATTATCACTGCTGTTTGATCCATTTCAGACTAAAGAAATTGGTAAAATTCTTTCACTTCTTTTTTTAAAAAAAATTTAATTGGTTTAATTAATGTTTACAAGAATTCACTTACATTGTATTTCGGTAATATACATTGTGTTTTATACAATTTTTCATTTACATTTTGTCTCATACAATCATGCATATATATTGTATTTCATACAATTAATTGCCATTGATCTATGCCTGTTATTACACTATCTTTTCAAGTCCTCATTGACGTGAAGAAATGCTAAAAACCAACCAACCAAACAAACACCACTGGCAAAAAGAGATGCAAATCAAAACAACAATACAATATTGTCTCACCTCAGTAGCAGAAGTGAAATTCCTTAGGGCAAGTAATAAATGTTACAGAGGATGTGGAGAGGTTGGAACTCTCATGCACTGCTCATGGAATTGTAACATGGTACTACCACTCTGGAAGACAGTTTGGCATTTCCTCAAAAAGCTGAGCACAGAAATTCCATATGACCCAGCTATTCCAATACAATGAATATATCCTAGGAAGTTAGAACTGAAATATGAATGGAGAGATACACACTTATGTTTATAGTAGCATTATTCATAAGAGCAAGAATATGCAAAACAGCCCAAATCCCCATCAACAAAAAAGCTTCCATTTCCTCATCTTTGGCCATGGAACGATTATAATTCTTATTAATATGACACAAATGGTAAGAATCAGAACCCTCAAGTTGAAACTTAGATTTGCTCAACTCCTGACTGTGTGACTTTAAGCCTTCTGCAACAGGACAGTGGCATTCAAAGCTTTCCTGCTCATTTCATGTTCACTGCCTGTGGTTTCAAAGAGGTTCCTCTACTCCCTATATGAGCTCTGGTGGCTTAGTGGTAAGGAGCTGCACTAACCCAAAGGCACTCTGTTCAAATCTGCCAGCTGAAGAAAGATGGGCAATCTTCTTCTGTGTGATTTACTGCCTCTAAAAACCCACTGGAGGGTCAGGTATGATTCTGTTCTAACTAAATGGTACACAACAACAACATGGTCTAAAGGGCTGTAGTAACGTGGGAGAGAACATTAGTGAGCCATCACACAGTTTGGGCCTTAACAAAGCTTTTTTGTACCTTAGTATTTTTTAGTCTTAAAATCAGGCTTAAACACAGTATCTGCCTCCTAGGGTTGTCATATGGATTAAATGAGATAAAATTTGTGAGGTATTTGGTAAAATGCCTGGCACATGGTAAGAACTAACTGTTAGTTATGACCCCATTTGTCATGCTGAGGACATGCTAAGCCACTCTAGTGGCTTGGTGGTAAGGAATTGTGCTGCTAAGAGAAAGTATATAGTTTAAATCCACCAGCTGCTCTGTGGGAGAAAGATTGATGGTCTCCTCCCATGTGATTTACTGCTAGGAGGGTCAGCTATGAGTTTGGACCAAATAATCCTTACACAACAACAACAATCTACCATGCAGATAGACAAGTGGGATTCAGCCATCACATTGTGGTGATGAGTGATGTCAGTGGTGCTGGAGAGATGAAAGGAACGAGAAGGCAGTGGAAGCCCAAAGAGGTGGTAGCCAAAAAAAAACCCAAAAAAACAAACAAACAAAAAAGAGGTGGTAGCCAAGCCAGCAGTTAAGGAAGCTTCCTGGAGGAGCGACTGCCTGTGGAGAGCCTCTGAAGAGAAGGCAGGAATTGGATGCCTGAGGAAAAAGAAAGAGTAGGCACAGGGAGAAGGGCACCTGAGACAGGTATTGCCAGGGAGGAAGAAGGAAGTGTGGAACGTTTGGACAAAGGCTACTGTGGGGCAGAAGTGATAGTTGTAAGAGATGTTTTATTGGCTTTACAGAGAAGATAAAAGGGTAAGCCAAGAGTGGATGGCAGAAATTAGTAATTTCTCCCCATTCAGCATCTTTTCCTCCTCCTGGTTCTCCATTCTGGAGTCCATTCTTCTCTCATCATCAGGCTATGTGAATTTTGAGAGGGCAAGGGGGAGGTCAGTGAAAGAGAGGACCACCTTCTGCCTGATGGACTGATACAGTGCCTGTGGCAATGGGCTCAAGTACGTCAGAGATGATGATGGAAAGATAGGACAGAGGTCAGATCTCTTGTTCATAGGGTCGTAATGAGTGGCACACAACCTGATGGCACCTAACAACTCCATCCTCGGTTCCAGGTATGGAATCCTAGCCCACAAAAGGCCTGTATTTTCCCAGCTATAGTCATTAGCTGGGAGGTGGACACATGACTGAAAGAACAACTAATCACTATCAAGACACCAGATCTGTCTTTTGCTGGTATTTTTATGAGGAAAAACCTCCTATGTTCCACTAAGGATGATTGTTGTTGTTGTTATGTGCCATCAACCTGCCTATGATTCATACCGACACTATGGACAATAGCTCTGAACCCTGCCCTATCCTGAGCCAGTCTCGCACATCTACCCCATTACCCCAGTCACTGAGTCAATCCACCTCATCTGGGGTCTTCCTATCCTGTGCTGTCCCTCCACCTTTCCAATCATGATGTCCTTCTGCAGGGACTGGTCCCTCCTGGCCACGTGCCCAAAGTTGTGAGATGGAGCTTCAAAATCCTTCCTTCCAACGAGAAAGTTTGTTTCACTGGTATGATATAAGCTGCTGGAAGTTGTTTATGTCTATGTGAGCAGAGAGTCTACTGGACAAAGAAGCCCACACAGAGGGAAGTGGCATGATATCCCGGCAGTGTAAACGGATCCAGCTATGCCTGAGTTGTTGAGGCTTCAACTTTGGTTTAAACTTAAGTGAATTGTCATTTTGGCTTTTGAAACTGCAAGTTGCTGTTATGTGCCATTGAGTAACCCTTAGCGACTTTAAGTACAACAGGTAGAAACTTGCCTGAGCCCGTCCCACACTTACACTCTTTGCTGGGCTCACGCCTATTGTTGCCGCCACTGTGTTAGGCCATCACCTCGAATGCCTTCCTGTCCTTTGCCAATCTTCTACTTTTCAGAGCATGACGCCCTTGTCTAGGGATTGGTTCCTCCTGAAATGTGCCCAAAATATGTGAGACAAGGTCTCACCACCCTAACTTCTAAGGAGCAACCTTAGCTGCACTTCTTCCAAGATTGATTCGGATTTTGGTAATTCTTCACTGATGCCACAGTTCAAAGGTGTAAGTTCTCCTTTTGTCTCTATCACTCATTATTCGACTTTCACATGCAAATGAAACAATTGAAAATACCGTGGCTTGGGTCAGATGCACCTTAGTCTTTAAACTGACGTTTTTACTCTTTACCACTTTAAAGAGACCTCTGAGAGCAGCTTTGCCCAGTGCACTATGTTTTGCTTTCTTGACTGCTGTTGATGGCTGATACAAATTAAATGAAATCCTCAACATCGTCAATCTTTTTTCTGTTTATCGTGAGGTTGTCTATTGGTTCAGTGGTGAAAATTTTTGTTTTCTTGTTGTTGAAATGTCATTCACATTGAAGGCTGTAGTCTTTGACCTATTTTAGTAAGTGCTTTGAGTCTTCTTAACTTTCAGCAAGTATGGTTGTGTCATCTGCATAATGCAGGTTGTTGTTGAGTCTTCCTCTAATTCTTATGCCACATTCTTCTTCCTGGAGCCCAGCTGCTCAGATTATTTGTTCAGAATATATATTGAAAGAAACAGTCATGACACACACCATTCTGGAATTTAAATGATGCTGTATCTGCTTCTTGGTCTACACACAGATTCTGCTGAAACATAATTAAGTCTTCTGGAATTTCTGTTCTTCTTAGTGTTAGCCATAATTTATTATGATCCCCACAATATAATTAATGCCTTTGCATAGTCAACAAAACACAAGCAAACATCTTGCTGGTCTTCTCTACTTTAAGCTAAAAATGCATATGACCTCAGCAATGGTATCACTCATTCTACAGACTCTTTTGAACCTGGCTTCAATTTCTGGCAGTTTCTTGTCGACTGTACCAGCAGTTTTTAAAATCATCTCCAGCAAAATTTTGCTGGTATATGAGAGTAGTGATATTGTTTATCTACTTATAGTCTGTAGTAATGATATTTTTAGTAATTTTACCACTGTTATATCACCTTTTTAAAAAAAAATACAAATATAGATCTTTTCCCATTGGTTGACCAGATACCTTCCAAATCTCTTGGCACAGGTGAGCAAGAATACCCAGAGCTGCATCTGTTTGCTGAAACATCTCAAACGAGGTTTTGTCAGTTACTGGAGCCTTATTTTTTTTTTTCCTAAAGGCTTCAGTGAAGTTTGGACATCTTCCTTCAGTACCACTGGTTTTTGGTCATAGGCTACTTTCTGAAATAATTCAATGTCAACCATTTCTTTTTGGAACAGTGACCCTATGTATTTCTTCTGTCATCTTTTGATGCCTCCTGAATCATTCAATATTTTTCCCATAGAATCCTTCAAAATTGCAACTTTAGACTTGAATTTGTTCCTCAGTTTTTTCCAGCTTGAGAAATGCTGAATGTTTTATTCTTTTTGGTTTTCTGACTCCACGTTCTTCACATTTGTTATAATACTTTGCTTTGTCTTCTCTAGCTTTCTTTTGAAATCCTCTGTTGTGCTTACCTATTTTACCATTTATTCCTTTTGCATTAGCTCCTCTATCCATTCAAGAACAACTTTCAGAGTCTCTTCTGACACCCATTTTGGTTTTTTCCCCCCTTAACTTTTTTCCCTTAATTTTATTTTAATAATTCTAATGAACATTTACAGAGATTTTGGATTTCCATTCATTCATTGCTGCACTTCTCTCCCTGCCCAGGCCTCCCCACACCCCCCAGTTCGCTCCTCTCTTTGAAAAGCAAACACTCCCTCCCTGCTACACAATCCCCCTGCACCCCTCCCACCACCCCAAGTACATTCCACTATGCAACCTTAATTGTGGACTCTTGTGATAACCATAATACCCTATCATACATCACTTTTAAATTATTCTCTCCCTCATCTGTTTCAGTGCAGTATACACAATTTATCCAGTTTTTTTCAGTCTTACCCCAACCCTGATATCAGTCCCATTTTACAACAGTGGCACCATGCAATATTTGTCCTTTTGTGACTGAGATATTTCACTCAGCATAATGTCCTCCAGGCTCACCCATTTTGAATAATATTGCATGAGTTCCTTGTTTTTCAATGCAGTGAAATATTCCATTTGTTTGTTGATGGGTACCCGGGTTGTTTCCAACTCCTTGCTATTGTGAACAGAGCTGCGATAAACATGGGGGTGCATGTATCTGCTTGGATGTCAGTTATGGTCTCTTTGGGATATATTCCCTGTAGTGGAATTGCTGGATCAAATGGTATCTCTATTTGCAACTTTCTGAGAAAGCGCCACATCGCCTTCCACAGTGGTTGCTCCAGTTTCTCCACAACCTCGCCAGCATTTGTTGCTTGCTGTTCTGTTAAATTTTGCTATTCTGACTGGGGTGAGATGATATCTCATAGTTGTGTTGATTTGTATCTCTCTTAAAGGTTAGGGATTTTGAACATTTCTTCATGTGTTTGTTGGCCATCTAAATGTCTTCTTTGGTGAAGTGTCTGTTCATACCCTGTGCCCATTTTTCTATTGGATTATTGACTTTTATCTTGTTGTGGTGCTCAAGTATTTTATAAATTCTGGATATAAATCCCTTATCTGACATGTCATTACCAAGTACTTTTTCCCCCTCTGTGGCTTCCCTTTTTACCCTGTTGGAGAAGGTTTTGGATGTGCATCCCCTTAACTTTTTATTTACCTTATTATGTCTTCCTGTGTGATATACTTGATGTCATTCCACAACTTCTTTGATCTTTGATCATTAATTTTCAATGAATCATATTGATTCTTGGGATGATTTACAAATTCAAACAAGATAAACATAACATCTTTTCGTGTGCATGGACTTGACTTTATTTTCTTCAGCTTCAGCTTCAACTTGAACTTGCATAGGAGCAGTTAATAGTCTGTTCTGCGGTCAGGCCCAGTACTGGTTTGATTGCTGACACTGATTTTTCAATCATGTTTTTCCACAGATATGGTGAACTTGATTTCTGTGGATTCCATCAGGTGAAGTACATGTGCACAGACATTACTTACATTTTTCTAAAGCACTTAGAAGCCTTCTTCATAGTGAATTGCACTAATAACCCAAAGACCTTGCCTGTCTGGTAGTGTGAATTCACCAGCTACTCCATGGAAGGAAAATGGGTACTCTCCTCTCTTGACTCTGATTCAATGGCAATGAGTTTGAGTTATTAGCAATGAATAAGCCATTGAGTGTATGAAATTCTATCATGTAGACTCTGCCCTCATTTCTGTCCCCAAGGTCCTATTTTCTAGCTACCCATCCTTTTTTTGTGGTTTCTAACTTTTACAGTCTAGTCACCAACTATTATTAATGTATCTTGATTGCATGCTCGATGAATTTTAGATTGCAGAAGTTGGTAGAAATTCTCCATTTCTTCATCTTTGAGGTTAGTAGTTGGTGTTAATATTTGAATTATAGTCCCAGTAACAGGTCCTACTTATGTGTGTATGGCTGTCATCCTTACACAGACAGCACTGTACTTCAAGACAAATCTTGAAATGCTCTTTTTGAAGATGAATGTGACAGCATTCCCTTTCAATTTGTCATTCCTGTCACATAGTTCATATGATAGTCTGATTCAAAGTGGCCAGTATCAGTCCATTTCACCTCACCAATGCTTGGGATATCCATCTTTATGTGTTTCATTTAATTTTGACAGCCTTCAGTTTTTTTAGATTCATACCTAGTACATTCCTCATTCCGATGGATACTTGCATTTGTTTCTTCTCCTTTTCAGTCTTGTCACATAAACAAGTAAAGGTCCTACATTGGTTGAAAGCTTTACTCCATTCACTTCATCATAAGGCAGACTGTACTATGAAGAGGCAGCTTTCCCCCCAATCACATTTTGAGTGTCTTCCAACTAGAGAGACTTCTCTTCTGGTGCTGTGTCAGACAATGTTCCACTGCCACCTGCAAGATTTGCAATAGTTCACTGTTTCAGAAGTGGATGACCAGCCTGCTTCTTAGTCTGTCTCAGTCTGGAAGTACTGCTGTCCCCTCTTTCATAGGTGGCTTTGCTTGTATTTAAAATACCATGGCTTCCAGCCTCTCAGCAACACTTAAGCCACCGCTGTATAGAGAAATTAGGTGCAATTGGTAAGGAATTGCAAGAGTCCTCCATAAACAAGAGAAGTTTGGGTACAACAGGAATTAGCTTGAGAAAATGACCAGGTTCAAACTATAGCTTTCATTACCATGTTGGGGAACATAAACTTAGAAGTAATGGAGAATCCTTGCTATATTATGAGCATAGTTGTAATTTGGCAGGTTTGGGTTTAGTGACTTAAATTAGGACCCCTTAGGATGTTGCTGTCTTAGACCAGCTGAGAGAAGGTAGACCTGGTGTAAGGCAAAGGGATTGGCCTTCCTAAAGTTGCGGTAATAAATGATCACACACTCAGAGGTTTAACACAGCACACGTTTATTTTCTTCCAGGAAATTGGAAGACTGAAGTGAGTTTCAGGGAGCCAAAATCAAGATGTTGGGAACTTCTTGGGTAGACTCTGCTTTCTAGCGAATTTTAGTTTCTAGAGATAACCTGCACCTTTTCATTCATGGCCCCTTCTTTCATCTTTAACCTCTGTTTCCACCATCATAGCCCCTCTCTCTGCCTGTGACTTCCTGCTTTTCACTTTTACTTGCAAGGGCCCTTGTGATTATATTGGGCCCATCCAGAGAATCCAGATTCATATCTAAAGATTTTTTTGTCACTTTTTTTGCACAAGTACTTTGTGTTTTATACAATCATCAATATGCATTCTATTGCATGTGATTGATTGCCATTGCTGAATGCCTATTATCACCCTGTCTTTTCAAGCCCCCATCAAACCTTCCCCATTACTTCACTTGCACTATACCCACTAACCTCTGCTCTTCCAGTGATTTTCCCTTCCACTTTTTCTGACCCCCTTTTCTTCTTTCTCTTCCAAACATTTATATATATCTTACCCAGTTATACTCCTATTTTCACAATAGTGATCTTATGCAATACGTGTCCTTATGTACCTGATATATTTCACTCAGCAAAATGCTGTCCAGTCTCTCCTTCTTTTAGTCACATCTGCAAAGTCCCTTTGCCATATAATATAATGTATTTGCAAGTTTTAGGTATTAGGTATATGCATCTTTGAGAGGGGCGCTGTTCAGATAATCCCACAGCCTTGGTGACAGATAATCCCACAGCCTTGGTGAGGATAGAGAGAAATGATTGTCAGGAGACAGATCAAAGAGTCAAGTCAGAAGGATGCCTACTGTCACTATTCTATTCAATATTGTACTGGAAGTACTTGCAAAGGTAATATGACAAGAGAAGGAAATAAGAGACATCCATATCGGCAAAGAGATCGTTAGACTATCACTATATGCAGATGACAGAGTGCACACAGAAAACTCAAAGGACTCAACAATAAACTATTAGAGCTAGTGGACCAGTTTATTAAGGTGGTAGGGTACAAGTTCAGTACCTAAAAGTAAGTAGGATTCCTCTACAGTACCAAAGAAAACTCAGAGAAGGAAACTAAGAAAACAATACCATTTCCAATAGCCAGCTTCAAACTGAGACACTTGGAAATGAACCTAATTAGAGACACAAAGCACCTGTACAAAGAAAACTACAAAGCACTTCTGTGAGAAACAACAAAGGTCCTAAATAAATGGAAAAATGTTCAACAAAATCCTAATACATGTACCAAGTTTCTTTTGCAAAGAGATAAAAAATTGTCAAGTTTGTTTGGAGAGGAAAAAGACCCTGAATAAACAAAGCACTTCTGAAAAACAAGGATCAAGTTGGGAAACAGCATTTCCTGACCTCAAAACCTACTGCACAACAGTAGTAATCAAAACAGCATGGTATTGGTACAGTGAGAATGACCAGTGGAACAGAATCTAGAACCCAGAAATTAATCCATCTATCTATGGTCAACTGATATTCAACAAAGAAATAAAACCTATCAAATGGGGAAATGACAACCTCTCCAACAAATGGTGCTGGCAAACCTGGACTGCCACCTGCAGAAAGCTGAAACAGTATCCACGTCTCACACTCTACACAAAAATCAGCTCAAGGTAGATCACAGACCTGGGGTAAAGCCTGAAATTATAAACTGACAAGTAAGATAAACTGTGATCAAACTTAGGAGGCTTAGTCTATGGTATAGAGAGGCTGACAAATACGACTGGGAAAATGCACAATCTGGAGAGAATGAAATTGATGAATGGGGCCTTCTAAAGTTTAAAGTCCTGTGTGCATCAAAAACTTTTTCAATAAAATGGAAAGAAAACCTGCTGAGTGGGAACAGACATTTGACAATACAAACTCAGACAAGGGTCTTATAACAAAAGTTTACAGAATACTGCAGGGCCTCCACAAGAAAAAGACTGATAACCCAATTACTAAATGGGCAAAAGACATGGAAAGACATTTCACAGAGGAAGATATTTGGATGGCCAACAGACACATGAAGAAATGCTCAAAATCACTAGGAAGAAGAGATGCCCCTGGTAATAGTGCCAAAGTTTATCAAGGCATCAAGCAAGAAATGTTGGAGAGGATGTGGACCACTTTAGAAAGCAGTTTGGCATTTCCTCAAAAAGCTGAATATACAAACTCCATATAACCCAGCTATTCCACTGCTAGGAATACACTCACTAATGGCGATCTGTACACCAATGTTCATAGCAATGTCATTCATCATTGGAAGAACATGGAAACAGCCTAAATGTCCAACTACAAATGAATGGATTGTGACATTGTGGTATGTTCATGCAATGGAATACTACGCAGCACTCAGGAACAATAACTTTGAAAAATACTACCTAACTTGAGAGAGACTGGAGAACATTATGCTGAGTGAACTAACTCAGTCTCATAAGAACAAATACTGCATTCAACCATTATAAAAACATAGGGATAACTAGTAAAATGTATATGGGGATCTAAGGGGAAGAGATGAGAGTAGAGAGGTGAGGATGAGTAAGGGGGGAAATTTGCTGCTCTATTACTAAGTTTTTGCATTTGCAATATGTAACCAAGTTTCTCCTTGGAGGCTAGGATTTTGAAGCTCCATATCACATACTTTGGGCACGTGGTCAGGAGAGACCAGTCATTGAAGAGGGACACTATGCTTGGGAGCATGGAGGGACAGTGCAGGAGAGGAAGACTCCGGATGAGATGAATTGATACAGTAACTGGGGCAGTGGGGGCTGGTGTGTCAGAATTAGTGAGACTGGCTCAGGACAGAGCAGGGTTCAGAGCTACTCTATTATAGGGTCGCAGGCATCTTGACAGTAAATAACAATAACAACATTATGTAGCCGTAAAAAAAGAGAGAAAAAGAAAAGAATCAAGTCAGCTAGGATATGGTGAGGAATTGGATATGGGTGGTGAGGAGTGCCTGCTCTTAACTCCAGGCGATATTATGTTTTCCAGCAGTGTCCTGTTGCTTGGGTGCAGGCATAGAGAGGATAGGCAGAAGATTCAGGGCAAGACTAGTATTTTGCCAGGTAGGGGTGGCAGGCAATGAAAGGATGCAGGAGTGAGTGTGTTTAGGATTTTGGTAACTAAGGGCTTGGAATAAAAAATTGAGGAACGTCAGTAGGAAAGAGCCGAAAGTGAAGACAGGAAGAATCACTCTTGGAAAGACATAGGTTAGTAATGTAACTGACTTCCCATTATTGAGAGAGTGCTGAGTGCCTGCTTCTGCTAAGAGCTGAGTCTGTGTCGTCTTTTCAACAATATTCTCCTCTTCCTGACAGCTGTTTGAAAGCACAAGGCATCTCATATTCAGGGTATTCCAGCATGTGTTTGCCATAATAATATTTGGTGTATATGGCAAGGATCACAGGGAGCTGGCACCTTTGGCTGCTCTTTCTATATTTACATAAATTATAAACTATCTGAATCTACAAGTGGTGTGTTGTACTTTTATGGGTCAAATTAGTCAGGCTTGGGTCCTGCCCTTAATTTGTTGAATGGACTCGATAGTCAACAGTTGTCCCACTATTTATTTTTGTGTTTTATTATTTCTCATTCCAGGAGGTTAGAGATTTTGACCTGTTTTGTACATGACTCTATGTGCAGCATCCACACCTGGTGCTAGTACACAGTAGCTACTCAGAGAATGAAGATGAATCATCATTAGACCTATTTGTAAGTAATAAAACTGAAGTACTCAAAGTCCCACATCAGATGGAGATGGAATTAAAAGTAGACAACCCAGCTCCCCGTCACTCATCTGCTGGTTTGTTGTACTGTGTTGGCTTATGTGTTGCTATGAAAGCAAAGTATTACCATAAAATGCACAAGGGGTGTCATTTCCCCACTTAACTTACTTTATTTCCTTGTAAAAAAATCAGTTGACCGTAGTAGATGGGCTGATTTCTGGGTTCTCAATTCTATTCCATTGATCTATGTGTCTGTCATTGTACCAGTACCACACGGTCTTGACCACCATGGTAGTAGGATTTGAAATCAGGGAGTGAGATGCCTCCTACCTTGTTTCTCTATTTAAGGAGTGCTTTCCTTATTTGGGGCTTCTTCCCATTCCAAATGAAACTTGAGATTGCCTTTTCCATCTTGTTGAAGAATGGGATTGGTATTTGTATTTGGATTGCATTGAACATGTAAATTGCCTTTGGTAGTATTGCCATTTTCACAATATTGAGTCTTCCTATCCATGAGCAAAGGATCTTGTTCCACTTCTCCAGGTCTCTTTTTGTTTCTTCTAGTCATGTTTTGTAATTTTCTTTGAGTAGATCCTTTTTAATCTTGTGATTAGCTATTGTGAAGGGTATTGTTTTTCTTAGCTCCAGCTCTGTATTCTCTGTGCTACTGCTTGGACTATACCCCAAAGAAACCATAACTGCCACCCAAGCTGATATATGCACATTCATGTTTACCGCTGCTTTGTTCACAATAGCAAAGAGTTAGAAACAACCTAAGTGTCCATCAACAAACAAATGGGTAGAGAAGCTGAGGTATATTCACACAATGGAATATTAGCATTGAAAAGCAAGGAACTCATGAAATACTATTCAAAATGAATGACCCTGGAGGACAATATGCTGAGTGAAATATCTTTAGCCACAAAAGGACAAATACTGCATGGTGCCACTGTTGTAAAATGGGACTGACATAGAGGTTGGGGAGGGGGAGACTGAGAAAGATTCATTCAACAATGTATACTGCATTGAAACAGATGAGAAAGAGAAATGTTTAAAAGGGATATATGATTAGGTATTATTGTGATGACATGAGTCCAGAACAAAGGCTGCATAGTGGAGTGGACTTTGGGAGAGGGATTGTATAACAATGAAATAATTTTTCTTTTACTTTTCAAAGAGAAGAATGAACTGAGGAGGGAGGGATGGGCAGGGAGAAAAGTGCACCAATGAATGAATTGAAATCCAAAATCTTTGTAAATTTTCATTGAAATTAATAATAATAACAAAGGAGGGAAATGCACAAGGGGCTAGTGTTAGTAAACAAAAAAAGATAGAATATGCTTGGACTTTCTCAAGCTGAAAGAACTGAAGAACACATTCAAGCTTTGAATTTCAATATTGGAGTACTGGAGGATTCCAAGGGCAAAATCTTGAATGATGCACAAAGCATCAAAAAAGAAGAAAGGAATTCACAATCACTGCACCAGAAAGGATTGGTTGATATGGAATCATTTCAGAAAGTAACATATGATCAAGAATTAATGGTACCAAAGGAAGAAGTCTAAGCTCTTTTGAAGGTATTGGCAAAAGAGAAGGCCCCACAAATTGGTGGAATACCAATTAACATGTTTCAATTAACAGATACAACCCTGGACATGCTCACTAGCCTATGCCAAGAATTCAGAAGTCTGCTGCCCGATCAAATGACTGAAAGAGATCCATATTTTTTCTCATTACTATGATCCAACAGAAAGAGGAAATGAATGAACAATAACAATAATAGAACATGCAAGTGAAATCTTTTTTGCAGATTACTGAAAAATGACTGAAACAAGTACAACAAGCAACTGCCAGAAATTCAAATTGGATTCAGAAGAGGCCGTGGAACAAAGAATATCATTGCTGACATCAGATGGGTATTTTTTGAAAGGTAAAAAAGTTTTATCTGTGTTTTAGTAGCTATTCAAAGGCATTTGACTATGGATCATAACAAGTTATGAATAACATTGAGAAAAATGGGAACCTTAGGATATTTAATTGTGCTCATGTGAAACCTATACATAGACCAATCAATAAGCAGCTGTTCAACCAGAACATAAGAACACTGTGTAGTTTAATATCATGGAAGCTTTGTATCAGGGTTATATCTTTTTTCCATATCTATTAAATCTATATGCTGAGCAAATAACTTGAGAAGATGCCCTATATGAAGAAGGATACAACATCAAGATTGGAGAAAGATTCATCAACAACCTACAATGTGCAGATGATATAATCCTCCCTGCAGAAAGTGAAGAAGATTTGAAGCATTTACTGCAGAAGATCAAACATCCTTCAATGTGGATTATATCTTAATGTCAAGAATAGAAAAATCCACACCAATGGACCTAGGGCAACATCATGTTGTTATTGTTCTTTTGTATGATGAAATCAGAACCAACTCATGGCCAACCATCCAGTGAGTTTTCACAGGCAGTAAATTGCATGGAAAGGGATTGTCCATCTTTCTTCAGCAAAGCAGCTGGTGGATTTGAACTGTGTGCCTTTGGGTTGGTAATGTAGCTCTTTACCAGTTGGCCACCAGAGCTCCCCTAATATAATAATATTATGGCTGTGTGTGCCATTGAGTCAAAACCAACCCAGAGCTGACCCTTCAGCAGGTTTTTGGAGGTAGTAAGTTGCATGGGAGGAGAAAGCCCATCTTTCTCTCTCAGAGCAGTTGGTGGATTCGAACCATGTACCTTTGAGATTGCAGTGCTACTTCTTACCACTATGACACCAGAGTCAAAGATTTAGTTTTACTTGAATCTACAATCAATACCATGGGAGTCATAGTTAAGAAATCCAAAGATGTACTGCATAGGACAAAGCTGTAGCCAAAGAGTTCTTTGAAGTGCTTTATAAAGGGCAAGAACGTCAGTTTAAAGACTCAGGTGCACCTAGTCCAAGTCTTGATATTTTTCAGTTGCTTCATATACATCTGAAATTTATATAATCAGTAAGGAAGACAGAATAAGAATTAATGCTTTTGAATTGTGGTGTTGGTAAGTGTATTGAATATAACATGGGCTACAAAAAGAACAAACAAATCCATCTTGGAGGAAGTGCAACCAGGGTATATTCCTTGGAGGCAAGGACAGTGAAACTTTGCCTCACATACTTTTGGCAAGTTTGGGGGAGTGACCAATCCTTGGGAAAATACTAGTCCTGGGAAAGGGAATGGATCCATGAAAGAGAGTTCAACGAGACACAGTGACTACAAAATGGGCTTGAGCATGAGAACACGAGGACAGTGCAGGGTAGAGCAAGGTTCAGATCTGTTGTTCACAGACTTGATGGAACCTAAACACAATAGCTTAGCCCCAGAGCTGGAGTCGGAGTCTTCTTGGATAAGAATCTAAGAGATTTAGGGATAACGGTGGTAGAACTGCCGAGAAAGCAATCAGGAAAAGTTGGAGCCCATGGTGGTTGGACATTAGAGTCTGTGAGTTACTCTGGGTGCTGACCTTAGGCTATGATAGAGGAACAAGGTGGTCAAGACAGAGTCAAGTGATGTTTGGAAATGATATGATCAAGGCCCAAGATCCCAACATACTGGCCACTAGGTCAACAGGTGGAAGAAGAGGCTTGTGTGGAATGAAAGCTTCCAGGTTGGGCCAGAGCCTCCAGCAGAAAGAATTGTCTAAACCTTGGGCAGCGGGTGATGGCACCTGAAAGAACAAGATGGGAGTTGAGGGATGTACTGGGCTTTATCCGAAACAGTGACTTGAGGGCCCACGTCCTGAGAGGCCTGGGAGTGGGGAAACAGCTGGTGGTGGAAGAGAAGCCCACATTCTTGCAATGCTGCGGAGGATCAGAGATTAGGATCATCACCCTCTGAGGGGTGTGGTGACGTTATCCGTCCAATTGTCATCAAGTTGACTCTGACTCACGCTGATCCCATGTGTGTGAGAGGAGAACTGTGCTTTACAGGGTTTTTAACAGTTGATCTTTAGGAAATAGATTGCTTAGCCTCTAAAAAATTGCTAATATTTTTATTATTCATATAAATCGTGTTTCATGCATATATGTTGTGTTCCAATACAACCCTTCATTTACATTATATTTTATGCATTTATATTGTAGGATTTTTCTTTCTTCCCTTGCAGTCATCTCACCAAGAACCACTATCAGGAAAGCGTGTAAGCCAGCTACTTCATGCCTCATGCCCTAATATCCCTCTTGTAGATGACCATTTGCTGATTTGCTGATCCCTATGGGCAATCTCCCCCCATGTGATTAAATTGTCTCTAAAAACCCACTGGAAGGTCAGCGATGGGTTGGTTCTGACTTGACGGTGCACAACAACAACAGCAACATCAAATCAGTACTCTGAGCAACCAAGCACATTTCTTTTGCTGAAGGATCCTCTATTCAATTTGGAAACTTTGAGCATCTGCATCCATAAGCATCATCCAGTCCAGAGAAAGCCATTAGGAATGTAGCAATCAACCCTAGTTCACAGTAGGGATCATCTTCTCTTCATCTGCTTGGGTTCTGGTCAACTCATCCTCAGCCATCTATGGCTAGGTTCAAACGAGCATCCGCTGCAAACTCAGGAATCACCGCTTCTTCCTGCACTCTAGACCTAATTGTCTCCTCACTCAGCCTTAGTCCCCACGTGGGGCCAAGTCAGGTCAACAGGTCTGGAGTCCTCACGACTCCCAGCTCCTCAAGCCAACAACCCTTCCCTGCTCATCCCGACATCTGTGCATGTGAGGTGGGCAGCACTGAAGGAACATGCCCAAGCTCACCCTGTTTCTCCAGTGTTGTATTTCTCCCACTTCCACCTCTCTGGATCCTTGTGATTAATATGAGTGCACGTGCTCTGACCTTAAGCCCTGGAGGTGGGATCTGATGGGTGCTAACTTTACTCTCCTCAGAAACCAAACTACTCGTTCTAGTTATAAAAAGATGGTCTCTTCCTCTCCTTTTTCTTTTTTCCTTCTCTTCTTTCAAATGTGATCTACCTTTTTTTCAAAGTATTTGCAAGTCCACTCAAGCCTCCACCTTTTTGATTAGTAGCCCAATGCGGTAACTTTTTCCCTACCCAGGCACTCCTGTTAATTCTCTTAGACCATGGAGAAGGCTGTCTTTTACACAGATCTGGAAAGAATGGATTACCAGAATCTTGAATTGCCTATCCAGAGAGTGAAGGAGGTGAGGTGAGAAACCTTTACTGAGGCGTTCAAGGTTTTCCAGAAATGCTCTAGACAATGAAACTTGCCCTGGAACATCGTCCAGTCCATACGTCTTGCTATAACCTCTCTGATTCTCTGAGGTTCTGGGTTCTGTAGAAAGTCCCTTATTTTCCTTTCTTGACCTGCACTGCTGTGTGACCTATTCCAGTCACAGGCTCCTGCTTTGCTATACACAAGGTGGCCAGAGACACAGAATTGCTGGCCCTGGTATAACCTTCACTCCAACTGACAGACCTGGTATTTAAAAGACACATTCCCTCACCCTCAGACAATAACTGAGGTACATGATCTACTCCTTCTCCAGCCATCCCCGCAGTTCCCATGTCCAGCTGCCCAGTGTGGGAACTTTGGGATGAGGCATTCCACCTTTCCTTCCCTTCCCCAAACTCCTCCCTTTTTACTATGCAAACTTCTAGGGACTTATACTGGGATTTTTATTATGGGGAAAAATCCAACCTAATACATTTCCCCCCCCTGATTGCC
Source organism: Elephantulus edwardii (assembly GCF_000299155.1). Classification (NCBI taxonomy): domain Eukaryota; kingdom Metazoa; phylum Chordata; class Mammalia; order Macroscelidea; family Macroscelididae; genus Elephantulus; species Elephantulus edwardii. Next base: position 5,209,477 of record NW_006399911.1, on the reverse strand, counting down.
AGGAGAATGCATATTTAGAGTGGAAAATGTAAAATTTGGGAAGAAACCAAAAAGAGAACTAAAAATTGGCCCTAATTATGAGCTCACTTAATTCCATTTCTATGCTCTTCTTCCCAGCACTTTCCCCCTCTGTTAATGTTAATAACTGACCTTACAGAGGCAGCTGAGGTCTTTCTATGGCTCATATCCTGATCTTCCCACTCACATCATGTAGGAGGTACTATTTCATCATCCCCACTTTATAGGTAGAGGAATTGAGATACAGAGGGCTTAGGTCCCTTTCTCAAGGCCACAAAGCTGACAAGAGAATGTATTTAAAATATATGTCATCACGAAGATCTTACTTCTCATGAACATTTTTCTATGTCTTAATATTTTGCAATAGATTTTTTTTTCAACTACACAGTAATTTCTCTTTTAAGGTAACTCCATATTATATATTTTTTGTTTTTCCCTGTTCTCGAACTCCTCCCTTTATAAACTCCCCCACAATGAATAGCCTTGAAGTCTTTCTTTGGACCATTTTCAGGCTTAGGAAGTTCTTTGACAATGTTGTGTTTGGGCATTCACAAGGCCTAGACTGTGTGGCCTTTTACAAGTGCGAGGTCTCTGTTTCCCCCCTGTGCTGTCTAATAATAAAAGAGTTGAAAGTGAAGCTGGAGATAAGGAACAAACTCTTGATGGGGATGTGAAACTCACCTCATGGGACATCTGAGGCCCAAGAGAGAGCTATTAGTCCCTCAAGGTGACTTGGAAGAACCAAGTGAGAACCAGGGATCTGGCTTTTGGTCCATGGACCTTTGCATCATTGGCCCTTAAGCAGTTGCTAGGACATCTTGGGGACCAGCCAGAGGAGCTCTTGCTCCCTACCCACAAACCAGGGTAAAAGCTGTTGTTGTTGTTATTGTTAGTTGCTGTTGAATTGATAACAACTCCTAGCAATTCTGTGAACAAGAGGTCTGCTATCCTGTGCCATCCTCATCAACTGTGACACACTTGAGCCCATTGCTGCAATTCCTGTGTCAATCCTTCTCACTGTGGGCCAAAGACTATTCTATAATTCACATGCCCCTAGTCTCCCGAACTACCTAAGGCCTATTGTATGCAGTTCCCTGGTGACTAGTGTTTCCAAGTCAGGTGCCTAAAGGGACAAATAAATAACAAATATAGACAGTGGCAAGGGCACCACTTCTCAGCAAGAAAGTGGTTCATGTCGCCAGGTTGGTGCTTTGGAGAAAAAAAAAAAAGAGAAACTAGAATTCCTAATATGAAACTTCCTTGAGTCTTTGATCTTCTTTATTCTTCTTTGCCTTGGATGAGGAGAGATGAATAATTGCATTTTACATGGTTGCTAACAAGCTTTTAAGACCCCCAGTCATTATTCACCTAAATAGGATGTAGAGTCTTTGTAGACTGTGTTATGCCAATTGACCTAATTGCCCCTTGAGACTATGGGCCAAAGTCCCCTTCTTAGTGACTCATTCTTTCACGGTGTTTGGTGTGGTTAAGGAGTTTTCAGAACTTTGCTCACTGCATGCTTTTCAATATCATCAGGTATATTTATGGTAAATACAAAGGCATGCAGAAATATTATTTTTTTATTTTTTTAAGAACAGAAATATTCTTTGACAAAACTATATACAGTCATAGATGCACTTCTATTTGCCTACCCACTTCTTTTCAGCTTGCATGCTGACCTGTGTATTTTTTCCTAGAAGTTGTTACTATTATTATCTCAGAATCATGTATGTTGTTAGAGTATTTACTTCTGTTATCTTTATTTCTGTGAATCTCCTAGCAATTTCCTTTGCTTTTGGTCAAATACCTTTGCTGTTATTAAAGTTCCTTTAACATTGTGCTGTAATTCTATTCCCTCACTTCTGCTAATATATCTATTGTGTAGTGATCTGTATTTGTTCCCATTCCAAAGAAAGGTGACCCAACAGAGTGTGGAAATTATCAAGCAGTATCATTAATACTACATGCAAGCAAGAGTCTGTTGAAAATTATCAAAAAACAACTGGAACAGCACATCAACAGAGAACTGCCAGATGTGCAGGCTGGATTTAGATGAAGTTATGGCACTAGGGATATTATAGGTAATGTTAGATGGATCTTGGCTGAAATTAGAAAGTACCAGAGGAATGTCTATTTGTGTTTCATTGGCTGTGCAAAGGCATTTGACTGTGTGGATCACAACAAAGTGTGACTAACTCTGAGAAGAAAGAGAATCCCAGACACTTGATTGTGATTATGTGAAATTTATACTTGGATCAGGAGACAGTCATCAGAACAGAGCAAGAAAACACAGTGTGGTTTAAAATCACAAAGGGTGTACACTAGGGATGCGTCTTACTCCCATAACTCCTCAATATATGTGGAACAGATCATCTGGGAAGCTGGGCTCTATGAAGAATAAGATGGCATCAGGATTGGAGGAAGACTCATCAACAACCTTTATTATGCAGATGATAACAACCTTGCTTATTGAAACTGAGGAGGACCTGAAGCACTTGCTACAAAAGGTCAAGGACTGCAGCCTTCAATACGGATTGAAACTCAACATTGAGAAAACAAAGATTCTCATCACTGGTCTATGATTAGCAGCATTATGATAGATGGTGAAGAGCTTGAGAATGTTAACAGCATTAATTTACTTGGCTCCACAATCAATACTCTTGGTATGAGGAACCAGAAAATTAAAAAAATGAATTGCACTGGGAAAGTCTGCTATCAGGGACATCTCCAGAGTAGGGAAGAATAATGATTTCAGTCTAGAGACTAAAGTGTGCCTGATCCAGGCCATGGTTTTCACAATTACATGCTTTGCATCAGAGCACTGGACAATGGCTAGGGATAATAGAATATTGAATATACCATAGACTGCTAAGAGACAAGCAAGTTTGTCCAGGTGAGAGTGAAACCAGGTACTCCTTGGAGACAAGGATTCTGAAACTCCATCTGACATACTTTGAGCATGTTGCAAGGAGGGACAAGTCATTAGAGAGAGACATTATACTTGGGAGGATGGAGGACAGAGGAAGAGAGGAAGACCCTTGATGAGATGGATTAACTCAGTGACTGGGGTAAAGGGAGTAGGTGTGTCAGAGTCAAAAAGGTTGGTTCAGCATAGAGCAGGGTTCAGAGCTGTTGTACATGAGTTGCAGGTAACTTGACAACACATAAAAACAACGGTGATCTATTTCCTTACTTCCATCACTGGTAATCATCAAAGAACATTTCTGCGTGTAAACTTTTTCTTCACTCTTCCTAATAATCTGTGTTTCATACAGATTATTGTTGTTGTTATGTGTCTTTGATTTGACTGTGACTCTTAGCACAATAGCTCTGAACCCTGGCCTATCTTTAGCCACCCTCACTTTCTTCAACACACCAATCCCCATTAGCCCAGACACTGAGTCAATCCATACCATCCAAGGTCTTTCTCTCCTGCACTATCCCTCCATCCTTCCAATCATGATGACCCTCTCCAAGGACTGATCCCTCCTGGCAACATGCCCAAAGTAGGTGAGACAGAACTTCAAAATCCTTGTCTTCAAGGAGCTACTTGGTTTCACCCTCTCCAGAATAGGCCTATTTGTTCCCTTGGTGGTTCAATATTCTCCTCTAACAACACAACTCAAAGTCATTGATTCTTCATCTATAATCTTTAGTAATTGTCCAACTCTCTGTTGCATAGCAATAATTGTGAAGGCCAAAGCTTGGCTCAGGTGCACCTTAGTCTCTAGACTGATATCATTGCTCTTTGACCCTTTGGTCTCTGACAGCACTCTTCCCCAGTGGAATTAAACTTTTGATTTCTTGATTGCTGGTACCAAGAGTGTTGATTGTGGAGCCAAGCAAGCTGAAATTATTGATAACCTCAATCCCTTCTCCATCTATTGTGGTGTAGCCAATTTGACTCAGTGAAGAGAATTTTTGTTTTCTTGATATTGAGCTTCAATCCATATTGAAGACTGCAGTCCTTGGCCTTCTACAGCAAACACTTCAGGCCCTCCTCAGTTTCGGCAGGTAAGGTTGTGTCATTTGCATACCATAGGTTGTTGATTAATCTTCCTCCAGTTCTAGTGCCACATTTCTTGTCATGATGTACATGACTAAGGTACTAAGTACTAGGGTGTGCCTGATATCTGTGGGATAAATCCAAGTGTCATTCCTAGATTAAGGCATATATACAAGAACATATACTTTTGCCCTTTGGAGATAATGCTCTCCTGGGGTTGTGTCCGTTTTGCACTCTCAACAGCAGTGCATGAGAGGGCCTGTTCTCCAACAACTTTACCAACAATGTGTATTATGGAAACTTTAGATTTTTGTCATTTTTGTTAGGGGAAATAGGAATCATTGATTTCCAAAACAATGTGAGAAAACGTAGGAGGAAAATGAAAATAAGAATAATTTCAAAACACCAGGACTGAGTCAACTCATAGCAAACAAGTTTGCAGCATCTCATTCATGTCCGTTATTTACAATTTTCTTCATAGCTGTGTCAGGATAATCTTTAAGCTCAGAGTGGTTTATGAAAGTGCCTGAAATCACACAGCTGTTGATTGGTGAGGCTAGGATTCTGGTTAACTCCTAAACCTAAAATCTCCATTCTTTACTTACTCAATATTTGTAGAGATGTTGTCAAAGGTTGTACAGTGGTGGAAAGGATTATGACCCATCCATATCACTCCCTTTTCTTCTTCCACATCTGTCTGAAACCCCCTCTGTGTCCCAATGACACCTGCCTAGGGCATCCTGAGAAACTCTGGCCCAAGAAGACATGTGGAAGTCCCTCTGAAACTGGACAGTCATATTTAACTTAACTAATTGGCTAAATAAATTCTCCTACATGTGCAGCATGGAGCTTTCTGCTTCGATAAGGCATAATATTAATTTTAATTAAATTTCTGAAAGCCTGGCCAAATATTTCCATTTTCAGAACATGTTATTTAATCAGGGAGCACATATTCTCTTAGATAAAGGCACTGGGATGATTTACCCTTCTGGGAGACATCTCCTTTGGCCTCCTCCTCAGTGAAGAGGGAGCAAGAAGGCAGGGAACCTTGATTCACAAGGAAAATGTGGGGAGAAGCTAACAGGAAATTCAGGTGCTTCAAGGACCTGAATGTATTGGGCTTGTGCAATTGGGACAAGATAGAAATGTAAATGTTAGCCATTAAAACTGAGCCAGAGCATCCAGAAACTTGCTCAGGGTTAAAAAAGCTTGTTCTGGATGGTAGCTCAAGTTGACTTCACGTCAAAGTCCATAGACACCACATCTGTAGTTATTGCCTGCTTACCATCCACTGTGTCTCTCGGCAACAGCACTTCAATTTTCCACTGAAGAAAGACCCTTCCCCAGTCTACGTGGCTGAAGTGGCACATGAGCCACCCAGCCCAGAACAATCAGGACGCATCAAGTGTTGACTGTAGTGACTGGACTTAGGAATGTACAAGTGACTTAAGCCTGTTTACTGACATTTGATTTTGAGACTTTTGGCTGGAATAAATGTAAAAAATCCTAAAAATTCATGGCAACTGACTTGCTCCAACTCATATGAGGTTCCATGAGGCTTCCGAGACAGTAATTCACGATGGGAGAAGATGGCCCATCTTTCTCTCCTGGAGGTGCTGGTGGATTTGAACTGCCAGAATCACACAGCTTTGGGTTAGCAGTGTTGCTCCCTAGGAACTCTGCCACCAGAGCTGCCTTTTCTGGGATGTTATTGTTATGTTGAGTGGAACATACTCACGACTGACCTTACAGCAGGTTTTCAGAGGCAGTAGATAAAATATGGAGGAAGAATCATAAGGAAGATGAGAGGAAATAATATGTGTAGCCTAGGATTTGACCAGGCATAAAACTAGTCAATAAGGTGTTGCATTGCTAACCAAAAGGCCACCAGTCACCAGTGGTTGGAATCCACCCCCAGTAACTCAGCTGGAGAAAGATGGGTGTTCTCCTCCCATCAAGATTTCAAGTTCAAACTTATGGCTACTAAGTTGATTTGATTCTCCATTCAATTTCAAAGACTGTCCATCTTTCTCCCTCGAAGATGCTGGTGTTTTGGAAATGCCAAAGATACACACCTTTGGGGGTAGCTGTACAACTCCCTCTTTAATTATTGCTTAAGGAGTACAAAATGTCTGTTTGGATTAATGAAGAACATTTAGAAATAGATGGTGATGATTGTACAATATTTTGAGTGTAATTAGTGTCGTTAATTAGTACACATACTAATTGTTGTACAATTTTATGGATGGGGGTGTGTGTGAGGGAAATTGGAAGACTCTGTTTTGGAAAACAATGTATTAGGCCTCAACAAATGAATGGATTGAGAAGCTGTGGTATATTCACACAATGGAATACTATGCTGCATTGAAAAAGAAAGAATTCTTGAAATATTATAAAAAATGGGTGACCCTGGAGAACATTATGCTGAGTGAAATATCTCAGTCACAAAAGGACAAATATTGCATAGTGCCACTGTTGTAAAACGGGACTGACACTGGGGTTGAAGGAAGACTGAGAAAAAGGGGATACATAATGCATACTGCATTGAAACAGATGAGGGAGAGAACTGTTTAAAAGTGATATATGTTTAGGTATTATTATCATGGCAGGAGTTCAGAATGAAGGCTGCATAGTGGAGTGGACTTGGTGGGAGGGATTGTATAACAATAAAAGAATTTTTCTTTTACTTTTCAAAGAGAAGAGTGAATTGGGAGGGGAG
>NW_006399911.1:5195414-5200823 GCF_000299155.1 Elephantulus edwardii | reverse complement strand
GGGTGGAGAAATGGCACAGGAGGGGAAGACCCTCTATGAGATGGATTGATTCAGTGACTGGGGTAATCGGGATGGGTGTGTCAGAGGCAGTGAGATTGGCACAGGATAGAGCAGGATTTAGGGTTGTTGTACATAGGGTCGCTATGAGTCGCAAACGACGGCACATAACAACAACAACAACAACATTTGCATTTTGTAAATAATATAGTATAATTAAAAAAATAAAATAATAAATAAATAAAATTGTTTACCCCTCTAAAAATTATTAAAACAGCAAATGTTATAATTCAACACACATACATGCATACATACATACATACATACATACATACATACATGCAAACCCAGAGAGAGAAAAAGTTAGAAATCCAGCCTTTGGTCAGTCAGGCATTCTAGACGGGATGGTCTGTTGGTATTTCTGCCTTTTCTATCCCCTATTCTAAACTGTGCCTCCCTCATGAGGTTTCCTAGCCCAGACCTTATTCCTCAAACAAGTATAGGTATTTGCTCACCTGGGCATGCACACCTGAGTTTCCTTTTGTATGGCCTTTTCACTATTGCTCTGGGCCCTGAGTAACTGGCCTATGTGGCTGACAGTCACTCTATCCTTTATTTATTAGGAGAACTGGAGCTCAATTTGACATTGAGCCTAGGTCAAGGCATGAAATAGTCAAGGCTGAGTGAGCAGGGCTGGCAGTCACATTCAGAAAACAGCGATGAAAATTGCTCTTGTAATAAGACTTTTGTCTGTAGAATATCTTCCTGAGTTACTAGAGTTTTCTAACACAGGAATACAGTACCTTTGAAAAAGTGAAAAATGCATATCCACCATTGCATTATTTAAAAATTAACTGCAAAAGTAAGCTGTACAAATTGTAAAACATTTTGAACAAAATATAACCAATGCTTTGCCACTAAAAGTAAATAGAAGTGCCTTGTTTCTTATAGTCTTTCTAATATACGTACAATCAATTCTGAAAATTTCACCAAACTAATGGACAAAACCTGGAATTAGACTTTTTGTTTTAATTTGCAGTTTCCTGATTAGTGGGATTGAGCTTCTTTTCATATGTTTATGGACTGTTTGTTTTAGTCTCTGTGTGAATTTCCTGTTTGTATTCTTTGCAATTGTCTCTCTGGGTTGTTTGTCTTTTGCTTGTTACTATTAGGAGCTCTTTATCTCTTCTGGATATTAGACCTTCTCCTATAATAAATGAAGTATTCATTCTCTCCCTGCCTGTCATTTATGTTTGAGATCTATTTATGGTGTCTATCTCCAGAGAGAAGTTTATGTATTATATGTAGCCAAAAGGGATTCTTCTTTGACTTCTCAGTCTTTGATTTGGCATAAAACCCTCATTGCCTAGCACTTTCAAGTGTGTGTGTATGGGTGGGGCAGGGGGGAGAATAGGAGAGTGGGGACTAAAACTCCCCTGGGGAAAACATTCCTCCATTTGGGGATCCCTGCCTCCACGGGGCCATCAAGATAGAGTTTGGGACAGAGAGCTACAAGCAGGGAAAAACTAGTTTTCACAACTTGAAACCCCTGAACACAAACTGCTTAAGTGGAGCACCTGGTCTTGCACCATTCAACCACTCCACGGACTGCTTAAGTGGAGCACCTGGTCTTGCACTATTCAACCACTCCACGGACTAAAGAGGACAATAGAGTTTGAGAGAAGAGACTATAGTAAAGTGAGATTCCCACAGGGCTGCATTACAGATCAGAGAGAATATGAAGGACTAAAGTCCTAAAGGAAAGGTAAATTTTCCCAGAAAAAACTTCTACTAGAGTGAGTGGTCCATCCCATAGATTGAACATTTTAAGCTGTCAGCTAATCAATAACATCTTACAGATAAGAACTATCAACAACTTACACAGACACGACCTTACACTTAGCAAGAAAAACTTCCTATTATGTCAAGAAAGCAGCAGGCAGTTTCAAACACTGAAAAAACAAATTAATCTTCTCTAAAAAGAGCAGAGCATGATGCAAATCAAATAGATACGCCAGAGTCAGGAAGGCAAAAGATATTCATTGCTATAGAGACATTCAAACAGCTATGGGAGAAGTAAAAATAATGGAAGAAACAGTGGAAGGCAGAAATAAAGAGAACACCCTAGAAGCAAAGAACCAGAAGAAAGACAGTGATGTGGAGTTATTTGAACAGCTAAAGAGCAAGGTGAAAAAAATGCAAGAAACAATGAAAGGCATTAAGAAAGCAAATACTCCCTGGGAGTCAAAAGAAAAATATCAATGAAGAGAAACTTGAAAAACTATGGCAGAAGATGGAAAATATGGGTAAAGAAAGGAAACTATAGATAAAAGAGGTTGTTGTTATGTGCCATCAAGTCGCTTGCGACTCATAGTGACCCTACGTACAAGAGCCCTAAACCCTGCACACAAAATTAAAAAAAATCATCCCAAGACAGAGAGGGTATAACCAACATAGTACTGAAAAGAACAGAAATGCATGAAAATGCAGTTAACTTTTTGGAAGAAGTGTCCAACACACTGAAGTTACAAAAAAAGAACAGGAAAGATGAAGCAGAGAGTCAGTTAGCTGGAAAACAAAGACCTCAATGGAAACACTCTAGAAGAAAAATCAGAGATAAAATGTAAAGAAAAAAGAAGAAAACATCAGAATCATATGGGATGACAACAAAGGAATGACATCTGTGTGGTCAGAATTAGAGATATGAGAGGTCAGGGAAATCCTTGAGAAAACTGTGGAAGAGGAATAAGAAGAAAACTTCCCAGGTATTATAAAAAAATGGAGAAATTCACATTGAAAAGCTCAGTGAACACCAAATAGACTAGACTTAAAAAAAAAATCAAGACTTATCATAGTAAAATTCTCCAAAATAAGGGATAAGAATAGAATACTAAAAGTGAGACAAGGAAAACAGAGTCACCTGCAAAGGAGAAACAATTAGATTAAGGTTCTGCTTTCTCAACAAGAATCATACTAGTAAGAAGACAATGGGATGCCATATACAGAAAGTTGAAAGGAAACAATTGTCAATCGAGGATCCTGGACCCAGAAAAACCCTCCATTAAATATGAAGGAGAAATTAGATCCTTTGCACAAAGAATTAATGTAAAGATTTTGTGAAAACAAGCCCAAATCTACAAGAAATGTTAAGGGAAGTATTTCACACAGAAACACCAAGGTAAAGTATACGGACCATAGTAACCAGAAACAGCAGAAAAAGAAAGACAGTAAAATGACAATGATAACTCTGGTTTGTCAATAACAACACTTAATCTGAATGGTTGAATACACCAATTATGAGAAAAAGGATAGCAGAATTGATTAAAAAAGATCCAAAGTCCATCAATGTGTTGTCTACAAGAGACACATGTAAGAAAAAAAGACAAATTTAGACTCAAAATCAAAGGCTGGTGGGGGGGATAAACCAACAGAATGAGATACACACAAAAGCAGGAGTGGTAAAACCGATTTTGATAAAGTAGAATTCAGGATGAAAACCATAATAAAATATAAAGAAGGGTAGTATATAATGATTAAAGGCATAATAGATCAGGAAGTCATAACTTTGGTCAGAAATCTATGCACCAAATGATAGACCTGCAAAAGAAATAAAACAATGGTTAACATAATTGAAGAAAGGAAAAGGCACAGAAGTAGTAGGAGACTTTAACACATCATTCTCACCAAAGGATAGGTCAACTGCAAAGAAACTTAATAAAGATGCAGAAGATATAAACTATACAATCAGCCAATTCAATCTTGTGAATAAAATCAGGGTACTACACCAAACTAAAAGTCAATGTACTTTCTTCTCAAGTGCACATGGTACATTTTCCAGAACTGATCTCATATTAGGACACAAAACAAGCCTCACCAAATTAAAATACATTGTAACAGTACAAAGTATCTTCTCAGACCACAATGAAACTAGAAATTAATGACAAGAGGATAAAGCTCATAAAACCACCATGTGGAAGCTGAATAACATCCTGCTAGAATACGATTAGGTTGTGAAAGAAATAATGTAATAAAAAAGTTCTTCGAAACAAATGAAAATAAAATATATCAACTCCTTTGAGATACAGCCAAGGCAGTCCTCAGAGGGTAGTTCACAGCAATAAGCATACACATAAAAAAGGAACAAGCAAAATTAATGATCTAACTCAACACCTTAGTCCAATAGAAAAAGAACAACAATCTAACCCCACAGGCTCTAGAAGAAAAGAAATGATAAGGTATAGAGCTGAAATCAATGAGATAGAAAACAGAATAACATTGAAACTATCAAGACCAGGAGATGCTTTTTAGAAAGGGTCAATAAAATTGGAAAACTTTACAAGAGAAAGAGAAGACGCAGATAACTTGACTAAGAAATGCTAGAGGTGACATCACAACGAACTAGAGAAAATGAAATCTATAATATTGAAATATGGAATGCTATGCTCTTATAATTTAAAAACCTAGAGGAAATGGACAAATTCCTTGAAACTCATGCCCTACCCAGATTGACATAGAAAGAAGTAGAACACTCGAACAAATAGATCACAAAAGAAGAAATTGAGCAGATCATAAAAATACTCCACCACCACAAAAGTCCTGGACCAGATGGCTTCATGGCTGAAGTGTACTAAACATTCAGAGAAGATCTAGCACATATTCTATTTAAATACTTTAAAAAAAAATAGAAAAAGAACTTTCCCAGAGATTCTATAAAGCAAGCATAAACCAACATCATGCAAAGGTATTACCAAAAAAGAAAATTACAGACCAGTATCTCACATGAACATAGATGCAAAAATCCTTAGCAAAATCCTTGCCAATAGAATCTGACAGCACATCAAAAAAAATAATTGATTGTGACCAAATGGGATTCATAAAAGGTATGCAATGATGAGTCAACTTAAGAAAAGCAATCAACATAATTCACTACATTAACAGATAACAAGAACCATATGATCTTAGTAATTAATGCAGAAAAGGTATTTGACAAAATTCAGCACACTTTCCTGATTAAAACACTCAGCAAAATAGAAATAGAAGGGAATATCTTCAAAACAGTGAAAAGTATATACACAAAACCAAGAGTCAATCATACTCAAAGAAGAAAGACTAAAAGTAATTTTCTTGTGAACAGTGACCAGACAAGGATGCCCACTTTCACCACTCCTGTTCAGCATTGATTTAGAAGTACTTCTTAGGAAAATATGACAATGGAAGGAAATAAAAGAAATCCAGATTGGCAAAGAGGTGGTTCAACTGTTGTTTATGGAGATGATATGATAGTGTATTTAGAAAACCCCAAGGACTCATGCACACCCATGTTTATTGTGGCTTTGTTCACAATAGCAAGCAGTTGGAAACAACCTAAGTGCCCATCAACAAACAAATGGATAGAGAAGTTGTGGTATATTC
>NW_006399911.1:5193927-5194975 GCF_000299155.1 Elephantulus edwardii | reverse complement strand
AAAAAAAAAAGAAAACCCCAAGGACTCAACAAAAAAACTGTTAGAGCTAGTAAACCATTTTAGTAAGGTGCTAGGATAGAACATCAATATACAAAAGTCTGTGAAATTTCTTTAAACACAAAAGAGGAAACCCAGAAAGCAATACCATTTATCGTAGTTAATGGCTAGTTGAGATATTTAGGAAGAAATCTAACTGGAGACACAAAGAAACCTGTACAATGAAAACTACAAAACATTTCTGCGAGAAACAATGAATGACCTAACTAAATGGAAAAATGTTTCCTGTTCATGGATAGGAAGACTCAATATAGTGAAAATTGCAATCTTACCAAAAGCAATTTACGTGTCTAATACTATCTCAATGCAGATACCGAATTCCCTTTTCAAGGAAATAAAAAAGCCAATTTTCAAATTTATTTGGAGAGGAAAGAGACTCTGAATAAGAAAAGTACTCCTGAAGAACAAGAATGAAGTAGGAGGCATAGCACTCCCTGATCTCAAAAGCTATTACACAGCAGAAGTAACCAAAACAGCATGTAACAATGATGAGCGCATAGACCAGTGGAACAGAATTGAGAACACAGAAATGGATCCATCTATCTGTAGTCAACTGATATTCAACAAGGAAACAAAATCTATCAAAAGGGGAAGTGACAGCCTCTTCAACAAATGGTGCTGGCAAAATTGGATTGCTACTTGCAGAAAGCTGAAGTAGGATCCACATCTCAAATCAAATTGAATTTAAGGTGGGTCGCAGACCTGCAAGTAAAGTCCAAATGCATAAAGATCATAAGAGACAAAATGCAACCAAGCTTAGATGTTCTAGTGTACAGTACAAAGAAGCTGACAAGTATAGACAGAAATGCTCTGCATCTGGAGAGGATAAAGCTGATGAATTGGACCTTCTAAAGATTATATTCCTGTGTGCATTGAAAACTTTTTCTGATAGGGTGAAAAGAAAAATTACCGATGGAAATAATATTTGGTGATACTATCTCAGACAAGGGTCTCATAACAGAAGTTTACAGAATACTACAGGGCCTCCAAA
>NW_006399911.1:5187572-5193427 GCF_000299155.1 Elephantulus edwardii | reverse complement strand
TATGTAGCATTCAGGAGCAATGATTTTGAAAAATACTACATAACTTGGGAGAGACTGGAGAGCATTGTGCTGAGGGAACTAAATCAATCTCATAAGGACAAATACTGTGTAAGACAATTATTATAAAAACAGAAGGATAACTAGTAAACCATGTGTAGGGATCCAAGGGAGGAAAGAGTGGAGCAGAGAGGTGAGGATGGGTAATGGGGAATCACAAAGTTGCACAATTTGGTGGGTGAAGGGAGGACTAAAGGAAATCGGAAACATTTGATGAGGACCTGAAAAGACAGAATAATAGTGGGCATAGGCCAATAGTGATTTAAAAACAATGTTATGTATGATAGGGTATTATGGTTATCACAAGAGTCCACAATTATGTTTGCTTAGTGGAATGTACTTGGGGCAGTGGGAGGGGTGCGGGGGGATTGTGTACCAGGGAAGGAGTGTTTCTTTTACTTTTGAAAGAGAGGAGCGAACTGGGGGAGGAGGGCTGGGTGGGGAGAGAAGTGCAGCAACGAATGAATGGAAATCCAAAATCTCTGTGAATGCTCATTAAAATTATTTAAAAGAAAAAAACAATGTATAGGGGTGATTGTATGAACCATAATGTAAATGAAGAAAAGTGTGAAACACAAACAAAAACCCTCGCCGTGTATATGAATGTAACACAATGCATATGAATAATTATATGCATAAAATGAAATAAATGAAGTAAAACCAAAAATAAGCAAACAGTGCCCCCCCCCATCATTATCAAGTCAGAATCAACTCATAGCTGACCCTCTAGCAGATTGTCAGGAGGCTGTACATTTCATAAAAAGAGTTTGCCCATCTTTCTTTCTTGGGACAGCTGGTGGATTTGAACTGACAAGAGAGCAGCTGCCTTTGGGCTACAGACTATGCACCCAGCCTTTAGATTAGGAAGGTCTCTCTTGCCCAAATTAAAATTGTGTTGCATAATTTTCCTAGTAAATTTATAGGTTCTCTGTGCTTCTTTGACTTTTCATTTCTCTGAACTTTATTGTTGTGAATGCCAGTGTCAGTGTGGTCAAGATTTCCATCTATTCTTCAAACTTCCTGAATGTTCCATTCTGCTTTTTAATTATTATTTTACATTTCTGGGCTGTTCTTGTGTCTTCCACATGGACTTTAGGAAGCAGCTTATTAAATTCCTCAGACAAATTCTAGCAGATTTTTACCGCCATTTCATTGACTAATGGAAGCAAATTAATTATCAACCTATGATCCCTTCACCATTGTCATCACCCTTGCCATGCTCCTTTCTTATTTTATAGAGATTTTCCCTTTACTCTTTCCATCACTCCTACACTCAACTCAACACCAGTACTAAGACACTTATTAAGTATCTTCGATAGTTATGAATTTCCCCAGTCTCCTAGAAATGGGTACTGAGACTTCCTTGAGTCTTCTGACTACACAAGCAAGACTTGAATGAAAACCTTTGTCCACACCATCCTATTAACCTTTGCCCCATCTCCCAGGAACCCACTACTAGAAATGTGTTGACTGCATCACCCACCAATTGCTGTGGAGGTGGTTCTTATTCATAAAGCCTCCATGTGTGCGGAGCAGAGATGATCTCCACAGGCTTTTTAATCACTGAATTTCAGAAGTTGATCACTAGGGACATCTTCTGAGGTGCCTCTTGGTCATCACAGATGAACTGTCTCCTATTATCTTTATAGCTTGATCTTTCATATTTCCATCTATGCAAGTTGTTGTTAAGTTCCACTGAGCTGCTTGTGACTTATAGTATAACAGCCCTGAACCCTGTTCTATGCCAACCTCATCGTCTCCAACACATCCATCCCCATTACCCCAATCACTGAGCCAATCCATCTCACTCAGGGTCTTCTCACTTATACTGTCCCCCATCCTCCCAAAGATGATGTCCTTCTCCAAAAACAGGTCCCTCCTTGCAATATGTGCAAAGTATGTCATTTGGTGCTTCAGAGTCCTTGTATCTAAGGAGCAGCCTGATCTCATTCTCTCCAGGATGAATGAACCTACTTGTTCTTCTAGCAGTCCATTGTGTATATTCAATACTCTTCTCCAGCCACCACAGCTCAAAGGCATCAGTTCTCCTATCATCTCTAGTCATTGTCCAGCTTTCTGATGCATAGCAAGTAATTATGAAAACCATGGCCTGGATCAGGCACACTTTAGTCTCCAAACTGACATCATTGCTCTTTAGTACTCTGGAGTGGTCCCTGACAGTAGATTTTCCCAATGCAATTTGCCTTTTGATTTCCTGGCCATCTCCTCTGGTGCAATTAACTGCCTCTGAAAACATGCCAGAGGCAGCTATGGGTCAGTTCCAGCTCTACAGTATAAAACAACAAGTACCAAGAGTGCTGATTGTGTAGCCAAGCAAACTGAAGCTGTTAACAGTCTCAATCTCTTCACCGACTATCATGATGCTGCCAATCGGCTCAGTGGTGAGAATCTTTTATTTTCTTGATGTTGAGCTTCAATCATATTGAAGGTTGCAGTTATTGACCTTCTGCAGCAAGTGCCTCAGGTCCTCCTCTATTTTGGCAAGCAAGGTTGTGCCATCTACATAATGCAGGTTGTTGATGAGTCTACTTAGAGCTATGAAGTTCCCTGAGTATTCCACAATATGGATTCAAGTTTACATCTCTCCATTTAATGGAATCATTTTCTATTACTATCCTCTGCAATATTTTGAACAGAAGCTTTGGACAGACATCTTTATCTGATTTCTAATCTTAAAGAGACTGGATCTAAAGTGTTTGTGTAGAAAGGATGGTGACATTGTACTTGGGAAACTACAGCCTTTTTAGTTTGAAAAAATTTTCTATTACTACTCTTCTTGATGTTCTTATCATGCATAAATAGATCCCGTTTCTGTGTTTATGAATAAATTCCATTTCTGGGTTTATTGAGATAATCATACGACTTTCTTTAGACTACTAATTGATGGATTTATGGGCAGATTTTCTGAAGAATGAAGCCAGCCTTTCATTCTTTGGATAAATTATATTAACTCCACTCAATAACTCAACTTATTGCTGTTGAGCGGGAATTGATTCATAGGTCACCCTTCAGTGAGTTTCAGAGACTGAACATCGGACAGGAGGAGACTGCCTGTCTTTCCCCCACAAAGCCATTGGTGGATTCAAACTGCCAGAAAGTTTTTTGAGTTAGCAATGCAATTCCCTGTGGACTACCCAGAGCTCCTTAAACCCCACTAAAGCACATTATTATTACTATTTTTTTAAATGGTGAGCTATTTATTGGAATGTAACCTGCATAGAGATAAAAACTGAAATGACTTTGTCTAAACCCGGAAACAGACATGACCAGCTCCCTAGGGACACCTTCAAGTCCTCTTCCACACTCTACTTTGAAAGGTAACCACCATCCTGATTTCTGGCCCCCACTGATTTATTAAACCTTAGGAAGCTCTTAAGTTTTAAAATACACTGTTGAGGTTGACTGGCAAATATTTTACTTGGAAATTTTGCATTTATATTAGTAGTGAAATGATTTTTTGATTTTGTGTGTGTATCATTTTTAGGGAGCTCTTGTGGTTCTGTGGCTAAGGCATTTGGCTGCTAACCAAAAGCTGGGCAGTTTGAAACCACCAGCTGCTCTGTGGGAAAGTGATAAGACAGTCTACTTCTGTTAAGATTACAGTCTTGGAAACCCACTGAGGCAGCTCTCCTCTTCCCTAGAGGGTTACTCTGAGTCAGAGTCAATTTGATAGACGTGGGTTTGGTTTTTTTGGGTTCATCTTGTTTTGGAATCAATACTGTTCTAGTTTCATAAGATGACTAGGGCAAGTCCCCCCGCCACCCTCACGCCTTTTTTAGTTTCTAGAACAATGTGTCTATTTTCAGAATATTTTTCTCCCTTGAAAGTTTAGTTGAATTCACATGAAAACAATATTGACTTGAGGTTTTGGGAAAAGTGGTTATTTGATTGCTATTTTAATATGGTTTAATGGTTATTTGTCTATCCAAACCTTTAGGATTCAACCCACCTTGCTTTAAATTTGATATATTATGCTTTACTAGAAGATTATCTGATTTGTTAAGGTTTTTAAATTTACCGCTACAGAGCCACTTATCCTGTTTATTTTATGTTAACCATAGCTTATTATGATCTATACATTCACATGCTGTTGTATACTCAATAAAACACAAATAGACATTCTTCTGCTATTCTCTCTCTTTTTTTTAACCCTAAGATCTATCTGACATCAACAATCATATCCCTGGTGCCACTGCCTATTCTAAAGCCAGCCTCAACTTTTGAATGTTCTCTGTCAATGTACTATTCTAGCCATTTTTGAATGCTTTTCAGCAATATTTTGTTTGCATGTGATATTAATGATATTGTTTGATAATTTCCACATTCAATTGGATCATCTTTCTTAGGAAAGGAATAAATAGAGATCTCTTCCAGTCAGTTGACCAGGATGCAGACTGCTTATATGAAACTTATATCTAGACCAAGAAGCTGTTGTACAAGCAGAGCAAAGGAACACTGCATAGCTTTAAATCAAGAAATGAATGAGTTAGGGTTGTATCCTTTCTCTGTATATGTATTCAATCTGTATGCTGAACAAATAATTTGATAGGCTAGAGTCTATAAAGAAGAATGTGGCATCAAGATAGGAGGATGTGGTGTTAGAAACCCTAAACATTGGCTTTTCTAGCCATTGTATTATCCCTTGTTGGAGGACTTAACTGCAGAGATGTGGTCTTTCAATTCATCAACAGCTGAGGAACCAATACAAGAAAGACATTTCCACACTGTAAGGTATCCTTGTGACAGTGGTGGAGGGACTGTGACACTGCTGTGAAGAGACTCTGGCAAGATCTAACCAGAGGAACTCTGAGATAAAGGCCATAGTTAAATATTTTGTTGCTGGGTAATTGAAGGAAAAACTGGCTTACAACTGCTCTGAGGCAAACTTTGCTGGAGATTGAGGAAACCAGAGGCTTTTTCGCATCTGTGCTGCTGAAGTGAACTTGGACTTGGACTTTCACTAATGGAGGAATTGTGCCTTGTTAATCTGGATTGCAACTGTTGGGCTAAACCTGGGCTTACATTGGGTGATATTCTTTGCCGCCCCACTCTCCAATTTATTTCTTTAATAAACCCTACAACTGTTATGCCCTCCCACCCTCCAATTTATTTCTCTAATAAACCCTACAACTGTTACTAAAGTCTGTGAGTCAACAACGAATATTGGATATGAATGTTTGGTATAAAGAGGTACAGGAGCGTGGGAGATGGTGGCATATCTGATTGAGCAGCCATTTCTTTGCTGCTATGGATATTATTGATGGGGAAAATTTCTCTTGATGAGGCAGGCAGAAGTCAGACTTGACCACACTTATGTTGCATCTGCTCCTTTCACAGAGGAAAACTCATTAACAGCTTATAATGCATGGATGACACAACCTTGTTTGCTGAAAGTGAGGATGACTTGAAAAACTTACTACAGAAGATCAAAGACCACAGCCTTCAATATAGATTGCATCTCAACATCCAGAAGATAAAAACCTTCACTATAAGCAACATCATTTTAGATGGAGAAAATATTGAAATTGTCAGTTATTTTGTCTTACTGGGATCCACAAGCAGTACCCTTGGCAGTTGTAGCCAATAAATCAAAAGACATGTTGCAATGGGAATGTCTGATGTCAAGGGCCTCTTCAAAGTACTGAAAGGCAATGACATCAATTTAAAAATTAAAGTGTTGGTGAGAGTCAGCACCCAGAGCCATCAAGGGCTTTAAGCTCGTTGCCCACTGCTGTGGTGTGGACAGCTGAAACCCAGGCCCCGACAGGCACCTGGGG
>NW_006399911.1:5142287-5186877 GCF_000299155.1 Elephantulus edwardii | reverse complement strand
TCTGCCCCCAACCCTCACCTCCTTGTACCCCCAATATGTTTTTCCCAATTAAAAAATATTTAAAAAAAAATTAAAGTGTGTCTGATTCAGGCCATCGTGTTTTCCATCACTAGCTATGCATCTGAGAGTTGAACAATGAATAAGGATAATAGAAGAAGAATTGATGCTTTTGAGTTGTGGTGTTAGAGAAGAGGACCGAGTATCTCATGGACAGCCAGAAGAATAGACATATCTTGGATGTGAAGGATGGGTGAAGCTTTGACTCCCATACTTTGGACATATAGCTATTCCTTTGAAAGGAACACCATGCTTGAACAGGTAGAGGGTCAGCAAAAGAGAAGAAAACCCTCGATGAGATGAATTGACATAGTGAAGGCAACAATGGATTTTACTATGTCAGACATGAAGATGGCACAGGATAGGTTAGGGTTCAGATCTGTTGCTGTTAGGGTCACTATGACTTGTACTCTACTTGACTGCACAAAACAATAACAATATACTATTCATTTAATTTGAAAATATTATATCTGTATTTATTTCTATTTTTTGTTTTGTTTTTAATTTTTTTTGTTTCTCCCCTTTTTAATATATATGGAAGTATGTAAAAGCTCTCCTTTGCTACTTATTTTATTTCATTGGATTTTGTTTAGAAAGTTGGATTATAAGATACTGATTTTTTAAGTTAGGGAGATATGCATGTTTGATTTTGTGATGAGTGGGGTGTGTGTGTGTGTGTGTATCGTTGAAGAATCTCAAGATAAGCTTTGAAAATAAAGCCATGTGCTGATTGTGGAACAGACCGTCAACTACTCATACACGAGTTCAAATAGAGCTAAAGAAGGTTAAATCAAAGCCACAGGAACAAAACTTTGACCTTGAATCTATCCCACCTGAATTTCAAAACCATCTCAGGAACAAATTTGAGGTCTTGAACACTAATGAACAAAGTCCAGATGAGCTTTAGAAAGATATCATCCATGAAGAATGCAAAAGGTCATTACAAAGACAGAGGAGGAGGAAAAGACCAAGATGGATGTCAGAAGAGAATCTGAATATTGCACTAGATTGCTGAGATGCCAAAACAAAGGGAAGAAAGTAGGAAGTTAAGGAGCTGGACAGAATATTTCAAAGGGCAGCTTGGGGAGATAAAGCAAATTATTATCATGAAAAGTACAAAGAGCTGGAGTTGGAAAATCAAAAAAGCCAAACTCACTTGTCATTTCTTAAGCTGAAAGAACTAAAGAAAAAAAAAATTCAAGCCTTCAGTTGCAATACTTAAGGATGCTAATGGGCTGAATATTGAAGGACCCAGGGGTACACAGAGTCATTGTACCAAAAGGAATTGGCCAACACAGAAGTATCATGAAACAACATATGATCAAGGGGCAATGGTGATGAAGAAGGAAGTTCAAGCTGCTCTGGAGGAATTGGCATGAAACAAGGTCACAGGAATTGATGGAATACCAATTGACATGTTCCCAGTAGTGGAATTGCTGTGGCAAATGGTATTTCAATTTCGAACTTTTTGAGAAAGTGCCAAACTGCCTTCCATAGGGGTTGTACCATTTTACATGCACACCAGCAGTGAGTAAGGGTTCTAATATCTTCACAACCTCGCCAGCATTGTTGCTTGTTGCTCTGTTGAACTTTGCTAACTGTTGCTGAGGTGAGATGATACCTCACAGTCATTTTTATTCGCATCTCTCTGATAGCTACGGGTTATGAACCTTTAAATTTAAGATAATTTGTTACACAAAATACAAACCCAACCCTCTGCTCTGGAGTCTATTGTGAATCACAGTAACTCTATGGGACAGAGTAGACTATTCCTTAGGGTTTCCAAGTCTTTCAATCTTCATGGCAGTAAACTGCCACATCTTCTTCTTTGGAGCTGTTAGCAACTGAGTACATTACCCACAGCACCACCAGGGCTCCTCAATAAATAATCAGGCAAATGGTACTAAACATTAACAAGGCAAGTAGCCTTTGCTCGTGGCTCTTCTGTTATGATTATCTTCTTTTGTTGTATGGAGATAGAGAAAAGTGGATGGACAAGATTAGTTGTTCCTTTTATAAGTGCCTCATACTGTTGCTGTTATGTGCCATTGAGCTGACCATGACTTACAGTGAACAAGAGCTCTGAACCTTGCTGTATATTAAGCTAGTCTCACTGTACCCGACACACTTGACATCACTGCCACATTGCTGTGCCAATCCATCTCATCCTGGGTCTTCTCTTGCACCATTCTCCATCATTTCATGCATGATATCCTTCTTCAAGGACTGATCCCTCCTGAAAACATGCCCAAAATATGTGAGACAGAGTTTCACCATCCTTGCTTCTAAAGAATATCTTCATTTAGCTTTCTCCAGGACAGAACTGTTTGTTCTCTTGGTAGTCCATGATATGTTCAATATTCTTCTCCAGCACCATGTTCAATACTCTTCTCCTACACCACAACTCAAAGGCCAAAGCTAAAGACTGGTTCAAGGCTGTTTTCTTAGGATGATACTCCTGGTTTCCCTTTTGCCTCATATTGATGATAAGAGTTTTAACAGTCCCCTCAAAGCATGCTAGAGAGAGATTAAAAACAACAAAAACCTATTGAAAACTTAATCCACTCTCACACTGCTTGACCCTTTCCGTTCTAGGCTGCCGCCTTCTTGTCCCCAACACACACACACACACACACACACACACACACACACACACACACACAATCTTACACATATGTCCATTCAGACACACATGCACACAGAAACACTCATAAACTCACATACTCATATACAGGAACTCTACCACTTTCTGTCTGATGGTTTTATCCTAGTTTCTCAGATCCGTCAACATCCTCCTTTCTTTTGTAGAATCTTCACTGTTGGATTTTGGACAAGGAGTCAATGATCTGTGCTTTGTAACTTCAGGAATTTATAGAGTCCTCAGGGGGAGAACTGATACCTTTGTTTCCACCAAGCACATAGTTTTAGTACTGCTCAACTTTAAAGACATTTCTGTTTATGTAATAAAGTTTTATAATTTCTTTCATGTGAATCTTATACTTATTACTAATAATTTTCTGCATTTTCTTGCTACTGTGATTGAAAGATTTATTTTTTCCAAATATTTTCTAGTTGGTCATGGCAGTTGATTTGGATTTGTTATACTGTGTCTGTTCAACTAACTGAACTCATATTTGTTCTCGTAACTCTTCTAGGGAAGCAGCTGATGGTTAAGGCTGTGTGTCCACATGGTTGCCTATGATTCTCTGGCTTAGCAGTTGTGAGGTGGCTATTACCTGGATAAGAGAAAAACATAATTTATTCATTTCTTTGACGACAATTGACATACTCATCTCTATGGTGAAGTATACTATGAGTCAGTGGAAAAGGTGTTTTCTAACTAATATGGCAAAGATCTCTTGCTTTTTGAGAAGCCTCTAGCCTCAAGTCTGACTGATCCACACACAAACTTGAGGCTTGACAGCCACCACATGTTCATGAGGGAACACTGGTGGCCTAATGGTAAGAAGCTGGGCTGCAATTGCAAAGACACACAGTTCGAATCCACCAGCTACTCCATAGGAGAAAGATGGGAGATCCCCTCCTTTGTGATTAATTGCCTCTGAAAACTTGATGGAGGGTCAGTTATGAGTTAATCCTGACTCAACAGCACACAACAGCAACAACACATGTGTATGAGCCAGTTCTTTGAAATCTCTCTCTTTCTATGTGTGTGTAAGTTTCACTGATTTTATTTCTCTAAAGGACCCAGCCCAAGACAGTAATTACATAATTTACAGATATAACTTGCTCTATTCTTCCCAGGCTTTTCACTGCTTGTCTTCACAGTTTTTTGGTTTTTTCCCCCAGTGCTTCGTAAGACCTATCTTTGGGAGTCCAAGACATTTATTGATCAAGAAAAGTCACTAAGCCCAGCTCCAATCCAAGGAGGACAGTAGATTCCATTTGCTGCTATTTCATCCTCTAGAACCTTCAGAGTTCATCAAATAAGAGAGGTGACAACTGAATATTTTTCTTTTATTCCTAACTCTTACAAGAAAGTTTCTAAAACTTTACTGTTAGGCATCATGTTTGTTAAAGTTTCTAAAATATATTTCTTAAATTAAAGACTTTCCCTTTAGTACTTACTTTACTAGTATATTTTTAAGTTAAAAGTGAATGTCAAGTTTTATCAACTACTTTCTTGGGGACATCTGTATAAATGATCATATAGGTTGTTTTTTTATGATCATAAATAACATTAAATGAATAATTTTGAATTCTTCTTCTACTCTTGAATTATATGCTACTATTTCATCATGAAGAGCAATGATGTCAGTCTAGATACAAAGGTGTCCCTAATCCAGGCCATGCTCTTCTGAATTACATGTTATACTTCAGAGAGTTGGACAAAGACTAAATATGACAGAAGAGGAATAGATGCTTTCGAGTTGTGGCGCTAGAGAAGAGTCTTGACCATACAATGGACCACCAAGAAAACAAATCAGTCTGTCTTAGAGAGGGTGAAACTAAGTCTCTCTTGGAGGCTAGGATTTTAAAGCTCCTCCTCACTTACTTTGGGCACATGGCCAGGAGAGATTGGTTCTTGGAGAAGGACATCATGCTCAGAAGTGTGGATGGAAAGCACAAGAGAGGGAGACTCTGGATGAAATGGACTGATACAGTAATGGGAGCAATGAGAGTTGGTGTGTCAGAATTAGTGAGACTGGCTCAGGACAGGGAAGGTTTTAGAGCTGCTGTACCTAGGGTCGCTATACATTGCATGTGACTCAATGGCACATACAAACAATAACATACTATGACAGGTTTGGAAGCAGGAGTGGCATCCACTTCCTAAACAACATGCCTCTGGAAACTCTACAAACTTTGATAAATATCAATAGTTGTAGAGGGGCTTCAGGCCTTTTGTTTATAGAGTTGCTACGAATCGTGCGTGATTTGAAGGCAATCAACAACAACAACAACAACAACAACAACAATTTCATCATGACCTATTAAGCATGGTTCTACAGGTGGGTGGCTGTATTAATATTTTATTTAGGTTTTTGCAACTTTTAAAATGTGTGATATTAGTTTGTTGGGTTTTTTTTTAAATCTTTGCTGGTTGTAATATAAAGATGGAAGGTTTCCCATCTTCCTCTGAGCTATTAAACATATACAATTAGGACTTTTAAAAAGTCAGTATTTAACTTTTGGATCAAAAGAGAAATCAGAGCTTAAATAAAATTTACTTTAAAATAAATGGCTAACATTGATGAATGGGACTGTCTAAAATTAAGTCCCTGTGTGCATCAAAATATTTTTCCAATAAAGTGAAAAGAAGTTCTATTGACTGGGAAAAAATATTTGGCAATGCCATCTCAGACAGAGTTTCATAACAAAAGTTTACAGGATACTACTGGCCTTCCACAAGAAAAAGACTGATCACATAATTACAAAATGGGCAAAAGACATGGAAAGACTTTTCACAGAGGAAAACATTCAGAGGGTCAACAGAGACAAATGAATCAATGCTCAAAATTACTGGCAATAAGAGAGATGTAAATCAAAATCACAATGAGATACTGTGTCACCCAGTAGCAGTGGCAAAGTTTAACAGGACAGCAAGCAAGAAATGCTGGAGATGTGGTGAGATAGGAACTTTTTTTTTTTTAAATCATTTATTGTAAGATAATTTACAAATATCTTGCTGTCTTTAGTAATTTGAACAATGGACCAACAATCTTTCTGACAAGGAGAGCATTAAGCATAATGAAATGAGCTGGCTTAACTTTTCTTCTTTACCTCTTGTCTGAGGATGACACTTGATTTTCATTAATCCAGAGCTGCAGCACCAGAGATGATTTCAATCAACTCCTTTGTGATGACAGCTTGGCGGGTACAGTTGAATGTCAAAGTCAGTTTGTCGATCATCTCAGAGGCATTCTTGCTGGCATTGTCCATAGCTGTCATCCTGGCACTTTGTTCACTAGTGGTGGACTCCTTCAGAGAGTAGTAGATGATGTTTGCCAGAGTGTATTCTTGGTAATTTTGTAGCACATCAGCATCAATATCATCATAGATACTCATGCTTTCAGCACTTGCAATTGTATTAAGGGAAAATATGGGCTTTTCATCAGTCTTATAGGAGATGACAGACCTGAATCGATTAAAGATGATAGATCCTTCATCAAATTCATAGCCAGAATTCAGCAATTCAAGAGCAATAACTGATGCATCTCCAAAAGTAGGAGGCTTCCTTCCCACTTCTTTAAATGTTACCAGAAATTGGTCCGAATGAGTCCTATGCAAGATGCCCCTGATTTTATCTCCAATCCCAACAATCATAACTTCTTTTCCAGCTGCTGTAAGCTCGGCCACCTCACTTTTTGTCTGTTTTGCAATCGAGGAATGAATAGCACCACAGAGCCCTCGATCTGAGGATATACCAATAATGAGGTGTCTCTTCTTGTTTTCAGGAACCTTAATATCAGCTTTCTCATAGAGCGCGAGAGATCCGACTCCATATACTCGAGCTGGTTTCAGCTCCCTCTCTGCTCGGGCATATTTTGCTGCTGCTACCATTTTCATAGACTTGGTAATTTTCTGAATGTTTTTGATTGACTTCAGTAGCCTGGTAATATCTTTCAAAGTTGCCATATTTCGAACTTGGGTCCATTGTGGCTGCACAGCCCAGGCCGAGACAACGAGGTTTGCCCAAGAAAACATGATGGTGCAGGCCTTGCTGAAGGTCGGGCAGGAGATAGGAACTTTTAAACACTGTTGGTGGGATTGTAAAATGGTACAACTCTGGAAGATAGTTTGGCATTTCCTCAGAAAGCAGAACGTAGAAAGTCCATATGACCCAGCTAATGAACTGCTAGGAATATATCCCAAGGAAATTAGAACTGAGACACAAACGGAGACTTGCATACTGCTATTCATAATAGCAGTCTTCACAATGGTAAGAATGTGCAAACAGCCCAAATTTTCATCAACAAACAAATGGATTGAGAAATTGTGGTGCATTCATACAATGGAATGAATACTGCTGCACTCAAAAGCAACGATCTTGAAAAATACTGCATAACTTAGGAATGCCTGGAGAGTATTATGCTAAGTGACTAACTCAATCTCATTAAGACCATTAGTGTAAAAACAGAAGATAACTAGTAAAATGTTATGAAAGTCTAAGGGGGAAAGGGAGAGAGTGGGGTGGGGTGGGGGTACTGATAGGGGGAAAGAGGAAACCATGGAGTCACAGAGTTTGGTGGGCAGAGGGAAGAAGTGAAGGAATTATGAAAGATCCAGTGGGGACCTGATAAGACAGGCTAATGGTGGGCACAGATCAATGGTAATTAATTTTACAAAACACAGTGTATAGGGGTGATCTAATGAAATACCATGTTAATAAAGGAATGTGTGAAACACAATGTATATGAATGAAACACAGTGGATACAAATTTTGTATGCAAACCAATATAAAATAAAGAAAAAATAAATGTCAGTAAGAACCTAGCATCAAAATTCATGAGCTGTTACCATATCAAAACATGCATTTATTTATTTGGAAATAGAAATGGTTGAAAATAGCTAAGAATTATCTAAGAGTTCTCCAAGACACACTATAAAGAAGAAATAATTTCAAAATTTCTAGGAATGAATATATAAATACATGCTAGTTTAAAAAATAGGACTAAATAAAACCCCTCACATGCTCCCAACTGCTAACAAAGGTTAGCTCTAAATAACAGCATAGAATTGGAAAGGATAAGAATAATTGCAGAGTGAAACTATTGATTGCATCTTTATAGGGAGACTATATTTTTCTATTACTGGGGCTTTTAAAAACCAAGTTTTCAAAAATTAACAAGATGCCAGCCCCATTTCCAACCACAGTGCAAATAAAACTGGAAAGAAACAATCAGTGGAGAGATTCCCCAAATCTGTCCACTCAGGAATTTAACAAAACAGAGCAAAACAAAACAAATCCCACCAAACCTAACCTAAATAACTCGAATTAAACAATAAATTGAAACTGAATTATCAACTATTTGGAAATGAACAGCAATAAAAGCACTACAAATAAAAATCCACAGGATACCACCCAAGTTGCCTGTGCATAGAGAAAAATGCCATCATTAGCCTTAAATGCAGTCATTTAAAAAAGAGAATGGATTGAAAAGATAAGGGAGCTTAGACATTTCAATAAGCTGGAAAATGAACATAAAAATTAATCTAAAGAAAGTAGAAGGAAGAAATCGATGAAGAAAAGAAGCAGAAAGTAATGAAATAGAATAAAACAGTAGTAGATATGAACTATAAAAGGGAAAAATGATTTATAAAAACTTTGATAAAGTAGACAACACTTGTTGTTATGTGCTGTCTAGTTGCCTGTGACTCATAATGACCCTATGTACAACAGCCTTATACCCTGCTCTATCCATTGCCAATCTTATTGTCTCTGATAAGCCTATCCCTATTACTCCAGTGACTCAATCAATCCATCTCATTGGTTTTCCTCTCCTGTGCTGTCCACCACCCTCCCAAGCATGATGTCCCTCTGCAAGGACTGATCCCTCCTTGCGACATGTCCAAAGTATGTCAGACGAAGCTTCAGAATTCTTGACTACAAAGGGCAGCCTGGCTTCACCCTCTCCAGGACAAAGTTGTTTGTTCTCCTAGCAGTCCATGGTATATTCAATACTCTTTTCCAGCACCACAGCTTAAAGATATCAACTCTCCTTCTTTCATTTCTAGTCATTGTCCAGTTCTCTGATACATAGCAAGTAATTGCAAAGACCATTGTCTGTATCAGGCACACCTTAGTTTCCAGAATGATGTTTTTGCTCTCTAGTATTTTGGAGAGGTCTCTGACAGCTGACTTTCCCAATACAATTTGTCTTTTAATTTCCTGGCTTCTGGTACCAAGAGTGTTGATTATAGAGCCAAGCAAACTAAAGCTGTTAACAATCTCAATCTCTTCACCATCTATCATGATGCTGCCAATCGTGGTGATAATCTTTGTTTCCTTAACATTGTGCGTCAATCCATATTGAAGGCTGCAGTCCCTGACCTTCTGTAGCAAATGCTTCAGGTCCTCCTCAGTCTCAGCAAGCAGGCTTGTGTCATCTGCATAATGTAGATTATTGATGAGTCTATCTCCAATCCTGATACCACATTCCTCCTCATAGAGCCCAAGCCTCCCAGATAATCTGTTCTGCATTATTGATTGAAAAGATATGGAGATAGGACACACCCTTCCCAATTTTGAGCCATGCAGTGTTTTCTTGCTCTGTTCTTGCCTCCTGGTCAAGTATAGGTTGCGCATAAGCATAATCAAGTGTTCTGGGAATCAAGTGATTCTTCTCAGAGTCAACCACAGTTTGTTGTGATCTACACAGTCAAATGCCTTTGCATAGTCAGTGAAACACAGATACATACTAGCTATTCTAATTTTTTTTTTAAAGTCACACATACAAGTGATTGTAAAAGTGAAGACTGGGCATATAGATTGGGCATAGATTTTGATTTGCAGGAAAATGCATAGCACTTTTTTTTTTGCCAAGATGTTTGACTATTTAAGCAAAATTGATACATTTTAGGAAAAATTATATAAAAATTAGAGGTTCTCCTTCCACCCCAGTCTCTCCTAGCTTGACTTTCTTTGCTCAAGAAGTTGTTGTTGTCATGTACCATCAAGCCAGAACGACTCATAGCTGACCCCACAGTGAGTTTTGACAGGCTGTAAATTGAATGGGAAGAGATTATTCATCTTTCTCCCTGAAAACAGCTGGTGGATTTGAACTGGGTACCTTTAGGTTGATAGCACAACTGTGTCCTCTTGCAGCTAGAGTTGAGCATGTGAGCACGATGGAGCCAAGCTGTTGTTTCAGTGCAAAACTACAAAGATGAAAATAAGCTACAAAATGAGGGAGACACATGCGAAGTCCAGACCTCTGGCAAAGGTCTGTCTAGCTCCATGGGGGCATCAGTGGTGGCGGTGCTACTGTTCACTCCAGAGCACCCGTGGTGCCCAGCAGGATACGGCAGAGGAAGTGGAATTCCTGGGACAATAGGCCCTTGGAAGGGTTGGAAGTTATCATCTCTCTTGTTTATGTCCCTCATCTTCCTAGGTATTCAAGAAACTTTTAAAACCTTATAGTCCAGTTATCTGCCTTAAATAATCAGTTGTAGTCTAAAACCAGGAACTTTGAGGAATGCACTAAAATTCATTGAAAAAATGTTAAGAGAAATAAACGAGCAGGTAAGCCTAATGCACAATGTAAGAAAAGAAGTAGATAAAAGAAGGTAAAAAAAGACACCGAGACAAGACAGTTTTATGGGAAAGTTCTACCAAATTTAAAGAACAGATGACTTCCTTGTTGCAAATTTTGATATGTGAGTTCAGACTCCTGATTTTCATATTTAATAATGAATTCAAGCTTATTGTTGTCTTGCAGGCCTGTATTATATGGGATGAACAGAGTAGGATATGGGAACTCAATTAATTCTTTGAACACTACCACATGCCATTGCCATCCTAGGCAAAGGAGATCTTGGGTTTAGATGCATTTGAGTTGAGTACAACAGATCTGAACCTTGTCCTATCCTGTGCCATCCTCATCATCTCTGACATACTTGAGCCCATTGCTGCAGTCTCTATGCAGTCTATCTCATTGAGGGTCTTCTCTTTCTGATCCTCTAACTTTTCAAGCTTGAGATGCCTTTGCATGGAATAGCCCCTCCTAACAACATACAGTGAACAAAACACAGAAACTGAGTTGTCACATGCTGATATTCTATTGACGTCAGCATGGACAGGACAGGTGAGTAAAATATGACAGGCAAGTAGTGATTTGGGACAAGGGAAGAATAAAGTAGGGACAGGAATAAGAAGGGCATATGTATGGAAGAGAGGCTGCAATTTTAGACAGGAAATGCCTCACTGAGAAGGCAACATATCAACAAAAAGGCGGAGAAATGGAACTTGAAGAATTTGGATACGTTGAACAGAGTACTTGGGATAGAGGGAAAAGCCGTGGGAGAAACATGGAGGACGGGACTGGAGTGAAGGGGCCCAGAAGATGCCAAAAGTTGAGTTAGAGAAGAGACAGATCCAATTTGAGGGGTTTTACAAGTCACTTAAGGACTCCTGTGTCCTCTGAGTAAGGAGCTGCTGAGGGATTTGAACAGAGGGCTGGGTGTGGCCTGATGAGTGTTTCAAGAACATTGCCTTCTTTTCTAGGCTGTGATGAGATGAGTCTGGACAGTGGAGGCAGGGCAGGGGCAGGAAGCAACATCTGAAGTAATTGTCTTGAAGTCTGGGATTGGATGAGGTGGTGGACATGGAGAAAGCACGCTGTACAGAAGTGAAAGAATTTGTTAATGAATTCGAGGTGGGCATTTAAAGAAAGGCGAGCCAAATGCAAGCCATGGTATTTTCAATTGTGTCTTATGCATCTGAAAATTGGACAATGAATAAGGAAGACAGAAGAAGACTGGATGCCTTTGAATTGTGGTATTGGCAGCGTATTGAGTATACCACGGATTGCCAAAAGAACAAACAAATCAGTCTTGAAGGAAGTGCGACTAGATAGATACAAGTGCATTCTTGCCAAGAATGGTGAAACTTCGTCTCACTTATTTTGGGTATGTTGTCAGGAGGAATCAGTCCTTGGGAAAGGACCTCATGCTGAGAAACTTAGAGGGTCAATGAAAGAGGAAAAGCATCCAGGAGACAGAATGGCACAATAACCACCACAATAGATTGAACCTGACAGAAATCATGAACATGGAACAAGATAAGGCAAGGTTCAGATCTGTTGTTCATAGGGCTGCTAGGAGTCGTAGTTGACTTGACAGCACATAACAGTATCATTCAAATTAAGAGAAGACACTATTTTAAAACAGGGCAGACATGGAGGGTGGGGAGAGAATAGGAAAAGAGTGGATCAATAATGAACCCTGCAATAGAACAGATGAGGGGGAAAACTGTCTGAAAGGAATATATGATTAGGCGTTATACGTATGACAACAATCTGGAGCAAGGGGTATGTTGCAAGGTGGGCTGGGGGAATGGGGAGAAGAAAATATGCAGCAATGAATACATTTAAAAAATTAAACCAACAAAACAAAGAAAGAGTCAAGGGTGCTGATCTAGGAAATAGCAGAGTGAATATGGGTTCTAGGCTGTTCTTCTAAGTCTCCATTTGAAAGACTCAATTTGTGGGATGGGAAAGAGTTTCATAGGACCAGGACAAGGTGGGCAGGGGTGTGTGCTGGGTGAGGAGGGGTCACAGGGCCTGGAGGAGAATGGGACTGTGCAGGGGAGCAAGATGATAGGCAGATCTGGGACATGCCTAGCCCTGGTTGCACTTCTAAGTGCATTTCTTAGCGCATCTTTCCTTTCATTTTGTGCTGTAAAGTGTAATTTTGCTGCTACTGAAATAACAATGTGCCTTCTCTCTCCTTGATCGCTATTTTAATTGTGCACCCCGGCTCTGTGTCTCCACGCTGGCCGGGTACGAGAGTCATAATTTCAAGCTGACACCATAGTAACCACTTTGTTTGATTCAAGATTCCAGTGTCATCACTGGCTGCACGTGACTGGAACAGGGAGGCTGGGGAAAGGCGGAGGCGGCGAATCTCAAGACAGCTCCTTAGAGAAACAGCAATTATGTCTTTGTTTCCAAGGCAAATGTAAACAGAAGGTCAGCTTTGGCCAGGGCTCGTAATTTTCCTTCTTTTGTGGTGACAGGCTGATTTTGGGGAAACTGGGTCTGTTTGTTATTTTGGCTCCTTCTGCAGTGACAGAGGCAATGGCAGCTGTGGTGACAGACACAGAGCCAGGCACTGCTGGATAATGCACATTGGATGGAAGCTTGACCCTTTGTAGCAGTTGCAAATTGGTCTTGTCTGGCATCGCTGGCATCCCAAAGAGCGCCACTCTAGTTTAGCCCAAGATTAGCACCCACTCTAGTACCCTACTCAAGTTTAAACTGTCTCTCTGATTTACCATCAAGACTTTGCCTTTAGGTCAACTTTGTCTCCAACCACTTAGCCAGAACCTAAGTGCCACTTTATGCTCTGGTCCAGCTCCTCGCCTCCCTGATCTTGGGTGCCTTGGAGGTGAGTTATGAAAGCCCCTTCTATCTGTGGCAGTAATGTGGCATTGGTCTTGCTGATTCCAACTCCAACCTCAGCAAGCCACGATGTCTTCCACCCGCTCCTACCATGTGTTGTTCTCCTCCTGAGTGGGCTGATGCCTCAATTTCTCCATCTGGTTCTCCAGGCTTGTTGGGGGCCAGGATAAAATACACTTTCACTGGTAACTAAAGGGAGCTCTGGTGGCCTAGTGGTTAAATAGTTGTACTACCAATCCAAAGGTAGACAGTTTGAATCCACTAGCTGCTCTGTGGGAGAAGAATAGACAATCTTCTCCTATGTAATTTACAGCCTCTGAAAACCTGTTGGAGGGTCAGTTATGGGTCAATTCCGACTCGATGGCACACAACAACAACAACAACAACACAGGGAACTGTTGTTGTAATAGTCTGCAGTTGTGCTGCTAACCTGAAGACATACTTCTCTGGTGGTTCAAATCCATAAGCAGTGTCTCGGGAAGAAGGTGGACAGTCTCTTCTATTACGATTTATAGCCTTAGAAGCTTGATGAAGGGTTGCTCCAAGTCTAAACAGACTGGGGTCTGAACTAACTGGATGGAAGAGAGGGAGTAAGTGAATGAAAGGATGATCAGAGTTGACTCTGCAGGGAATGCTGAAGAAGGAATGTTGTTGTTAGGGACTGTCTAGTTGAGACTGGTTCATAGCAACTCTGTGTCCTTCGGATCTGAATTCTGCTCTCCTCTACCATTCTCATCATTTCTGCCACACTAGAGACCATTGTTACAGTTATTGTGTCAATCCATCTTATTGAGGGTCCTAGCCTCCTTCACTGACCCTCCACTATTGTGAACACAATATCTTTCTCCAAGGACCTGCCCTTCTTAACAACATGTCCAAAGTATGCGGGATGCAGTTTCACTATCCTTCCCTCTAAGGAACTCTTTTCAAGACATATCTGTTCATTCTCTTGACAGTCCATGATATATTTAATGCTCTTCTCCAGCATCACAACTCAAAGGCATTGGTTCTTCTTCTGCCTTTATTTACTGTCCAACTCTCAGATGCATAGCAAATAATTAAAAAGACTATGGATTGAATCAGGCACACCTTAGTCTTTAAACTGACATCATTGCTCTTCAGCACTTTGGAGAGATCCCTGACTTCAGCCTTTCCCAATTCAACATGTCTTTAGCCTGGTTCTTGTAGGTGGAGGTAGTGTGAGACAGAAAACTCAAGCAAAGGCTTGGTGAGTGCAGTGAGAGGGAAGGAGGAGGGGAGAGTTAAGGGCCTGCAGACCACACACCTTTCTTTGGCCAGCTGCTGCTCCTTCAGGAGGCATCCAGGATTTTGCTTCCTTCAGGAAGTCCTCCCTTGATTCCACCCAGCCTTTTGTGATCCTAGTGTTTACATGTGGAATTGCATGTGAATATGTCCTTGTCCATTTTCCTCTCCAGACTCCTGAACTCTTTAAGGAATGGGCTTGTCTGTGCTTTATCTCAGAGTCCTCAGTCCCTGCCATGAGTGTTGGCACAGAGCAGAGAGTCAGGGAATATTTGTTTAATGAAGGGACAATCTGACAAATTTGTGGAGATTACAGTGGGAAAAACCCTAGAGCTCAACCCCAAAGAGACAGTCCCGCCTCCATGGCGGGAGGAATCCAGATATAGGTGCCTAAGTTTAGGACAATGGTGAATAATTACCCCAGTTTAGGATGCTAGTGAATGGTTGCCCAAGTTTAGGAAGATAATAAAAGTTGCCTATGTAAATAAAGTCCATTAATCTGTTTGATTAGCTAACTGTGAGATAGTTTGTCTAGCAACTAAGGATTTGTGATAAAGTCACCCTGATATGAAAATAAGCTGATAAATGATTTGCAGAATGCACCATCAGCAAGGAAGCCTGATAACTACCTGCCTTGAACATCAAACACAGGACGCCTGACAACCATCACGGAAAGAAACCCTTAGACATTGCCCTCCGGGACTCTTTCCACATTCCTTCCCCCTTACCACCCTTTGATCATCCGTTAAAAAAGCCTGGTCTGATTTTGCAAAGTCGGAAAGTGGTCTTTAAGGCACCCATGCCTCTCTTTCTCTCAGATTACCTGTATCCACACAAAGCACATTTGAATATTCAATCCTTCTCTGTACTCTGTCAGCTCTTAGTGATAGGCAGCGCATGCAATTTTTCTCTGACTACACCCCAACAATGACCCTGGTAATCCAAGGACTTTGACCGCTTCCTCACTACTGGAGAAATTCAGGTCACTGGGAGGCCGGTATTTTGTACAGGAGTCTTAGGTCTGTGCTGAGAACTCAGAGCTGTTATTTAAATAGTCAGGAGGTGCTTTCACAAAGGCCGTTGTTACCAGTTTATACTGAGTTGGTGAAACCAACTAAGAAGCTCTGTACTGCAGCATTCGGAGGATCAGTGGTCCACAGGGGGAGGCAGATACTTCCGTGCAGACTGTAGGAGGGTTTGCTGGTTTGGGTTCCTTTGAGTGAAAAGCCAGACCTCTCCTGACACTACTAAAGAACTGAACTTCACATTTGGAAAATACTCAAAAGTAGGAAGATGAGTGTAGTGACATGAAAGGGGAGTGGTGGATAGATAGACAGATAGATGGTGTACTAGCATGTTCCAGAATGATTACGAACTTGGGCTTTAAATCTCAGCTTTCCACCTGCCCACTTCTGTCTGTAAAATGGGTGCAAGAAAGGCTGCTGCCTCCTAGGCCTGTCGTGAGGCCACATGGATGATGTAATACCTTAGCTGTCATCAGTCATAGTTGTTATTGTTATGTACCATCGAGTTGAGTCAGAATTGACTTAGAAGTGACCCTCCAGTGGGTTTTCACAGGCTGTAAATGACACTGGAGGAAATTGCCCATCTTTTTCCTAGGAGCAGTTGGTGGATTTGAACTGCCTGTCTCTGGGCTGACAGCACAGTTTCTTACCACTAAGCCTCCAGAGCTCGCCACAGGGTGGTAGAAATGTTATTTTAATTACACTTTTTTTGTTGCTGTTTATTTAACCACACTTTAAAAACCCTTTTTATTATGCAAATCTGAGACTAAATCAGCCGCTCTCCACTGACTGTGTAGAGGCTGGCGGAGTGACTGTGCTTTCTAGTAAGTGGGTGCATTCTAGCCTTATTCCCCTCACCCCTCATCCACGGATCCGCCAGCTGTGACCACCTGGGCCTCCTCATTATTTGAGGAGAAAGCAGGGCTCACCGCAGATGGAGGGGTGTGCCTGCTGAGGGAATGGTGACATGAAGCATTGGACCCGTTTCCTAGGAGACACAACCAGGCACAGGAGGAGGAAGGGCTGTTCTGAAGACTCCTGGGATTCGCTGGTCAAACTGAAGCAATTCTGCAGGACCTGTGTGAACCTGGAGCCTCAGCCTGTTCCTGGGAGTGCAGCCCAGGATCCTGCCTGCTCGCTGTGCCTTCAGGGCCCCCTCTCTGCTCTGGGTCTTGGTTACCATGGGTGTGTGAGTGGAGGGTGGGGTGGTAGGACGCCTTCCTCACTGTGGGGTCTCAGTTTATCATATGTGTGTTTATGGAGTGGTGCTTCCTGCCCAGACAGACAGCCTCACCCTTTCCGGATAAGCCCATTGCTCAGAGCCTGGTTTCCCTTAAAGAGTCAGGAAGATACAACATCCTGGCTGTCATTTCCCTTCAAATGCACAAGCTGGGTCTTTTCTTGCCCGGGAGCTCATTAGTCTCAGTCCTGTCCTCTCTGGACTGGAATCCTTATTGGCTGGTTCTGCCCCACCATGGTCACTAACGTCTGCTAGGTACTGGGCTCTTCCTCTTCCTCGTTGATCAGGGCCCCTGTCTTCCCCTATGGAAGTCTCTGCAGGCCAAGGGGAACATTGCTTGGTCAGCTTTGAGGACTATTGTCTGGTCACACTTGTTAGTCCCCTACACCCAAGAGGTAGAAGGGCTTTCTAAGTTACTACCTATCTTGCTGCTCGTCTTGGATCTCTTTGTATATGGGATTCTATTCTGCCTGCTCCATGGAATTAGAGTACAAATAGTTTCTCTCTTGGTCCGGCTCTGCCAGTGGCACTACAAACAAGTCTCTGGTCTTCATAGCTACCTAGGACGAAGGTTTTATGGCCACTGTGAAGATGATGAAGTTACAGGCCATGGTTTCACAACTGTAAAAGTCAGAACAGGAGCACCTCAATGTCCTGGATTTTTGGACTAGACCCTATTTAATTTGTCCTGACAGTAAGTTCAGGCTGAAAGGGATAAGGTCGTAATATTGTACAGTGGGGAGTGTGTGAGGGTCCGGTGACAATGCCTTGTATATTTTGACATTTGGCCAGTGGCTCTGGTCTCCATAAAAGCCCCAGGTTTTCAGAGACAATTACCAAAAATCACTATCTGGTGCTGGTTGCTTTTTTGTGACCCACTTTTTCAGGGGTCATGTTGTAAGTTTTTGTTTGAAGAAAGTGCCATGAGTGGTATAAACGTGCATTTATACTTGCTATATTCTGGCCGAGGCACAGATCTTTCCCTGGTATTTAGCTGATTTGCAGGTCTCACACCTAGGCTGGGAGAGTAGAGGGACCTGTGGGTGTCAGGATATAGCTCACAAGCCGGCCTGCTGCGATGGAGACTGCTGTGGTGCTGCTCCAGTGCCTGGGTGTGAGTTCTGACTCCATTCATGCAGCCTGGCTGGCAACGCATCACTTAGCTTTGCTTTTTTTTTTTACTTACTCTTTTCCTGCGTGTTTTAGAAAAATATTTTTTATTGGTTTTAATATAATAATTTCTTCATATTTCATCCATATATATATTGTGTTTTATACAATCTTTCATTTATGTTTGAGTTCCATAAACACATTCATATACATTCTATTTCCTCTTTTTAAAATTGGTTTGCTTACTAGATTTATATACGTTGTATTTCACACTATTCTTCATTCACATTGTGTCATACAATCATTCTTATACATTGTGTTTTATAAAATCAGTTGCCATTGGGCCATCTTACCGCCCGATCCTTCCCATT
Source organism: Elephantulus edwardii (assembly GCF_000299155.1). Classification (NCBI taxonomy): domain Eukaryota; kingdom Metazoa; phylum Chordata; class Mammalia; order Macroscelidea; family Macroscelididae; genus Elephantulus; species Elephantulus edwardii. The sequence goes on along the minus strand of NW_006399911.1, from coordinate 5,168,726 downwards.
TGCTTCTTCCCCTCCCTCCACCCACCAAACTGTGCAGCCTCGTGGTTTCTTATCTTGTCTGCATGTCAGGCCAGCTTCTTCTTTTAAGCAGGGAGAATAATGGCACCTACTCTAGAGAGTTCTGGTGGTCTAGGGGTAAGGAGTTGCGCTGCCAATCCAAAGTCATGCAGTTCAAAAGGTGGGTGATCTCTGAAAACCTGCCACGAGTCGGTTCCAAGGTGCTGGTCCAAAACAGCTTTGGAGGTAAGATCATTATGAAGATCAAGTGGTTAGCACAGAAAATGGGAAAAATGAGGCCCCTGGTTCATGTGCTTGGATGAGAACCAAAAAGTTGGCAGTTCGAACCTACCAGCAGCTCGTTGAGAGAAAGACGTGGCGGTCGAGTCCTATTAAGATTGATGGCCTTAGGAACTTTTGGGAAGTTTCAGTCTGTCCTTCTTTCTATGTTGCTATGAGTCAGAATCTTGATGACGGCAGGTTTGACTTGGAGGCTTATATGAAAGGTGTTTAGAGCTATGCCTTTTATTTATATCTGTAAATAAAATGAAATGGATGAGGCAGGCAGGCAGCACAGCCCCCTGTACAGCTGTCCTTGGCAGTGGTTTGTGCTTAGATGGTCTCCAGTCACCCCCAGCCCTGATACAGCTGCTGACCAGTGGAGCCTCAGGGAAGCCCAGGCCCAGTGTGTCTGACTGCTATGTGGGGTAGGAGGTGACTCAGATGCACAGAGATCAGGGGCAAGGACCTGGGCTCCCCCTAACCTCTCCATACCTCTACCCTTGAGAGCACTCTCAGAATCCCAAGGGACAGGTATGAGGCTTCTCTCACTGGCTAGAATCCTCTTTCCTACTTCTTGGTGCCCAGGGTTTGTTGGCATTTTCCTCTGGGGAATGCTTTTCAAAACCTTGGAGAAATAGTCTGGAGTTACAGTTTGAATGCGCACCTCAAATAGTTCAGCGACATTACCACCATTTTGGAGGAAGTCACCAAGGAAGGGGGGAGGGTGTCCCTGAAGTTAGAGGAAAGGTATTTGTAAAAACTTTGACACAAAGGTGGTCTAAGATCGTTGACCTGAAGAGAGCGTCAAAACTCTAGAGAACTAGGTGGTGGTGGTGGGATCTTGCACTACTACCAACACCCCAGGCCCCATCTGCCCTTCAGCTCACAACAGTGCTCAAATCAGGTAAAGGGTTGCCTGCAGCTGGACTGACCAGGACATGATGCTCCCTGCTCTTGGTCAAGGCCTCCGCTGCCCCCTGCTCGGCACCTCCCCCCAGGAGAACCTCACCAGAACCCCAATGGTTTTGCCTACTATCCCTTTTCACCAGCTATCCTTTGGAAAGTGTCAGAGGATTCGGTCACAGCTAGACTGCGAGATGTCTTGACCTCTAGGGAACAGAGAGAGATTTAAAAATCAGGCAGGGCCATGGCCAGGCTTAGAGGGTCTGGTCACTCGGGTGCGGGCAGTGGTTTGAAGGAGGACATGGAGGTAGCACTGGTCTGGGCATGTCTCAAAGTCTTCCCTTCTGTTGTGACTGGCTGCTTACTTGCACAGGGGTGGGGTTAGGGTGTTTACGAAAAGGTCTAAGGTTCCCTCCAGGGCAGGTGTTTAAAATAACTGACGCAGCAGGGACCCAGTAGCCACAAGGGGATGATGTGGTCATACCTTGAGAAAGGCCTTTCACAGAGACCCTTACCAGCTGCAGCTCCATGGAGTGGCCCAGGGTCCTGGGTTTAGGGCAATGATGGGGCTCAAAGGGCACAGTACAAGTTGACCCTTTGCCAATCAGTTTGGCAGCATCTCAGTAGTTTGAACAACCATTCACACTATTGTGTATTCCTGAAAATCAACCCTGAGGCCACTGCTGAGGCAACTCCTATGACATTTCTTCTGAGAGATACAAAGCTGTGAGACACTCAAGAGGCCACCTGTCCCAGGCTTGTGAGGGTGGAGGACATAGGCAGGAGGCTCCAACCCTTCAGCCGGACACCTGGGCCGTTCACTGAGGAAGCCCATGAGCTCCACAGCTTCTATGGGGTTGGCAGCCAGGCACAGGATCTGGGCTCTCCTGCAGGGGCTGGTCGCACAGCCAAGCTAAATCACACTGACTGAAAGCCCTGGTTTCCTCTAGAAGATAGAGGCAGGGAGCCCTCGGACTACAGCATGTAGTATGGAGAGTTTCCTAAACCTTGGGGTGTCCTCTCTTGATTTATCCTCCAAACCCTTGTCCCCAGTTCTCTTGCCTCTGTTCCCACCCTGCTCCTCCAACTACTTCAGGGACCAGCCTCTTGACAAGCCCTGGCTCTGCCGAGTTAAGGACTCAGCTCTCCACCACAGGCGCCCATCGTACATACTCTTCAGCCTCGGTACATACCAGGAGGACATTTATTTCAGCCAGACTGACAGCTCTGGTTTCTGAAGGCTGTTCTCCAACTTTATTGCAAATGAGTTATTTTCCCTTCTCTCTCAAAATATTTATCTATGCTAATTTAGCATGGAAACTAGCTAAGTTCAGTATGGAGAATTGCCCTATTAATTCTGCCATCTGAAATGCAGTGCCCAGCTGTAGAATGTTTCCAGCCTTGCTGGAGGGAGAGGCTCCCACCTGGGCCTCACACCCTGTCCTCCCACCTCTTGCTCCCACCTGGGCCTCCTGGTTGGAGCCTCTTGAGTCCTGAAGGAGCTGACTGCCCAGCTGGCCCATCAGAGAGGAGCAAGATGGGCTGGAGCTCCCTGATAATTTCTTTATCACCTGTCCCCTAAAAGCCCTTTGTGTGGGAGAGGCTTAGGGGGCAGGGCCAATTTGTCAGGTAAATAGACACTGGCTCCAGTCTGGTGCAATTGCCACTATTTACTTGCTGCGGACTTTAGGAAATGAATGTCACCTTTTAGTCCCCTTATGTGTTGCACTGAACCTCCTTACCTACAGAACTAGACCTGCAGCGAGCTCTGGTCGTCTAGCTTGTAGGGAATTGTTTTGCTAAATTAAACGCTAAGCTCTGGTGGCTTAGTGGTAAGGAACTGCACTGCTGATGCAAAGGCATGCAGTTCGACCACCAGCTGCTCCATGAGAGAAGGATGCACAATTTCCTCCTGTGAGATTTACTGCCTCCGAAAACTCCCTCGAAGGTCAGCTATGATACTAAATAACAACAAAAGCTAAACTTCTTGGTTCAAAGCTTCCAGATCTCATGTTTCTCTTCTTGTTGTGAACCTTCGAGTCAGACCCATAGCCGACCTGCCAGTGGGTTTTCAGAGGCAATTAGTTAATCACAGGGGTGGAAATTGCCCGTTCTCCTGCGATGCAGCTGGCAGATTCGAACTGTGTGCCTCCGAGATTAAAACATAACTGAAAACCCGCCACAGGTTGCTGTGTTTGGGTGGCTTGTTAGCTTGGCCCTCTCCACCTGCTCACCTGGCACTGCCCTCTTTGTTCCTAGCGCTCCTGACCTCTTGGCAGTTCTGGAGAGGCCACACTCGTCTCCTCACTGTGCCTTGCCTCCACTGCGCCCTCTGCCAAGAACTGCTTAAAATGCGGTGCTGGCGAAGAGCGTTGAATATAGTACGGACTGCCGAAAGAACAAACAAATCTGCTGAAAGCAGTGGAGCCAGAATGCTCTTTAGAAGCAAGGATAGTGAATCGTCATCTCACATACTTGGACATATTATTGGGGTGGTTTAGTGTCCGGAGAAAGTCATCATGCTTAGCAAGAAAAAAGGCTTCAGAAAGGAGCATGGCCTTCTGTGAGATGGGCGAGCGTGGGGGCTGCTAGCCTGGGCCCAGAGCACAGCAGAGATTTTGAAGATGACATCGTGTTTCTTCTGGACACAGAGCTGCTAGGAGTTGTTGGGTCGACTTGAAGGCACCCACAACAACATTCTTTCGGTTGTTCAGTCATGTGAGTTTTGACAATGTATGTTGTTGTTGTCGTGTACCAAGAGTCAGAACCAACCCATAGCTCTAGTGGTTTTCAGAGGCTGTTAATCACTCGGGAGGAGATTGTCCATTCTTCTCCCACAGAGCAGCTGGTGGCCTCATCTCATATATTCTCCCCTTCAATCAAGACAGGGAGCATCTCCAACACCCCAGAAACATCTCCCATAACCCTCTGCAATCAGGATCTTCTCCAGCCCTGCTACTGGCAACCACTAACCTGATTTCTGTCTCCACCGTTTTGCCTTTTCTAAATGTTATATAAATGGAATCACACAATATGTAGTTTTAGAAGTTTGGCTTCTTTCTGTTAACATTTGCGATCCGTCCATGTTGGTGCGTACACTTGTTATTTCTTCTTTTGCTTGCTGGGGAGTGTGCTCTGGTATGGATGCCCTGACTGCGCTGGCGTCTTTGTTTCTCAGTTTGATGGACATTTGGGTTGTGTCCAGTTTTTGGTGCTTATGAAGCATCCGGTCCACAAGCATTCATATGGTAATTCTATGAATGCCTGTTTCCCTTTACTTAGGTAAATACCTAGGAGTGGGATTGCTGAGCCATGTGGCAAATCTATGTGCAAGTTTATAGAAAGCTGCCAAAATTTTTCCAAAGTAGTGATTCCTGGGGGAGGAATGTGTGGGAGTTCAGCTGCTCCACGTGTTCACCAGCACTTGGCACTGTGAGTTTCTATCTTACTGCTAAGGAATTACACTACCAACCCAAAGGTACATGGTTTGAATTAACCATCTTCTCTGGGGGAGAAACAGGCACTTTCTTCCTGGTGATTTTGAACCTCTGAAAATCTGCTGGAGGATCAGCTATTGAGTCATTCCCTACTCAATGGCACGTAACAGCAACAATAGGTATGGGAGGAACCCTGATGGCACAATGGCCAAATGTCTACCTTCCAACTTGAAGATTGTGAGTTGGAACCCACCAGTCAGTCTGTGGGAGAAATGACCTGGTGATACTATAGCCTAGGAAAGATTACAGTCTAGAAGATGTTACTGTCCAGTTTGTTCTCTGTTCTAAAGGGCCAGTATGAGTTGGAATGGACTTGACGGCACACAGTGGTAGATATGAAGTGCTATCTCATTGTGCTTTCCGTTTGTCGTGGTTAGCGGCTGCCGAGTAGACTCTGACCTAGGTGAAACGGTGAAAAAGGTGTTGCCTGACCCTGTGCCACAAATGTCAGCATGTTTCAGTCGATCATTATGTCCACTGAGCCGTCCATGCCTCTGAAGGTCTCTCTTGCCCTCACTGGCTCTCCACTTCACCAAACGTAATGCCTTCCTCTAGTGATTAATCTCTTTGACATGCTGAAAACAAGAAAGTCACACAATATTCTGTTCTGACCCATAGGGCTTTCCTTTTAAGAAAAAAAAATAAGATCTTATCGTGATTTGAGAGAAAACATAGAGTGAAAGTTTATAAAGCAAATTGGTTTTCTATGCATACCATTCACATACATTTGTGATACTGATTATCATCCTCACATTGTAACACAATCTACCTTCTACCCTGTGATTCTTGTTTTTATTGATCCTTTTGTCCTCTCTCTTCCTACCTTCTGAATTTTATCTCTGGGGAAATGCTGTTGTTTTTGATCTTGTGTGTTTGGTTGTTCTACGGATATTGGTGATACTGTTCAGCTTATAAGTAGGTCTGCCTACTGTTTGGCTGAAAGGCAAGCCACAGGGCTAGATTCAGTTCCAGGCTCAAGTCTTGGGGGTTCCACCAGTCTCTCTAAGACCAATGAGTCTGATCAGTTTAATGATTTTTAGTTTTGTTCCTTGGTTTTTCTTATAATTCATCCATGACTCGCAACTGTGATCCTTCTCAGAGCAGTCAGTGGCGGTAGCCAGGTACCGTCTACTTCTAATTCTCAGAGTTGCGGAGGTTGTGATCCTCAAAGTCTGTTGATACCACAGTCTAATTGCTTCTACATAGCCTTATTGTCTTCACTCTTCTTTGTTTTATAGGAAGAGATCTATAGTTAAGCTTTAGGAGACTACATGGAAGCTTTTAAGACCAACATAGGATGAAGATCTTTGTCATTGTGGGTTATATTGTGGCAATTAACCTTTATGTTCCCCTAGACTATGGTTCTCTCAGGGTGTTTTCTTCCTGTTGCTTCTACTTATATATGTAGATATATTTGCAACACATCCAAATGTTGCCATTGTTATGTGCTCTAATAACTGTGAAACCTGCTCTAACCTGAGCCAATCTCACTGTCTCTGATACACCTGCCCCCATTGCCATAGTCACTGTGCCATTTCATCTCACCTGGGGTCTTCCTTTCCTGCACTGTCCTTCCACCTTCCAAGCATGATATCCTTCTCTAAGGACTGGTCCCTCCTGGCAACGTGTCCAAAGTATGTCAGATGGAGCTTCACAAACCATACTTCCAAGACCAACCTTGTTTTAACTATCTCCAGAACAAATCTGTCTGTTTTCTTGGTGGCCCATGGTATGTTCAAGACTCTTCTCCAGCACCACAGCTCAAAGGCACCGATTCTTCTTTTGTCATCATTAATCATTGTCCAGTACTCAGATGCAAGTAATTACAAAGATGTATGGGTTGGATCAGGCACACCTTAGTCTCTAGACTAACATAATTGCTCATTAGCACTCTAGAGAAATTCATGACAGCAGACTTTCTGTTGATTGTGGTTCCAAGCAAATGGAAATTGTTAACAACATCAACTTTTCTCCCTCTATCATGATGTTGCCTATTGGCCCAGTAGTGAGAATCTTTGTTTTCTTGATGTTGAGATGCATTCCATAGTGAAGACTATTAGTCTTTGAACTTCTGCAACAAACACTTTAAGTCTTTTGCAGTTTTGAAGAGCAAGGTTGTGTCATCTGCATTATGCAAGTTGTTGATGGGTCTTCCTCCAAGCCAGATGCCGCATTCTTTGCAGAGATCAGTCTCCTGAATGAATTGTTCTGCAAATAGATTGAAAAGATACGGAATAAGGAGGAATTCCTGACACACTCCTTTCTTGATTTTGAACCAGACAGTGTTTCTTTGCTCTATTGGTATGACTGCTTCCTTGTCTAAGTATAGGTTTTGCATGAGCACAATCAAGTGTTCTGGATTCCCATTCTTCTCAAGGTTAGCCACAATTTTTTTTTTGTATTTCACACAGTCAAATGACTTTGTATAGTCAATAAAATATAAATAGACATTCTTCTGGCACTCTCTGCTTTTAGTTAAGATCCATCTAACATTGACATTGATATTCCTAGTGCCACAGACTCTTCCAAACTCAGCTTGTATTTCTGAAATGTCTTTGTTAATGTACTATTCCAGTCATTTTTAAATCAGTAAATGGATAATATCCAAAGCAATAGCTAATAATAGAATAATCAGCACAACATCACTCAATAAAAGGAAGACATGGTATAGAATGATTACAGGAAATCAGAATTACAGAGGAGTTATGGGGAAAGTATTGTTATATTATAGGTATTGAAATTACTGTTATTGAACAAATGTATATGAATGGTTGAATAAAAAATCAATTTGCTTTGTAAACTTCCACTAAAATCACAATTTTAAAACTGTAAGTAGTATTCGATATCATGAAAGACTTTGTGGTCTGATAGAACAAGATGGAACCCCTGAGATCTAGGGTCCTTACATCATTTCAAACCTGAAAGTGAACCCAGTCCTGGATCTCAACTTTCAACTAGACAGTAGACAGGCTTATAAAATGAGTAATAACACCAGGGAGGACTGTGCTTCTCAGAACAATAAACCACAGGAGACCAAAAGAGGAGCATTTGCCCAAAGACTATGCTCAAAAGGCAAGGGAAAGGACAAATAGAAATGATAAATCCAGGGAGAAATTGAAAAGATGATCATTATATTGGGGGAATTGCACCTAATGTCATGAAACAAAATGTGTATAAATTATTGTATGGGAAGCTAATATGCTCTGTAAACTTTTACTCAAAATGAACTAATATGCTCTATAAACCTTTACCCAAACCTGGATTCAAAATGGATTATGCCGATGTCAGGCGGGTCTTGGCTAAAAGAATAGAATACCAGAAATGATTACTTGGGTTTTACTGACTCTGCAAAGGCATTTGACTTTGTGAAGCATGACAAATTATTAGTAATATTGAGAAGAATGGGAACCCAAGAACATTTGATGGTACTCATATTAAACCGGTATGTAGACCAAGAAGCAGTTGTTCTAATAGGACAAGGGTACACTACATGTTTTAAAATCACAAAAAATGTTTGCCAGGATTGGGTTCTTTTTCCATACCTACTCAATCTCTGTGTTGAACAAATAATTCTAGAAGCTGGATTATATGAAGATGAATGTGGAATCAAGATTGGACTAAGACTCATGAAAAACTTATATGTATGACACAACTATGTTTGCAGAAAGCAAAGACGACTTGAAGCATTTGCTGCAAAATATCAAAGACTATATAGTCTTCAATATAGATTACATTTCAACATAAAGAAAACAAAAATCCTTACCACTGGACCAATAGGCAAATTGTGGTAGGTTGAGAAAGATTGAAGTTGCCAATGATTTCATTTTGCTTGGCACCACCATCAACACCAATGGCAATGCTGCTGCTGTTGTTAGGTGCCAGCAAGTACAACCATAGCAATCCCTTGAATAACAGACCTGAACTCTGTTGTATCCTGTACTATCCTTACACTTCTTCACACACTAGAGCTCATTACAGCAGTCACTATGTCAAACCACCCAGTTGAGGTTCTTCCTCTTCTTTGGTGACCCTCTGCCTTTCTGAACATCATGTCCCTCTCCAAGGAATAGCCCCTCCTAGAAACATGCCTGAAGTATGCAAGGCAAAGCTTTATCATCTTTCCCTCCCAAGAATACTCTGGGTGCAACCGCTCCAAGACATATTTGTTTGCTCTTTTGACAGTGCATGGAATATTCAGTACTCTTCTGCAACATCACAACTCAAAGGCATCTATTCTCTTTCTAACATCCTTATTCATTGTCCAGCTGTCAGATCCATAGTGGTCTGAATTACATTGGCCTGAATCATAATCACCTTAGTCCTTAAACTATATCAGTACTCCTTAATAATTTGGAGAATTCTTGATTGTAGACTTTCCAAGTGCAATACCTCTCTGGATTTCCTGACTGCTAGTACCAATGGTGTTGATTGTGGATCTGAGTAAGATGAAGTTATTAATAGTTTCAATCTTTTCTCCATCTATCACAATGGTGCCTATTGGTCAAGAGGTAAGAATTTTTGTTTTCTTGACACTGAGATGTAATTCATATTGAAGACTGTATTTTTTTTTTTATCTTCTGCTATAAGTGCTTCATGTCCTCCTTACTTTCAGCAAGCAAGGTTGTGTCATCTGCATAACAAAGGTTATTGATGAGTCTTTCTCTGATCCTGATACCACATTCTTCTTCATTGAGTTCAGCCTCTTGAATAACTTTCTCAGCATACAGATGAAATAGATTTGGAGGAAGAAAAAACCCTGTCACACTTCCTTCTGCAGAAGGTCAAGGACTGTAGTCTTTAATATGGATTGAAGCTCAACATCAAGAAGACAATTGGGCCAATTGGCAGCACTGTGATAGATGGGGAAGAGATTGAGGTTGTTAATTTTAGCTTGCTCTGCTCAAAATCAACACTCTTGGCACTAACAGGAAATCAAAAGATGAATTGCACTGGAAAATCTGCTGTTAGGGACCTCTCCAGCGTACTAAAAAACAATAGTGTCAATCTAGAGACTAAAGTGCACTGATCCAGCCTATGGTCTTCACAATTACTTGTTATGCATCAGAGAGCTGGACAATGGCCAAGGATGACAAAAGAAGACCTGATGCCTTTGAGTTGTAGTGCTGAAGAAGAGTCTTGAACATACCATGGACCACCAAGAAAACAAATAAGTCTGTCTTAGAGAGGGTGAAACCAAGTTTCCCCTTAGAAACTAGAATTTTGAAGCTCTGTCTCACATACTTTGGATGTGTTGCCAGGTGGGACCAATTCTTGGAGGACATCATTGAAAGAACACTGCACCTTTTAAGAGTAGAGAGGCAGTGCAGGAGAGGAAAATCCCAGATGAGGTGGATTGATACAGTAAGTGGGGTAATAAGAGTCAGTGTGTCAGAGTCAGTAAGACTCACTCAGGATAGGGCTGGCTTCAGAGTTGTATTGTGTAGGGTTGCTATGAGTTGCAGGCTTCTCAATGGCACATGACAACCACCACCACCACCACCACCACCACTACAACAGTGTTTTCTTGCTCTGGTCACACAACAGTCTCTTGGTCTCGGATAGGTTTCACATGAGCACAATTAAGTTCTCCGATATTCCCATTCTTCTTAATGTTAGCCATAACTTGTTATGGCCCACAATATCTCTAACAGCACCCACAAGCAAAATCCTTCTGAATATTATTCAATAATAACTGCACCAGTACATCGACAGAGAATTACCAGAAATAAAAGCTAGGTTTAGAAGAGGCCATGCCAGATGGATCTTGGGCGAAAGCACTGTGTTTCACTGACTATGCAAAGGCATTTGACTGTATGGATCACAACAAAGTGTGGCTAACCTTGAGAAAAATGGGAATCCCAGAACAATTGATTGTGTTTATGTGAAACCTACACTTGAGCCAGGAAGTAGTCCTCAGAATAGATCAAGGAAACACTGATGGTTCAAAATCAGGAAAGGAGTGTGTCAAGGATGTGTCCTGTCTCCATAACTTTTTAATCTGTATGCATAACAGATCATTCAGAACAATGGGTTTTATGAGGAGGAATGTGGCATCATGATTGGAGGAAGACTCATCAGCAACCTGTGTTATGCAGATGACACAGACACAACCTTAATTGCCTAAACTGATGAGAACCTGAAGTGTTTGCTGCAGATGGTCTTCGATATAGTTTGAAGCTCAACATCATGAAAACAAATATTCTCTCCACTGGGCCAACTGACAGCACCATAATAGATGGAGAAGAAGAGTCTGAGTTTGTTAACAATTTCAGTTTACTTGGCTCCACAATCTACACTCTTGGCATCAACAGTCAGGAAATTAAAAGACAAATTACATTGGAGAAGTCTGTTGTCAAGAACTTCTCCAAAATACTAAAAAGTAATGATGTCAGTTTAGGGAATAAGGTGTGCCTTAGTCATGCCATGGTTTTGACCATTACTTGCTATGCATCAGAGAACTGGACAATGACTAACTTTGAATTCTGTTGCTAATGAAGAGTCTTGAACATGCCATGGACCAGTGAGATAACAAACAGGTCTGTATTAGAGAGGGTGAAACAAGGTTTCTCCTTTGGAGGCAAGGATTTTGAAGTTCTGTGTCACGTATTTTGGGCACATGCACAGGAGAGACCAGTACTTGGAGAAGGAAATCATGGTTAGGAGGGTGGAGGGATAGTGCAAGAGAAGGAGGCCCTAGATGAGATGGATTGACACAGTTACTGGAGTATTGGGGTAGTTGTGTCAAAGTCAGTGAGACTGGCTCAGGATAGGGCATGGGTCAGAACTATTGTACATAGGATTGCTATGAGTCACAGGCAACTTGACAACACAGTCAAATACATATGCATACTCAATAAAGCATAAATAGACATTTTCTGATATTCTTTACTTTCAGCCAGAATCCATCTGACATCTAAAGATGTCCCTGGTGCCATACTCTCTTCTAAATCCTGCTTGAAATTTTGCCATTTCCCTATCTATGTATTGTTCTAGCTGTTTTTGAATGATCTTCAGCAGTATCTTGCTTGCATGTCATCTTAATAATATTGTTCACTAGTTTCCACTCTCTGTTGGATCACCTTTCACAGTAATGGGAGCAAATATGGACCTCTTTCATATCCCTACAGCAATAGCAGCCATGAAATTAAAAGATGTGTTGCATTGGGGAATTCTCCTTTAAAGAACCTCTTCAAAGTGCTAAAAAGCAATGATGATGGTTTAAAAAAAGTAAAGTGCCTGATCCAAGTAATGGTATTTTCAATCACTTCCTATGCACCTGAATGTTGGACAGTGAATAAAGATGGCACAAGCATTGATGTCTTTGAATTGTCCTGGTGAAGAAGAATGCTGAATATTCCATGCAATGCCAAAAGAGCAAACAAGTTGGTCTTAGAAGAGGTGCAACTAGGGCTCTCCTTAGAGGCAAAGGTGGTGAAATGTTATCTTAAATAGTTTGGGCATGTTGTCAAGAGGTACTAGTACTTAGATGAGGAAATCATTCTGAGGATCAGGGAAAGAGAAGAATTGATGAACTGACACAGTCAATGGCACAATGAACTCAATCATGTGGGAAAGGATGAAGATGTTACAAAATGACAAGGTTTTGAGCTGTTGTTCATTAGGTTACTATGAGTTGTAGTTAATTTAATGAATATTAGCAACACAACAATTTTTATTCTTTAATCTCTTCTCATACCTTATAAACACTCAAGAATGATAGACTGTGATGATGATTTTAATATGATATTTGTCCTCTCGGAAGTGAATTATTTAATTTAAGTTTATGTCCTCTAGATCCATCCATGTTATTCCCTGTTATGCAAATTCTTTGTTTTAGTGTTGCTTAATACTCCGTTGTGTGACTGTGCCATGGTTTCTCTAGCTATTCACCTCTTAATGGTGACTTCGTTTGTTTCCATCTCTTTGCAATTGTAGATAATGTTACAATAAACATGGATGTACATATATTATTAGCAACTCTTTTTTCTTCAGTGTCTCACTTAAAATTTCTTGTAGTTTAGGTCTTGTTTTCACAAATTCCTTAAGTTCTTTCATTTCTGTGAAGAATCTAATTTCTCTTTCATATTTGATGGTGAGCTTTTCCAAGTATAGGATCCTTGGCTGGCAATTGTTTTGTTTCAGCTTTCTGTATATACCATCCCATTGTCTTCTAGCTCACATGGTTTCTGCTGAGAAATAACAATTTAATCTAGTTATTTACCCTTTGAAGGTAAATCTTTGTTTTTCTCATGCTACTTTTAGAATTCTATCCTTACCTTTTAATTTGGAGAACTGAACTATGATATGTCTTGTTATTTTTCTTTTTTAGCTCTAGTCTATTTGGTGTTCACTGTGCTTCTTGAATATGGATTTCCTCATTCTTCAAAACACCTGGGAAGTTTTCTTCTAGTACTTCTTCCACATTTTTCTCAGTGATTTCCCTGTCACTCCCATGTTCTGGAATTCCAATCATATATATGTTTTTCCTTTTTATGTCATCCCACATGATTCTAATATTTTCTTCATTTCTTTTACTCTTATTTCTTAGAGATATATACCCAGTATGGGATTCCTGGATCAAATGGTATTTCTATATCCAGCTTTTTGAGGCTGCTCCACAGAAGAAAGATGGGCAATCTCCTCTTGTGCAATTATCTGTCTCCTGCCAGAGGATCAGTTATGGCTTGGTTCCAACTCTACCATAAACAACTACAAGAAGCTACTTTCCACAGTGATTGCATCATTTTTCATTCCCACCAGCAATGCAAGAGTGCTCCAATCTTGCTACATTCTTGCCAACATTTGTTGTTTAGTTTTTTTACTGAATTTTACTATTTTACATCTCTGTAATAGTGAATGATCTTGATTTTTTCTTCATGTGTTTGTTCTTATCTGAATGTCTTCTTTGGTGAAGCATTTTTTCATGCTCTCTAACCATTTTATAATTTTATAATTTGCTTTTTTATCTTTTTCTTGTTGATTTGATGGGTTTGGGGTGTTGGGTTTTTTTTACTAATTTTAGAGAAGAATCTTCTCAGATTAACAAATCTTGACATATATTTTTTTTTCCTCCTCAGTCTCTTTTCTCTCTCTAATTTCCATCAAGTTGGAATCCACTCATAACAGACTTTCCATTAGGTTTCTAAGGTTGTAAGTCACATGAGAGGAGATTGCCCATCTTTTTCTCTACAGATACCAAAAAAGAGGGATGGTCTTTGTATTAGCAGTGGAAGTCTTTACAGACCACACCACCAGAATTCCCTACTGGTACATTCTATAAAGTAAATCCCTAATGTGTTCAAAAGACTTCTCCAAAAGAGTGAAATGAGAACTCTCGTGGCAGAGTCTATAGGGCATTGTCCTGAAAGGCCATTGATTCCACCGTTGTTTCTGTGGAGGAAAGATGGGAATCTCCTCCAGTATGTTTTGCAATCACAGACATCCAATTGAAGGTCAGGTTCCAACTTGAGTGTTCCAAATTGAGTGTAATGTTTTTAAGAGTTGAGTTTAGCCTATCTTGACTATATATTTTTGTTATATTTGATAGTCTATGTATGCCATATATTGCTGTTATAGTTACCAGGTGCCATCAGGTCTACCATCTTGACATAGTGATCCTATGAACAATGGATTTGGATCTCTCCCTATCCTGTGCCATCCTCCTCATCTCTGATATACCTGAGCCCATTGTTACAGTCATTGTATCAATTATTCTCATTGAGGGACTTCTTTTCTTTCACTGACCCTCCACCTTTCCAAGCACAATATCCTTTTCCAAGGATATCCTTTTCCTCCTAACATCATGTCCAAAATACATGAGCCTAAGCTTCACCATCCTTGCCTCCAAAAAGTAACTTAGCTGCACTTCCTCTGATATATATTTGTTTGTCCTTTTGACAGTGAGATGTCCAATACTCTTCTTCAACACCACAACTCACAGAACTTGATACTGCTTCTGTTATCTTTACTCAATTTTCAGATGAATAACAAGAAATTGAAAAGATGAAAGCACAACTTATTCTTTAAACTAACATGGTCGCTCCTTAACACCTTAGAGAGGTCGTTGAGAGGAGGTTTACCTAATTCAATAAGGCTTTTGATTTCTTGACTGCTGGTGTCAAGGGTGATGATTGTGGATACAAAACAAGATGAAATCATTGATGATTCCATCTTTTCTCTGCCTATCAGGATGTTACCTATTGGCTTTGTGGTGAGAAATTTTGTGTTCTTGATATTGAGATGCAGTCTATATTGAAGGGTCTAGTCTTTGATCTTTTTCAGCAGTCACTTCAAGTCCTCTTCCCTTTCGGCAACCTTGAAGTAAAGTTGTGTCATCTGCGTGTTGAAGGTTGTTGAGGAGTATTGCTCCAGTTCTGATGTTATACTCTTCTTCATAAAGTCTGACCTCTCAAATTGTTTGTTCCTCATACAGATTGAATAGGTGTGGAGAAGGGAGACCCAGACACACTCCTTTCTTGATTTTAAGCCATACAGTGTACTCTTTCTCAGTTTGGATAATTAGGGCTCCTAAATTTTCCCCTAGGATTTTTTTAATGATCTTTATAGTTTTGATTTTACTCTTAGATGCTTCATCCATCTTGAGTTACTTTTTATTTATGGTATGAAGTATGAATCTGGCTTAATTTTCCTGCATTTAGATATCTATTATTGCCACTTCCATTTGTTAAAGAGGCTTTATTTTCCCTGCTTAATGAATTTCATCAGTTGCCCATAGATGGATGGATTTATTTCTGGGTTCTCATTTCTATTCTATTGATCTATGTATTTGTTGCTGTAACAGTACTAAGCTTTCCCTCCTCCATCTTTTTGCTTATTTAACCTGTGACTGAAGTTTCTCCCTATCACAAACTGTGCAGCTAACTTTTCACACTTGGAGAAACTGAAAGGAACAGCATATCCGTAGTGAAATGCTTAAGCTTCACCTGAAGAAAACCACCTTCCAAGTCATTGTGTCTCCCCTATATTTCCAGGCTGTTTTAATTACCATGGGTGTTTTGAAATCAATATGAGTTAAGTCTTCCCCCCCCCCCCAGTGCCTCTTTGCTTGTCTGGGTTCACATTCTGTTATATACAAAGTTGATAACCACCCAGTTAGCTCAGTTTGTAGAGCATAAGACTCTTATAGTTGATGACCACTATTTCATGCTCTGAGAAATGATGATGGGAAATGAATGAATCAGGATTGCATAATATCTGTAGATAGTTTTTATATTATTGATGTTTTCACAATGTTAAGTCTTTTACTCCATGAACAAGATGTATTTTTCTAATTATGGTGATATTTTTTAGAAGTATTTTCTTTGCATATGATTTTTTTTTGCATAACCCATAGAGAATTATTGTGCTAACTCAAAGGTCATACTTTCTTTGGTTATTAAAACCCACCAGCCTCTCTGGGCAAGCACGATGGGAAATTTCCTTTCATGTAATTTACAGTCTTGTAAACTCATTGAGGGACCAGCTATGAATTGGTTTCAATATTACAGCAATGAGAGTTGAGTTGTTTTGGGGTTTTTGAATTTATTTTTTTTTAATCTCTGGTCATTTATTACTAAATACTTTCTCTTTCAATGGCTATAGTAAATGGTATTGTTTTACTTATCTCTTTTTCAGAGTTTTCTTTATTACTGGAGAGGAATCTAACCTGTTTTTTGTATGTTGATCTTGTATTCTGCACTTTGCTGAATGGGTCAATTAGATCTAATACTTTTCTTTCTGAGTCTTGGAATTTTCTATATATAAGATCATATCATCTGCAAATAGAAATAATTTTACTTTCTCTTTCATTTCAAAATATTTTATCTATTTTTCTTTTCTTACTGATTTGGATAAGATTTCTGATAAAATATTGATGAAAGTGATGGTAAAGGAAATTCTTGTCTGGCTCATGTTTGCAAGGGAATGCCTTAATTCCTTTTCCATTGAGAGTAATGTTGGCCATTGATTTTGAAAATATACTTTTATTTGTGTTCAGGACCTTTCATTTTATTCCTATATTGTTGAGCATTTTTATCAGGAAAAGGTGCTGAATTTTGTCAGATTCCATTTCTACATCATATGGCTCTTATCATTTGTTTTATTGATAAGGTGAGTTACATTGATTTTCTGACATGGAACCATCCTTAAATACCTCAGCCTTGTGTACTTGATAATGAAGAGTTGTATTTTTTGTTTTATGTTTGATTCTATTGTCTAGAGGTTTGTTGAGAATTTTTGCATCTTTATTCATGAGAGATATGGTCTCTAATTTTCTTTTTCAGTAGTTTATTGGCCTGTCTTTGGTATTGGGATTGTTGTTGTTTTTAAGTGCCTTCGAGTCAAAGACCTGAACACTTGTATAACTTTCATCCTTTCTCCAGGCTTATATGGTTTCTGGAGGTAAGCTATTTCAAAAGTGGATGCCACTCCTATTTCCAAGCTTGTTTTAATCGGGAAGCTCCACCAAACATTGTCCATCTACCACGGGTAACCATTCTCGCATTTGACACACCAGTGTCACAGTATTCAGCTTCACAGCAACCATGAGTTACCTCTGTACAGCAAGTGGACAGATCAGGGCTTTACAACCTAGAAGAATATCTGACCAAAAACAATTAAAAACAGGCCTGAGGGCTGTAGATTAAGGTCACCTACCTTTGTCTTTAGTAGAATTTTACTTGCATGTGAAATCAATGAGATTGTTCTAGTTTCCACTCTCTGTTGGGTCACCTTTCTTTGGGATGGGAACAAATATAGATCTCTTCCAGTCAGTTGGCCAGGTGATTGTTCTCCAGATTTCTTGACACAACTTGGTGAGCATATCCAGGGCATCATCTGTTAGCTGAAATATGTCAATTGGTATGCCATCTCTTCCTGGGGCCTTATTTTTTGCTATTTCCTTTAAAGCAGCTTGAACTTCTTCCTTCATCACCATAGGCTCTTGCTCATACATTGTTTCATGAAGTTCTTCTGTGTCTGCCAATTCCTTTTGATACAGTGACTCAGTATATTCTCAGAGAGTTGGACAATGACTAAGGAGGATAGAAGGAGAATTGATGCCTTTGAGCTGTGGTGCTGGAAAAGAGTATTGAGGGTACCATGGACTGCTAGGAAAACAAACAGATTCATCCTGGAAAGGGTCAAACCGGGCTGCTCCTTGGAGGCAAGGATTCTAAAGCTCTTTCTAACATACTTTGGACATGTTGCAAGGAGGGACAGGTCCTTGGACATCATGCTTGGAAGGGTGGAGGGACAGCGCAGAAGGGGAAGGCCCCCTATGAGGTGGCTTGATTCGGTGACTGGAGTAATTGGGATGGGTGTGTAGGAGATGGTGCGATTGGCACAGGACAGAGCAGAGTTTAGGGATGTTGTACATAGGGTCTCTATGAGTCGCAAGCGACTCGATGGCACATAACAACAACAACCTTTGTCTTGGGAGCTTCATAAAATGAATTCAGAAGTATCCCATAATTTTCTATATTCTGAAATGGTATGACCAGTATAACTGGTATCAAGTCTTCTATGAATGTTTGATAGAATTCACTGGTAGAGACTCCTAGGTCAGGACTTTTTTTGTGTTGGGATTGTTTTTCTGCCCTCTTTAATTTCATCTTTTGCTATGAGTTCTTTCACATGTTCTAAGTCTGTCTGCTTTTGTTTAGGTAGGCAACACATTTCTAAGAATTTGTCCACTTCTTCTAGGCTCCTATGAGGCGGGCAGAATCTTTATCCTAGACTAAGTGCTCCATCCCTCGAAACTCCAAAGATTAAATGAGGTGTAATGTATTGCTTGTCTCACTTCATTGAACCTTAACTATCTCTCAAACAAGAAGAGATTATGACATAACTAGGAACACACTCCTCAAACCCAACCTTCTCTTGGGTTGGTAGACATGCTAACCCAGGGAACATTTTACCTCTAAATGCAATAGCAGTGGACAGAGCACCAGTCAAATGTCCAGACTATCACAATGCACAGATCTTCCTCTTTTCTCTCTTGTTTTTTACTGTCCACAATTTAGGAGATGTATAAAGGCAGGGTAGAGAGTCAGAGATGACTAGAGTGAAGATACAGCCACTGCAAATCTGAGATGCCCAAGCATGGTGTATTTCATGGAGGACATTGCATTCTTAGATGATATCTGAACCTTGCTTCAGGCAGAGCTGAGATAGGCTGCAGAAATACCCTCAACCACTTGGTAGATGGTGATGTTGAGGAAAGCCACTCCCTGGAGAGCCAGAAGAGAGATTTTTACCTTTCTTTCTGTCAGCCAGCTGCTGGTGTGACTACCACTGCAGTCCCAGATTCCCACAATATCTAATTAGCTGTTCAAAATGGGTGCACTGTGCTATTTCAATTCTGTACTCTGTATCCTTATTCAAAGTTTTCATTCAGTGTCTTCCTTCAGTTGGTATTTTAAATATTTTTTTATATTTTCCTTTTTGTTTTTAGGTTCATAATTGAAGAGGGCCTGGGCATGTCTCATTGACAATCTTACCCAGACATCCTTGTTCCAGGTTTGAAGGATGACAGGTCCCTACCGGAGCAGTGAGTTTGGCCATTTTTATGGTTTTGTGTTTCTCCTCCCCATGCCTCCCCCTTCTCTGTATAAGACCAACTACTCTGCTCCCCTTTAGCGTGTTCAGCAGTGGTAGCTGGGCACCGTGTAGATCTTTGGGTCTCAGGGTCATGGAATTTGAAGTTTGAATAATTTGTTCATCGTTTGGACTGATTGATTCTATGCATCTTTGTATTTCTTCTGACTTCTTTGTTCCAGAAAGGAAGAAACCAATAGTTGTACCTTGGAGAGCTGCTTATAAGCTTTTAAGGCCCTACTTCCTATTCGTCAAAGGAGGACACTTTTAGTAAGGATCTTAGGCTTTCTTCATGGATGATGCCCTTGGTGTCATTCCAAAATTCATTTGTTCTTTGGTGATTAATGTTCAGTGTGTCAAATATTTTCTTAAAATGACTTTTAAATTCAGTAGGGATACACTTACGGTTGTCTTTTGGTTCTTGTGGACTTGTAATATAGGTCATTATAAAGACAGGGGAAAAAGAAAACCAAATGAATGTCAGAACAGACTCTGAAATCTTCACTGGAACAAGAAGAAGTCAAAACAAGGGGAAGAAATGGTGAGATAAGAGAGCTGAACGGGATTTCAAAGGTGAGCTCAAGAAGACAAACAAAATGTTATAATGAAATGTGCAAGGAACTGGAGTTAAAAAGCCAAAAAGAAGAACATGTTCAGTATTTCTCAAAAGGAGAGAATTGAAGAGCAAATTTAAGCCTTGAGCAAAATATTTAATAATACAGGAAGTTTCAAAGAAAATGGAAGGAATACACAGAGTCATTGTACCCAAAAGAATTGGTCAACATAGATCTATATAAGGAAGTAGCATACAATCAAAAACAATTAATACCGAAGGAAGAAGTCTAAGCTGCTCTGGAAATATTGGCAAAAAATAATGCACCAGGAATCTTCAGGCTAACAATTGAAGTGTTTCAGGACACAGATGCAACCCCGGAAATGCTCACAAGTCTCTGCAATAATATGGAAAACAACTACCTGGCTAACTGACTGGAAGAGATCCAAATTTGTTCCTATTCCCCCCAAATGTGATCTAACAGATGGAAATTATAGAACGATATCATTATTAGAACAAGCAAGTAAAATCTTGCTTAATATTATTTAGAAACCAGTTGAAACAGTACATTGACAATATGTTTTCTTAAATTCAAGATTGATTAAGAGGAGGCCATGGCATAAGGGAGATTATTGCTGATACCAGATATATCTTGGGTGAAAGCAGAGACTACCAGAAAGATGTTTATTTGTGTTTTCTTGATGCTATAAATGTATTTGACTGTGTAGATCATAACAAGTTATGACTAACATTGAGTAGAATGGAAATCTCAGAACACTTAATTGTCCTCATGTGAATTCTCTACATAGACCAAGGAGCAGTTGTTCAAACAGAACAGGCAAACACTGCATGATTTAAAATCAGGAAAGTTGTGTGTCAAGGTTATATCTTTTCTCTACATCTCCAAATCTGCATTCTGAGTAAATAATTCAAGAAATGTAATTATAAGGAGAAGAATGTGACATCAGGATCAGAGGAAGACTAATTGACAACTTGTCTTATAAGGATGATACAACTTTGCTTTCAGTACACGAGTAAAACTTGAAGCACTTGTTACAGAAGACCAAAACCTTCAATAAGGATCACACCTTAACATAAAAAAAAAAAGTTCTCATTATTGGACCAATAGGCAACATCATGATAGGTGGAGAAAATATTGAAGTTGTCAATGATTTAAATTTATTTGTCTCCACAATCAACACCCATGGTAGCAGCAGCCAAGAAATAAAAAGACGTGTTGCATTATGGAAATCTGTTATCAAAGACCTCTTCAAAGTGCTAAGGAGCAATGATATCAGTTTAAGAATGTAAGTGCACCTGATCCAAGCCATGGTCTTTTCAATTGCTTCCTATACATCTGAAAGTTGGAAAATGAGTAAAGAAGACTGAAGAAGAACCAACACCTTTGAATCACGGTGTTAGCAGAACATACAGAATATTCCAAGGACTTCCAAAACAGCAAATAAATCTGTCTAGAAGGAAGTACAACCAGAGTGTTCCTTAGAGGTGAGGATGGGGAAAATTCATCTCACTTGCTCTGGGCATGCCCTCAGAAGGAACCAAGCCTTGGAGAGGGCATAGGGTCAGAGAGAATTAAGAAGACCCTCAATAAGATGGATTGACACAATGCCAGCCACAAAAGACTTGAACATGATAGAGATCCTGAGAATGGTGCCAGATAGGGTGAAATGCAGATCTGTTGCCCATAGGGTCACTAGGAGTCATAGTGGACTCACCAACAAGAAGTAGGACTGCTTTAGAGTAATTGTGGACCTTCTGTTTTGTTGTTTGTTTGTTTTAATGTGACTCTGTAAACACAGGTAAGCCTTTGGTTTTTGTGCCAGTTTGTTATTTCACAAAAGAGTGACCTTAGGGTTGTTTTGGCTCAAAGTTGAAAGACTACCTCATGGTAGTAGTCACATAGGCTGAAATGATTCATTAAATCTGGGATTTTTAAAGAATTTGAGTTCTGCTTTTCATTTTTCTCCCTTTAGACAAGGTCCTTCCTTGGTGGATCTGATCAGAAAGGTCAGTTATGTTAGGTGGGTGTCATGAAGTTTTTCTGGTCTCAGGGTAGATTAGGTTGTGGTTCGTGTTGTCTATTTATCAGGGAGACTAATGTCTTCTTGAGACTTTCATTTCCTCCTTTCATTTATACTTATTACAAGTAGAACCCAATATTTGTATTTTAGATAGTCACCCATAAGTTTTTAAGACATCCAATGCTGCTCGTCTCAGTAGGAGACAGAATGTGAACACTGTGAATGAACTCTACGTCAAGTGATTGATCTGTCTTATGAGACTAAGACTTCATATATAGAACCATCTCCCATCTGGAACTATTTCCTCTATGAGTATATAAGCATGTACACACACATACAGATGTGTGTGTGTGTGTGTGTGTGTGTGTGTAACATTATGAAAAATGGAGAAAAAAATTGATGCTGTCAACAATTTTATTTGCTGGAATCCATAATCAACACCTATAACAGTTGTTGTTGTTGATTGCTGTTGAGTCGAGCATGACTCATCGTGACCCTATGAATGAAAGTCCTAGATCCTTTCTATAACTATTGTTATTTCTCAAAGTTCATAGTTTCCAGAGGCATGTTATTTAGGAAGTGGATACCACTCCTGCTTCAGATTATAAATTAAAAGATATGCTGCATTGGAGGAATCTGCTCTCAAAGACCTCTCCAAAGTCCTAACAATTAAATACCATGCAAAGTGCTAACAGTGGAATGTTGTTGTTGTTTTGTGCTGTCGAGTTGCCTACAATCCATAGCGACCCCATGTACAGCAGATCTGGAGCTTCCACTGTCCTGAGTCAGTCTCACTGATTACAACACAACAACCTCCAAAGCCCCATGTGCTATATCAGTCCATCTCATCCGGGGTCTTCCTCTCCTGCACTGTCCCTCCACACCCTTCTGAGTATGATGTCCTTCTCCAAGAACCAGTCTCTCCTGACCATGTGCCCAAAGTAAGTGAGATGGAGTTTTAAAATCCTAGCCTCCAAGGAGAAATTTGGTTTCACCCTCTCCAAGACAGACCTATTTGTTTTCTTGGTGGTCCATGATATGTTCAAAACTCTTTCCAGCACCACAATTTGAAGGCATCCATTCTTCTGTCATCCTTAGTCATTGTCCAGCTCTCTGATGCATAGCAAGTAATTGTGAAAACCATGGCCTGGATTAGGCACATCTTAGTCTCTAGACTGACATCCTTGCATTTCAGTACTCTGAAAAGATCCCTGACAGCAGATTTTCCCAATGCAATTCATCTTTTGATTTCCTGACTGCTGGTGTTAAGAGTGTTAATTGTGGAGCCGAGCAAACTGTAATTGTTAACAACTTCAATCTCTTCTCCATCTGTTGAATATATATGAGTTAAAAGACTAAGGTGCATCCGATCCAACCCATGATTTTTTCAACCACTTCTACACATTTGAAAGTAGGAAAATGAATAAAGATGACAGAAGAAGAATCTATTTCTTTGAATTGTGGTATTGGCAAAGAATACTGAATATGCTATGGACTGCTAAAAGAACAAACACATCTGTCTTAGAGGAAGTACAATCAGGGTACTTCTTAGAGGCAAGGATGGCAAAACTTTGTCTCCCTCATCTCATTTAATACAAAGTGTTTATCCTGCTCCAGACTGTTTATTGCAATAAACATAATGTCTGATTGTCTATTTGTTTCAGATTAAATGTCTTCCATTACAGGAATTATGTGTCATCCCCCCCCCCACTGTTACCTGCTTCCACTCTCTCCTTTTTATCATCTTATTTTTATAACAATGGTCTTATATTTGTCCTTTCCTTACTGAGAGATTTCACTCAGCATACTATTTCTCAGATTTATCTACCCTATATAGTGTTTCATGAATCCACTGGTTTTCAATACTGTGTAAAATTCTAGTGTGTGAATGTGCCACCACAGTTTCTCTATCCATTTGTTTGCAGATGGGGACTTGGTCCACTTCCACCTCTTTGCTATTTCAAATAATAGTGCAAGCAACATAAGTGTGTATACATCTGTTTGTGTTTCAAGTCTGATTTTCTTTTATTTCCCCCCCTTTTATATTGGATTAATTTTGGATAAAAAAATTATAAATTATTTATTATTAATTATTATCTTAAATTATTAAGTTCTGATACAAAATTCATCTACACAGTGTTTCATTTATTTACATTGTGTTTCACACATCCCTTCATTCACATTGTGCTTCATATGATCATTCCCATATAGTATGGGAATTAGAAAAGATCCAGTGAAGATCTGAAAGACAGGGTAATAGTAGGCATAGACCAATAGTTATAAATTTTATTACTCTTTTAATAGTTCCTTCAAAAAATTTTAAAAAAATTTTATTACGTGTGTGTGTGTGTGTGTGTGTGTGTGTGTGTACCGTTAATTTGGATCTGACTGGTATAGGAGGAGATTGTCCCTCCTTCTCCAGCACAGCATCTGGTGGATTCAAACCATGTACCGCTGGTATTGCAGTGCAGCTTCTTGCCACTAGGCCACCAGAGCTCTCTAGGATGTTAATAATGCCTTTAAAAAGAAAAGCCCAGGATTTAATAATACATCGTTATAGCTTTTATTTGCATATTTAATTTAAAGCTAATATTTTCATACAATTTTAGATACCAATTGAAGTTTTATTTTTGTTGTTGTTGTTTTTGGCATATGAATACCCAATTGTCCTAGCCCCAGTTGCTGAAAAAACTATTCATTGTGCCCCAAATTGTTTTTGCACAATTGTAAAAAATCAAAAGGTCATAAATGTGTGAATCTATTTCTATATTCTATGGTCTTTTGATCTGTCTTTCTTTTCTCTAATGCCACGTTTTGTGATGACTTTATAACAGTACTTTTTATAATAAATTTGGAATCATGTCTTCCAACTTTGTTCTTACTTTTCAAAATTGTTTTAATTATCCTAGTTCCTTTGATTTTCAAATAAATGTTAGGATTAGGTTATTAATTTTTAACAAAACTCCCTCTTGAAGTTTTATTTGAATTGCATGGTACCTGTAGTTAATTAAAGAAGAATTGACATTTTAATAGTACTGAATCTTCTAATCTAGGAGTATATCTCTTCAATTACTTGGGCCTTTGATTTCTTGCATCAGTATTTTGTCGTTTTCAGCATACAGATTTTGAGCATATTTTATAAGATTTACACCTAAGTACTGAATAATCTTTGATGCTATTGAAATGATACTTGTTAATTTTGTTATTATTGAGAATGTATACAGCAAAATACACAGCAATTCAACAGTTTCACATGTGTAGTTGGTGACAATGGTCATATTCAACCATTCTCATTCCCCTTTACTGTGTTGTTCTTTTTCTGTTAACATAAACCCACTGCCCCATCAGGTTCTTACATAATCTTTTGAATTCCTATTTTCTATTTGATGGTATATGTAGTTATTAAAAGAGCATAATACTCAAGGCAGGCAATTTTCACCAGTTAAGTAAAACTATTGTTAGGTTTTAAGAAGACTATAGGGGATACTTTTGGTTTAAGGTTTGAAGATTAACTCAGGGCAATTGTTTCAGGGTTCACCCACCTTCCAGATCTCCAGAAAGTCTAAACTCTTTGAGAATATGAAGTTCTGTTTAGCATCTCTTTTGTGGTATCTCTACAGTATCTTTGATCAAAGTGCTCAGTAACTGTATTCAGGCTCTATTCAGTTTCTCTGGTCTCATGAGAAAGGAATCATTTGTTTGAAGATATAATTAGCCACACAGATTATATCCTTCTTTATTCCTGATTCTCCTTCTTTTGTTGTTTCATGTGAATAGAGACCAATGTCCATTTGCAAGTACTTTTTTTCTTTTTGTTTGATACACATGTTTTATTATTTTACTAATCAAATAGTCACCTTTTGGTTCTTATTGTTAATTTTCAATCAATAAGTAGAAGAATTATTGTAATCTATACTAGTTGTAAAGTACAGCTGCTATTTTTTAAAAAATAGTATTTTTATCACTTTGCATATATAATCATTCCTATACATTGTGTTTTATGCATGCAAGTTGTGTTTTCGATAACCTTTCATTTTAATTCCAGGAACTACATAATAAATTAAGAAGTAGAAGAGACATACGAAATACATTATTAGGCCAGTTAGTAACCAGCACATTCTTTGCTGTGCTCTGGATGTTAGAGGAACTCACTCAATCTTTTACCATTAAATATAATGATAGATACATACTTTCATGTATGTGCTTTATTGTGTTGAGAAGATTTTAAATAATTAATAATATATGAGTAAGAGCCTATGGTGATGAAAGAAGAATTTCAGGCTGCTTTGAAGGAAATAGCAAAAAGTAAGGGCCCAGCAATAGATGGTATACCAATTGACATATTTCAGCTAATAGATGCTGCCCTGGACATGCCCACCAAGTTGTGCCAAGAAATCTGGAGAACAACCACTTGGCCAACTGACTGGAAGAGATCTATATTTGTTCCCATCCCAAAGAAAGGTGACCCAACAGAGTGTGGAAACTATACAATAATCTCATTGATTTCACATGCAAGCAAGATTCTACTGAAGATTATCCAAAAATGACTGGAGCAGCACAAAAGCAGAGA
>NW_006399911.1:5136701-5141207 GCF_000299155.1 Elephantulus edwardii | reverse complement strand
TAATCGGGATGGGAGTGTCAGAGACAGTGCGAATGGCATAGGACAGAGCAGAGTTTAGGGCTGTTGTACATAGGGTCGCTATGAGTCGCAAGTGACTCGACAGCACATAACAACAATAACAACAATAATTGTATTGAAAGTCAGACTATTCTTTCAAAAAATCAGAGGGCATTAACTGCCTTTTTCTGAACATTCCTGTGTCTGGTTATGATGCCTGGAACTTCGGCCGCCATCTTGGTACTATGAGGAGAGTTTATTTGAGGAGCAAAGCCAACCCACTAACGATAAAGGTGTGAAAAACTCACTTCCATCGAGTCAGTTCTGACTCCTAATGACATTCTATTGGATTTCTGAAGCTGTGCATTTTAATAGAGGAGATGGCCCATCCTGCTTCCATGGAAAAGCTGGTGGATTCAAGCTGTCAGAAACAAGTGACCTTTTGGTTAGCCATGAACATGCTATGTACTCCACTACCAGAACTCCTTAGGGCGGTGGAGAGATGAAAAAGAAGAGAAAAGAGATGAAGCAAAAGACAACAGTGGGTTTTTTCTGTCATTACTCTGAAGAAGAGACCAATTCTTAAGCCTCTCCTGCTACCAGAACTCTTGTTACCTAGGAAAGCAAAACAGCCTGATTGTTCAAGCCTTGCAATTTTGTTATTTTTTCAGCCAAATACTGATACACTAATATATAACGTAAATGAAACTTGAGGATAAGGATCTTTCCTTTTCACTATTACATTTCCCAAGCCTATAAGGTTGCCTGGCCATAGTGGGCACTTGCTAAATGCATGCTGCATAAATGAATGCAGGCTAGGGGGCTAGGTTGTTCTGTTTTAAGAACCAGCATTGCTCCAATCTGGTTGGAAAGCCCTGAGAGACAGTGAGGACATTTTAGAATATGGCATGCGAACAAAGCATGGCTGCTCTGAGCTTCAGAAATGAGACATCGAAAATCAAGTAAGCATATATTTGGCTTAGAAGTCTGGTCTTAGCCTAGAAGTGTGAAAAAGGAAAAAGGAGAGGAAGAAATAGAATTGATGAGAGGAAACCAGGGATTGCTTTGGCAAAGCCTTGCTCAAATACCCTCTTTTGGGTTCAAAAGCCTAATATCTATACCATGTAAGAAATGACATTTTTTCCTTTCTTTGAGTAGCAACTGTGAGGGTTTTTTTTTTATTTAGTCGTGAACTCATTTTCAGAAGATAAACTACACATATTCCAACAAGAGAGTATGTACTGCTTATTCAATTCCTGCGTGAAGTTGCTCTCTGTGTAGAAATGATGCTCACTTGGAGTTTAATGTTTCAGTCAGAGAATGCCTCAGATGAGATAATTCCTCAGATGAGATAAATAATGACTGGATGTTACTCTCACATCATTCCACCATTTCTGGCCCTGGCAAAGTTATAAATGGGCTCAGAATACCCTCTCTTGCACATGCCTAGCGTGGCTGCTATGTTGTGCCCAGAGCATGTTGAAATGAAGGTGGCATTCTCTTGCCACCATCCCCCTGCAATCCCTTTAATGAAGGCAAATTAACCAGACCATCTTGGAATGTTCTAAGATACTTGGATTTATACTTTTGATAGAACATTTTAGAGGTAAAAAAATGTGAATACATGTCAACTGTAGGCAAATGATTCTAGCCTGGGGTGAATCAGAACTTCTGTGTCTCTATTTCCTTGTCCACAGAAGGGGGAGTTCTGGTGCCTGACCATCAGTGTTTAATGAGGATTGCATCTACCTCTCAGGATATGGGTACAGAGTCAGCAACCAGTAGTGTTGAATGTTGTTTTTCTTGGTGGAAGGTGGAAGGGTGACGTGAATTGTCCACAGGGAGAAACAGCAGGGCTGTTACTTACTAGAAGCAGTTTGCTTCAGAAGCCTGACATCATCATGCACAGCAATGCCTCGGGAAGGGATCAAAGAGTTTTAAATATGCAGCATGAGCACTGAGGGGGAGAAAAGACCCAGAAAGCCCCTGGCTTTACAGAAACAAGGGTACACAGCTAACGTTTTTACTTGTGATATGAGATCCTTCAGTTAACCTTAGCATGACTTCAGGGAATGTCTCTGGCTTTTGCCATCAGTTCTTTTGTGTTTTGTTTTTTATTTTTCCCCACAGGAGTACCTGATTTTCCTTTGGGAAAAACCCTTTCTCCCTGTGAGGTCAGCCATGATGGGTTTATAGTCAGCATGCCTCCTGTCCCTTTCTACGCAACAGGAAGAGGTGAGATCCAAACCAGGCCAGTTGGATTCCCTTTCCTGGCTGGAGGGGTGAGGGTGTGACCTGCTGGGCTGGTATTAACCAGCTGCTCTGCACGCTACTGTGCAGATCACATTTCCAGACATTGTGTGTTGAACTGTGCATCCCTAAAAGAGATGCTTTGATGCAAACCCTTGGTGTCACCTATTACTGTGACCTTACTTGGAAATAGTCTTTGCAGATGTAAACAGGTGAAGATAATGTCATACTGGTCAAGGATATAATACCTGTGTCCTTATGAAAAATGGAAACAGGAATGCAAACACAGGAAAAAGGTCGGTGACAGTGGAGGCAGTGGCTGGAATGATAGATCTACAAGTCAAGGAATGCCAGGAATTGTTGACAATTCCCTAAGGCTAGCAAGGAATGAGACCCGAACACTTGTATAACTTTCATCGTTTCTCCAAGTTCATAGGGTTTCCGGAGGCAAGCAATTTCGTAAGTGGTTGCCACTCCTGCTTCCAAGCTTGTTTTAATTGGGGAACTCCACCAAACACTGTACACCATGGGTAACCATCATTATAGCAGTTGACACATCCAGTGTTCAGCATCAAAACAACCATGAGTTACCTCTGTACAGCAAATGGACAGACTAATGCTATGCGACCTAGAAGAATTGTTTGACCAAAACATATAGTTGTTGTTGTTGTTGTTAGAGTAGGACAAAAAAAGAGAAGGAAGAATTTTTAATTTAAAAAGGCTGGTCTTAGACACAGTATCTGTTACTCTTGTGAACAGACATAGTCTTCTATGCACAATAGTTCTGAACCCTGCTTTATTCTGGGCCAATCCATTGTCTCTGAAACAACTACCCTTATTATCTCATTTACTGTATCACTCCATCTCATCTAGGGTATCACTCTCCTGTGCTATCTCTCTACCTTTCCAAGCATGATGTCCTTTTCTATTGACTGGTCCCTCCTGACAACATGTCCAAAATATGTCAGATGGAGCTTCAAAATCCTTGCCTTCAAGGAATAGTTTGGTTTTACCCTCTCCAAGATAGACCTGTTAGTTCTCTTGGGACTCCATGGTTCAATACTCTTCTCCAGCACTGACACTCAAGAGGATAAATTCTTCTTCTGTCATATTTGGTCATTGCCTAGCTCTCTGATGCATATCAGGTAATTGTTAAGACCATGGCCTGGATCAGCTGCACTTTAGTGTATAAACTGACATTCTTGCTTTTTTTTTTTTTTAGAATTCTGTAGTGGTCTCTGATATCAGATTTTCCTAATGAAATTCCTCTTTTGATCTCTTCACTGCTGGTGCCAACAGTGTTGACTATGGAACCAAACAAGCTGAAATTGTTAGCAATCTTAATCTCTTCTTAATCTATCATGATGTGGTGGCAGGCAAATCGAGACGACAGCGACTGGTGTGAGAAGGTGGCACAAAAGAGGAGCAGCAGCAGCAGTAGCTGGGCGATGGAGAAAGGAGAGCAGCAGTGGTAGCTAAACAGTGGCCACATGAGAGAGGAAAGCAGGAGCTGAGAGAGGCCAGCATCACAGAAGTTAGTGTAGGACTGAGCCACCATATCTAGGGTTGGCTGGGGGGCAAGGGGAAGGAAGTACTGGTCAGGCTAGAAAGCAGTGGGAAGCAGTGGGAATCGGAAAGGTAGAAGTAGATACTGGCAGAGCAGGGCTGGAGGACAGAATCAAATCATAGGTGCCAAAGTGTGTGTATTGTGGAGTGGGTCAACACTGAATTGATTACTTTTGTAATGGAGAATATCTCTTGTCTGCTTTTTCTGGTAAAATGCTTATCTGCCAGATATGGCTCTAAAGCTAAGACAATATTTAAAGTTGAGTGAAATAACTCAGTCCTAAAAGGACATATACTGCATATGACCACTACTGTGACAACAAAAGGTTAACTGAGAGGTGGGGTGTTGGAGGGGAAAACAAAAATGTAATGGATGGACAAAGAACACTACAAGGAACCAAGACAATGAAGGACCAACATGGAAGAATAGAGATAAAGACAATATGGCTATTGCAATTAGCGACCAACTCACAGCTGACCCTCCAGCATGGATTTTCAGAGGCAGTTAATTATACAGGAGGAAATTGCCTGTCCTTCTACCTCCACCTCAACTATTTAGAAAGGAAAAGGGAGAAGAATGATTAGAGAAGAAAGAGGAAATTGTCAGGATGCCAGAAATTAGTGGGAAGTTGAGGAGGTGGAGCCAGTGAAGAAATAGGTAAGGTGCAGTGGGGAACTCAAGGAGACAGGGAG
>NW_006399911.1:5127011-5128056 GCF_000299155.1 Elephantulus edwardii | reverse complement strand
CAGACTTTCCCATCGCAATACATTTTTTAACAACTATAATCATCTAATTTATCCTTGGTTGCTTGTGCATTTCAGGCATTTGACAGTCTGTGCCATTTACTACAGAAGCAAAGCTTGTCTCTTTTGTTGTTGATGATGATCTTTATAGCTTTAGGTTTTATACATAGGTCCTTGATCTATCTTGCATAAATTTTTGTATATGATGTGAGTTATAGATTTTATTTCAGTTTTCTACAAATAGATGTCCTGTTTTGCCAGCACTGTTTCTAATGAGGTTACCTTTCCCCCACCTAATGAATTTAATCTCTCAAAGATCATATGTCCATAGGTGGATGGATCTCATTTCTTTGGGATATATATACCTGATAGTGGGATTGCTGGGTCAAATGATATTTCTAGTCCTGGCTTTCTAAGGAAGTAAAAAACTGCTATGTACAAACAACAAATGTTGGCAAGGTTGCGGAGAAACTGGAACCCTTATTTGCTGTTGGTGGGAGTGTAAAATGGTGCAGCCACTATGGAAGGCAGTATGGCACTTTCTCAAAATGTTGCAAATAGGGGAGCTCTGGTGGTCTAGTGGCAAGGAGCTGCAACTACAATCCCAGAGGCACATGGTTCGAATCCACCAGATGCTCTGCCAGGGAAGGAGGGACAATCTCCTTCTGTACCAGTCAGCTCTGATTTGACGGTACACTCACACAAAAATAATAATAAAAAAATGTTGCAAATAGAAATACCATTTGACCTAGCAATTCCATTACTGGCAATATACACCAAAGAAACCATAACTGCCACCCAAGCAGATATATGCACACCCATGTTTATCAAGGCTTTGTGTACAATAGCAAAGAGTTGGAAACAACCTAAGTGCCCATCAATAAATGAATGGATAGAGAAGCTATGGTATATTCACACAGTGCAATACTATGAAGCATTGAAAAACATGGAACTCATGCAATATTATTCAAAATGGGTGACCCTGGAGGACATTATGCTGAGTGAAATATCTCAGTCACAAAAGGACAAATACTGCATACTGCCACTG
>NW_006399911.1:5119647-5126911 GCF_000299155.1 Elephantulus edwardii | reverse complement strand
GCTCCCACTTCACTTGGAATAAGTACAAAATTCTTAACAATTAATCTGCACCCCCATAACTCCCCCTCCTCATGTAGTTAGTGAGTGGATGATCCAATGTCACCTCAACCACTCCTTTCAGATTATGCCTACCCTGTGGTGCCCGCCAACTCTTTGCTTAAAATTTCCCAAGCCTGACCTTGCCTAATACATAATTTCCTTCTGAAGGTGCAAAGTCAGCTCACATAAGGCACTCCAGATGTATTCGCCAGATGACAAAGCAAATACAAGGATTCACCTATAAACTTTTTGCAGAAGTCATGGCAGATCTGAGGGTTTGGGCCACACAACTAGCATTTCTTTTTATTGGGGAGTAGGTGCCAATATGTAGAGGAGCACTGCATGGTTTGGAATTTGGAAGGGGGTGCATCGGGGTGTATTCTATCTTTGTACCTGTTCAATGTATATGCTGAACAAACTATCCAAGAAGTTGGATTCTATGAAGAGGAATGTGGCCCCAGGTTTGGAGGGAAACTCATCAATAAACTACCTGCATTATGCAGATGCCACAACCTTACTTGCTGAAAGTGGGGAGGATTTGAAGCATTTGTTGCAGAAGATCAAGGAATACATACAACCTTCAGCATGGAGTTGCATTTCAATATCAAGAAAACAAAGATTCTTAGCAGTGTCATCATGGATGGAGAGGAGATTGAAACTGGCAGCAGCTTCATCTTGCTTGGATCTACAATTAACACCATTGGTATGAGAAGTCAGGAATTAAGGAGACATTGCAATGGGAAAATCTGCAGTTAGGGACCTTTCCAAATTACTGATGAGTAGTGATGTCAGTTTGAGGACTGAGGTACATCTGATTCAGGCCATGATTTTTCTGATTACTAGCTATGCACTTGGACAATAAATAAGGATGACAGATGTTCAAAATAATGGACAATAAGAGAGATGTAAATCAAAACCACAATGAGATAGTATCTCACTCCAGTAGCAGTGGCAAAGTTTAGTTAAAAAAAATTAGGATGACAGAAAAACAATTGATGCCTTTGAGCTGTGGTGTTGGAGAAGAGCACTGCACATCCCATGGACAGCCAAGAAAACAAATATGTCTTGGAGAAGGTGCAGCCAGAGTGCTCTTTGGAGGTAAGAATGATAAGGCTTTGTCTCACAAAATTTGGACATACTGCTTGGAGCTGCTATTCCTTGGAGAGGGACATGATGTTGGGAAGGGTGGAGGATCAGTGAAGGAGAGGAAGACCCTCACACAGGTGGGTTGACAAGGTGACTGCTGCAGTGGGCTCTTATGTGTCAGGAAGTGTGAGGATGGCACAGGACAGGACTAGGTTCAGATCTTTTGTTCATAGGGTCGCTATGAGTCGTACTTGACTCGATAGTACCTAACAACAACAAGGTGTCAACATAAAAAAAAAATGAAATAAAAGACACTTTCATCCCTGCCTTCCTTTACCCTCTATTAATTCAGGGTTTTTTGGAGGACAGCATGGCCTCTGCCTGCTACTTCACTGGTGGTGTTTTTAGGTGCTGTCGAGTTGAGTATGACCCATAGCGACCCTATGAATATCCAACCTGAAACCTGCCCTATCCCGTGCCTTCCTCTTTATCTTGGACACACTGAGTCCAGTGCTGAAGTCATAGAGTCAGTCCATCTTCTTGGAGGTTTTCTCTCCTTTGCTGATTCTCTATCTTTCCAAGCATGATGTCCCTTTCCAAGGAACAACCTTACCTAGGTACATGGTCCAAATAGGAAAGACAAAGCTTCCTTGCCTCCAAGGAGCACTCTGGCCACACCTTTTCCAGAACACAATCTGCTTGTCCTTTTGGCAGTCCATTCAACACTCTTCTCCAGTACAACTCAAAGGCATCACTTCTTCTGTCATCCTTATTCCTTGTTCAGCTCTCAGATGCATAACAAGTGATTGAGAAGACCATGGCCTGCATCAGGTGCACCTTAGTCTTCAAACTGATATTATAGCTCTTCAGCATTTTGGAGAAGGTCCTGGCCACATACATGCCCAATGTTGATTTTTTTACTCCTAGTATCAAGGGTGTTAATTGTTGATCCAAGCAAGATGATATCATTGACAGTTTCAATCTTTTCTCCATCAATCATGATGTTGACTGCTGGTCCTGTTTTGAGTATCTTTGTCACTTGATACCTTCTAGAAAAGCTGAGTTTATGGAGGAAAATCAAGCCAGATACTTTGTGGGTCAACTCAGTGATCTAAAGGGCAGCAGAGCCTCCCTGGAAGAGTCCTTGGTGAGCCTGCAGTGTTCCTCTTAAACATGCTTTGATGGTGTGAGTTTCAACCTATGTGAGAATCATATTGAAAAACATGACAGTTGGCTGGCAGAAGTGCTTGGAAACAGGCTCTGAGAATGCTGGGCTGGAGTTAACCCCCATGTGAGGGAGAGGGGAAAACATTGGGATAGAGTAACACTCTGGGCCCAAGGCAGGGCACTTCCACTGCCCCTGTGTAAGATAATCTCAGTATGCTGACTATTGAATGGCCATTCTCATGTGGAAGGCTCATCACGGCTCTGACAGGACCAACGGCTCTGACAGTTTCTCTCAAATGTAGTTGAAGTCCGTTCCCTTGAAGTGAGCTGTAGCCTGCTCACTCTCTTCTCTCCTCCCAGTCTCCTTGGGATCCCTTGCAGCGATGAAAGGCTTAACGGGATCCATGCTGGGCAGATCAGGTCCCCTGTCTCCTCGGGTTCTCCTAAAACAATCATGTGCTTCCCTCGTCAGCTCTCAATGCTACAAAAGGCCGAACCAACACGTGAAAGACAAGCTAATAGAAGTCTGTGTTTTCAACAGGAATTAGATCAACCTGAAGGAGCCACAGTGGATGTTTACAATGATGATTGACTTTAACAATCATATTGTTGTTGTTGTTATATGCTTGTGACTCATAGCGACCCTATGTGTGATAGCTCTAAAACCTGCTCTATCCCATACCAACTTTACAGTCTCTGACACATCTACCCCTCAGTACCCCATCGCTGAATCAATCCATCTCATCAATGGTCTACTTCTCTTTCTCTGTCCTTCCACTCTTCCAAGCATGACGTTCCTCTCCAAGGACTGGTCCCTCTTTGCAACATGCCCAAAGTATGTCAGATGAAGCCTCAGAATCCTTGCCTCCAAGGAGCAGCCTGGTTTCACTCTCTCTAGGAAGAACCTGTTTGTTCTCCTGGATTAATTAAAAACCCTCCATCTTCTTGATAAAAAAGGTACACCTTGATTAAAGATGTACATATGAAGCACTAGCTGAGCATTTCCAGGATAGTATTTAATGAAATTCTGACAACTACCTTGTGGTTGTGGTCATTGTTGTTGCTGTGTACCATTGAGTTGGAATCCATTCATAGCTGACCCTCCAGCATATTTTCAGAGGCAGTAAATCAATCAAACAAGAGATTGCCCATCTTTCTGTGCAGAACAACTAGTGGATTTGAACTATGTGCCTTTGGGTTAACAGCACAATTCCTTACCACAAGCCACCACAGCTCCTTTTGAGGTAATCATTATTCCTCCTATTTTACAAATGTTCTCCCATAAGTAGAGGGTAAAGCAGATGTTCTTAAGAAATTGTAGGGGCAGAGCCAGAACCCAGTTCTGTCCAACCCTCCATGGTAGACTGTCATTGTTGTTAGCTTCTATAGGGTTGAATCCAACTCGTGAGGGCCCTATATGTGCAGAATAGAACTATTCCACTTTCAATCTATGGCTCATAGGACTGTTTTCAGTTCTGGCAGAACCGATGACATCAAACAATACAGGGTTTTCAGGGTTATGACCTTTCATAAGCACATTGTCAGGCCTGTATTCTGAGACTTTCTGGGTGAGTTAAAATCATCGATGCTTGTTGAAGGCGGTGTGGTGGGAGCTCTGGAGTGAGTGTTCCCAGCCCTAGTCTGTGCAGAAGGTTGGGCCTTTAAAATCCCCCGTGCCCCTAGGAAGTGTGCACTAGGACAAGCTTCTTCAACTGACGCTGAGCCAGAGGAACTGGCAGCTGGAAGTGGTCATCTGATTGCATATCCTGCGTGCAAGCAGGGGGACCCAGAGGTGCAGGAGAGGTTGGGGATGTGGGTAGAGTCGGGGTGCAGGGAGAGCCCAGGATATAAAGAAAGTTGGGGGTAAAGGGATCCAGGGCCAGGAAGAGTCAAGTGAGTAACAGAAGCCCAGAGCAGGCTAGCTAGGACTTCAAGAGGGGTTCATGGAATGGGGATTGGGGGCAAAGATGCAGAGGAAGGTGTCAGCAGGGGTTTCTGCGAGGATGGGGGGAGCCTGGAATGCAGGGTGGTCAAGTATGGATGTGGGACTGAGGGTTCAGGAAGGAGCTGGGTGATCAGGGGACCCGAGGGTGAAGTGGCTGCCCAGGACGCCGGGAATTCTGGGATGGGCAAAACTTGATGCAGGACCTGGGGGTGCAAGGACAGCCTGAGGTACAGGGGGGAGTTCAGGGAGCAGGAGGAGCCAGGCAACACATGCTTGTGTAGATCACACCAAGTCACATGCCAAGTTCCTTAAACAAGTATTGCTAGCCAGACTCAAGGGAGCCTCATGGGCTGTGGTAGCAGCTTTCTGGTACTACTCCTTCTCCATCTAGCTGGCCCCGTCCTCTCCTCTGAGTCCGCTGTTCCTCTGGCCATGCTCCCCAGGTGGCAGCTTCCTCTACGCACTCTCCCTGTTTCCTGAATGGTCTCCTCTCTCAGTGGTCTAATTCTCATTCACCAGAGGGCTTTCTCTTGGGGAAGCTGGCACTAAGCACCCCCTGAACAGGCATGCAAATGACTCACCCTCTGTTTACTCTGTGCTTGTCTGCCCACCCAGACTGGGAGCTATCACCTATAATGGAACCAGGCACAGGGCAGAAGGGACCCCCAGGAGTGGAAAAGGGCAGGCAGAGAACACCACCAGCTCAGATCCTCTGAGGACTGGGTGGAGAAGGAGAACGGGTAGGAGACAGGAAGTAAGAGTCCCAGGAACCTCTAAAGGGAAGCAGCCTTGGCCAGTCCTGCCTGGATCCTGACATGAGCAAAAGAGGGTTCTGTGCTAGAGACAATCAGGGTATTGTGTTCACAAAGATATGATCACAAACACTAAGGATGCTCTAAACACTTTCCACATATCATCTTCTTCAACTTGCTAGCTGACCCTGCGAGGCCAGGGCTAATGTCATATGCAATATTCTCATGCTCTGGGTGAAAGTGGACTCTGTAGGCCTCATGCGTAACAAGTCACATTGCCAACTCAGAGGTACACGATTTGAATTCATCAGCAGCTCCAAGGGAGAAAACATGGGCAATCTCCTCCTTTGTGAGTCACTATCTCTGAAAACCCACTGGAGGGCTAGCTGGGAGTCAGTTTTGATTTGATGACACATAACAACAGCAGCTAACTGGGTGGAATGAGTAGAAGATTACACAGCTAGCTAGTGGTGAATCCAGAACTCAGACACAGGCAGTGTGCTTCAGGGATCTAGGCTTTAGTGACAGAGCTAAACTGTAACACCCAGTATAACTCCAAACAACAGAGAGATGGGGGCCCTGCCCGGTGATGTGAGGCCAAGGTTCTGATCCTCACTTCCTTTTCAAGAGACTTTGAGTATGTGATACCATCGCTAATGAGAGCAGAGGTAGGGGACCAGATCCTCCCAGTATAGACCCCTTCCGTCTGGGAGCTTGCCACTGGGTTTCCTGGACCCCTCTAGCACCACCCACATGCCAGAGAGACCCAGCTAGGGCTCCCAGGCCTCCCTTTCTGTCCCCTGCACCTCCTCTCCTCACCATCTCACCAGATAACTTTGACAAGTAGATGAAGTGACAAGTCTTTGTGCTCAATTAAGACACATTGTCCTATCAATTGGAAAGTGGGAAGTGACTGGGCTATTTTACAAATAGAAACAATTCTTGTTCATTATCCTTTAATTGAAGCAACAAAGGCTCTGGAAAACATCCATCAGAAATACATTCATGAAAATCATCCGAGAGGATTGGGTTTAGGGCCACACAAAAGGAACAGCAAATGTTCCAATCAAGAGTTACACAGACAAAGGGAAACAAAGGCGCAGACGCACAAACACTGCAGAATTAGCCCAATTACACAGTTGAGGAGGTGGAGAACAAGCTTGCTGGCTTCTGGCCAGCTCCCCTCTGCCTTTCTCTCTGTGTCTCTCTCTTTGTCTCTCTCTCTGTCTCTCTCTTACCCCTTCCTTCATCCTGGTACCAGATGGGAAAGAAAAAGAAAAGAACCTCACAGACCCCATTTGAGCCTGACTTTGGCGCCCACAGTGGGGAAAGGGTAGGCTGACAGTCTTGTGAGACTGAAAATTGGAATCCAAATTCCAGGTATAGTCTCTATAATTGCTTTGTCCTTGATGGTAGTAGCTAGACTTCATGCAAAACAATCTAAAATGCTTTAATTACTCTGTCTAATTTTTCTTTGTAGTAAGTCTCTGAACTTTTTCCCCTGAATTTTTTCAGGCTAGATCGTCCCCATTCTTTATGCATACAAGTGAATTTTGGGGTTCAAGTATGTGTTTACACTCATCCCTGATTGTCCAGTAGGTGAGACCACTAGTCAAGTTGCTTCTAGAGTCGAGTCTGCTCCTCTCTCACCTCCAGGTCCCTTTAGGGGTGGAGATAAAGATAGACTTGGATACTTACAATGACATTTTGTGTTCACTGCTGCGGTGTAGGTCTCTCCTCACCCACGGCAGCCCTTGACACAGAAGCCAGCACCTCCCTCTAGGTTGTGGATCAGACTTTTGTGAGATAGAATTTTCCTTTCTTTCGTTGTTTTTTTTTTAAATTCCAGATAATAAAACTAGTTGTTAGTTATTGCATAAAACTTAGGGATCATCAATGAACACATACACAAAAAGGGCAGAAATATTGTCATGTTGAGGTGTTGGAGTTTTATAGACATTTTAGCGAGCAGTCCTTGGATGACAAATAGTTTTCTCTAGTCTGTATGTTCTCTTTATACTATTTTATATGCTACCTTTTCATGTACATAGGGTTTTCAGAGGCCTGCCATTTCAGAAGTGGATGGCCTATCCTTCTTCCTAGTCTGTCTTAATCTGAATGCTTAGATTTAGAGGAGTATCTGACAGACAGACATATTTCAGCTAACAGATGCTGCCGTGGATGTGCTCACCAAGTTGTGCCAAGAAATCTGGAGAACAACCACTTGGCCATCTGACTGGAAGAGGTCAATATTTGTTCCCATCCCAAAGAAGGG
>NW_006399911.1:5102009-5115680 GCF_000299155.1 Elephantulus edwardii | reverse complement strand
ATTAATAATAATAATAAAGAATTTGTGTTTTAAAACCCCACAAACCTGTTATTGTATTAATGTATTTTTATTGTACCACAACAAACAATAACATCAGCAGTGTATGAAGATACAGTGTTACCCTACACTTCACCAGCATTTGTTGATTTCTACCTTGTTGAACTTTGTTATTCTTTCTGGGATGAGATGCTCTTTTTGTCATTTCCATTAGCATTTATCTAAAAACCAATGATCCTGGTCATTTCCTCATATCTTTGTTGGTGACCTTAATGTCATCATCTCCGCCCTTCTATGCTCCTCATCCATTTTATGATAGTATTGTTTGTGTTTTCCTTTTTGTGGTGCTGGAATTTTCTATAAATTTTAGACATGAGTCTGTTGTTAGATGTGCCATTGGCAAATATTTTCCTCAGCCTGTAGATTCCCTTTTTGCTCTTTTAGAGACGTCTTTTGATGTACCAAAGGATTACATTTTTAAAAAATCCTATATGGTGAGGATGGCACAGGATCAGACAGAATTCAGATTCTTTGTTAATAGGATCACCATCAGTATATACTTGACTTGATAGCATTTAACACCAACAGCTACATAGGGTTTATCCTGTGTTGATTGATGCCTGGGTCTGGGCTGGAACCTGAGTGTCAGAATAAATTCTGAATATTGTACTAGAGTGCCTATAAGCTGAAGTAAAGGGAAGAAATCAACATGTTAAGGTCCTGAACAGAAGATTTCAAAGGGCAGCTCAGGAAGACAAAGTATTATAATGAAATGTGCAAAGAGCTGGAATATGAAAATCAAAAGGGACAAATTTGCTCAGCATTTCTTAAGCTGAAGGAACTGAAAAACAAATTCATACCTTGGGTAGAAATGCTTAAGAGTGCTATGGGCAAAATATTGAATGATCCAGGAAGCATCAAAAGAAGACGGAAAGATTACACGGAGTCCACATATCAAAAGAATTGGCTGATACAGCAGAATTTAATGAAAAAACATATGATCAAGAGCCTATGGTGATGAAGGAGGAAGTTCAAGCTGCTTTGAAGGAATTGGCAAAAATAAGGTCCCAGGAATTGACGGCATACCAGTCTACATATTTGAACAGACTCTGCCCTTGACGTGATCACCAGGTTGTGCCAAGAAATCTGGAGGACAACCACCTGGCCAACTGACTGGAAGAGATCCATATTTGTTCCCATTTCAAAGAAAGATGACTTGACAGTGTGTGGAAATTATTGAACAATATCGTTAATATTATATGCAAGCAAGATCTTGCTGAAAATTATCGGAAAATGACTGTGACAGCACATCAACAGAGAATTGCCAGACGTGCAGGTTGAGTTTAGAAGAGGCTGTGGCACTAGGACATGCTAGCCAATATTAGATGGATCTTGGCTAAAAGCAGAGAGTACCACAGGAATGTCTATCTGTGTTTCATTGATTATGCAAAGGTATTTGACTGTGTAGATAACAATAAACAGTGGCTAACTCTGAGAAGAATGGGAATCCCAGAACACTTGGTTGTGCTTACATGAAACCAATACTTGGACCAGGAGGCATTTGTCAGAACAGAGCAAGGAAACACTACATAGTTCAAAATCAGGCAAGGTATATGCCAGGGATGCATGTTGTCTCCATACCGTTTCAGTCTATATGCAGAACAGATTATCCAGGAGTCTGGGCTCTATGAGCAGAAATATGACAACAGGACTGGAGGAAGCCTTATCAACAATCTCCATTATGCAGATGACACACCCTGCTTGCTGAACTGAGGAAGATCTGAAGTGCTTGCTGCAGAAGGTCAAGGACTACAACCTTCAATATAAATTGAATCTCAATATCAGGAAAACAAAAGATTCTCACCAATGGGCTGATTGGCAGCATTATGTTAGATGGTGAAGAGACTGAGATTATTAACAGCTTCAGCTTGCTTGGCTCCACAATCAATGCTTTTGGTGCCAGCAGCCAGAGAATCAAAAGACAAATTGCATTGGGAAAATCTGCTGTCAAGTAGCTCTCCAGAGTTCTGAAGAGCAATGATGTCAATTTAGAGACTAAGGTGCTCCTGGTCCAGGTCATGGTCTTCACAATTACTTGCTATGCATCAGAGAGCTTGATGATGAGTAAGAATGAT
This sequence comes from Elephantulus edwardii, assembly GCF_000299155.1. Classification (NCBI taxonomy): domain Eukaryota; kingdom Metazoa; phylum Chordata; class Mammalia; order Macroscelidea; family Macroscelididae; genus Elephantulus; species Elephantulus edwardii. The sequence goes on along the minus strand of NW_006399911.1, from coordinate 5,113,548 downwards.
AGGAGAAGAGTCTGTGGTGCTAGAGAAGGGCATTGAATATACCATGGACTGCTAAAAGTACAAACAGATCCATCCTGGAGAAGGTGAAACCAGGTTACTCCTTGAAGGCAAGGATTTTGATCCTCTGTCTCACAGACTTTGGGCCTGTTGCAAGGAGCTGTCAGTTCCTGGAGAGAGACATCATGCTTGGAAGGGTGGGTGGTACAGCACAAGAGAGGAAGACCCTAGATGAGATGGATTGACTCAGTGACTGGGGTTATGGGGATAGATGTATCAGAGACAGTGACACTGGCTCAAGATAGAGCAGGGTTCAGAGCTGTTGTACATATGATTACTATGAGTCACAGGTGACTCAAAAGCACATAACAATAATATGGAGCAATTGAAAATACTGTGACTTGGATCAGATGGACCTTAGTCTTTAAACTGATATTCTTTCTCTTTAGCACTTTGGAGAGGTCTTTAACAGCAGATTTTCCCATGCAACATATCTTTGATTTCTTGATGTTGTACCTGGATGTTGATTGTGGATACAAGTAAAATTAAATCTTTGAGGACTTCAATCTTGTTTTCCCCCCCTTTACATTTTATTGATTTGTACACAATCTTTCATATACATTATGTTTCATTCATGTACATATGTCTTATACAATCATTCACATACATTGTGGTTTATATAATTTATCACTAAAAGTACGGAGGACTTGAAGCACTTGTAGAAGATCAAGTAATACAGCCTTTGGTATTAATTGTATCTCAATGTCAACGAAACAAAGATTTTTGCTACTGGACTGATAAGCAACATCATGATGTTTGGAGAGGAGACTGAAACTGATAACGGCTTCATCTAGCTTAGATCCACTATTAACACCCTTGGTACCAGAAGTCAAGAAATAAGGAGATGCATTGCTCTGGGAAAATCTGCAGTTAGAGGCTTCTCCAAATTATTGGGGAGTAATGATGTCAGTTTGAGGAGTAAGGTGCATCTGATTCTGGCCATAGTCTTTCCAATAACTTTCTATACATTTGAGAGCTGGACAGTGAATAAGGAAGACAGAAAAAGAATTGATGTCTTTGAGCTGTGGTGTTGGAGGAAAGCATGGAACATCCCTTGGACAAACAGATATATATCTTGGAAAGGATGCAGGTGGAGTGCTCTTTGCAAGCAAGAATGATGAGGTTTTGCTTCACATAGTTTGGACATGTTGCTAGGAATTACAATTCCTGGGAGAAGGAAATGATGCTGGAAGGTTGGAGGGTTGGCGAAGAAGAGGAAGACCCTTGATCAGGTGGATTGGTGCAGTGACTGCTGCAATGGGCTCTTGTGTGTGAGGAAGTATAAAATGAATGGCACAGGACAGAGCAGGGTTCAGATATTTTGTTTATAGGGTCTCTAGGAATTGTACTCAAGATGATGGCCCTTAATGATAATAAAAGTGTCTTTTATCATTCTGTCTCATCAAGTCTCCATTGCACCTTGCTTATTCCTTCACCTCTCCTCAAATTTGGCCACTAATCTCTGCTGTTCTAGTAATGACCTCCTTCTTTTGTCCCCATTTCCCTCTTCCTCATCCCTTTTGGAACAGTTAGACATAATCTGTATATATTTGCTAATTGCAATAGCTGTATTGTCCATATGTGCTCATATGTATGTTCTTTCCTTGTCCTGGTCCTTTATAGTGTTCATTGTCTTCACATTTTATTTCTGCTCTCCCCTTCCCTTCTCACCTTTAAGTTATCCTTTTTTTCATAGTGGTGATCCTATGCAGTATCTGTCCTTTTGTGACTAAGTTATTTTACTCAGCATAATGACCTCTAGGCTCTCTCATGTTGTGTAGTATTTTACAAATACTTTGTGTTCCTTAGTGCTGCATAGTATTCCATTGTGTGAATGTACCAATGTTTCTCTATCCATTTGTCGATGAGCATTTGAGTTGTTTCCATCTTATTGCTATGGGGATTAATGCTGCAATGAACATTGTTGTATATATCTCTGTTCATGTCTCAGCTCTGATTTCCTTGGGGTATATTCTTGTTAGTGGTATAGCTGTTTCATACAAGATTTCAATATTCACCTTTTAGAGGAAACACCAGACTTCCTTCCATAACAGTTGTACTATTTTACAATCCCACCAGCAGTTTATGAGAGTTCCAATCTCTCCACTTCTTTGCCAATACTTATTGTGGCTGTTATGTTAAACTTTGTGATTGTTGCTGGGTTAAGATAGTATATCATTATTTTGAACTGCATCTTTCTGATTGCTAGTAATTTTGAACATTTCCTCATGTGTTTGTTGGTCATTTGAATATCTTCCTTGATAAAGAGTTTCCATATATTTCACCTGTTTTATGAGTTACTAGTCTTTTTCTTGTGGAGGGCCTGTAGCGTTCTGTAAATTTCAGTTATGAGTCCCTTGCCTAAAATGTAATTTGTTGTCAGGTATCCACGCCCCCCGTCCCCTGGAATACAGGCTTTATTTTCACCCTGTGGGGGGGGAAAAATGATGTACACAGGAATTTGATTTTTAGAAGGTCCTATTGATCAATTTTATCCTATCCTGGTTGTTTAGTTTTTGCTGTGTTTGCAAACCTCTTTATGTAGACTGTTGTTGTTATGTGCCCTCAAATCAACCACACCTCATAACAACTATGAACAATGGCTCTGGACTCTGCCCTATCCTGAGCTGACTTCATCCTCTCTGACACAACTGACTCCATTGTCACAGTAACTGTGTTAATCCACCTCATTCAGTATCTTCCTCTCCTTCATCCTTCCAAGCGTGATGTCCTTATTCAAAGAATTGGTCCCTCCTGGTAATACGCCTGGTACATACATTACACAATTTAAAAATGCTAGCCTCGTCCAAAGAGCAACCTGGTTTCACCCTCTCTAGACAGACTTATCTGTTTTCTTGGCAGTCCTTGATATGTTCAATACTCTTCTCTCCCCGCCACCCCTCACTCCTGAGGATCTTTGGGGCTTTTTCTTTTATCCTTATAATTTGAGTTGATTTTTATGTATGAAATGAGATATGGATCCTGTTTTATTTCTCTGCAAGTAATTACCCAGTTTTACCATCATCATTAGTTAGGGAGGCTGTCATTTCCCCATTTGATGGGCTTTCTTTCCTTGTCAAATATCAATTGATGTCAAGTGGGTGGTTGATGAGTCTTCCTCTAATTCTGATGCTACATCCTTCCTCATATACTCCAGCTTCTCATACAGCCATGATGCACACCTTTCCTGGTTTTAAACCATGCAATGATCCCTTGTTCTGTTTGGACAACAGCATCTTGCTCTAGCTATAGGTTTCCCAGGAGCACAATTAATTGATCTGGGATTCCCAATCTTTACAACTCTACTCCTTCCTCATTGTTCCCATCTTTTGCTTTCCAGTCACCAACAATTATTAATACACTTTGATTGCATGTTTTTTTTTCAATTTCTGACTCCAAATGTTAGTAGAAACCCTCAGTCTGTTCCTCTTTGACTTTAGTTATTGAGATTATATATATATATATATACACACACACACACATATATATATATATAATTGTCATATTAACAGGTCTTCCTAGTGTGTGTATGAATAGTATTCCATCACTCTCAGTATTGTACTTCAGAATGTTTCTTGAAATTGTCTTTTTAACTATGAAAGCAACACCATTCTTCCTCAGTTTTTTATTCCCAACATAGCAGATCATGTGATTGTCTGATTCAGAGTGGCCTTTGCTTGTCCGTTTCAGTTCACTGATGCCTAGAGTGCAGTCTTAATGTGCTCCATTCCAGCTCTTACAACTTCCATTATTACTACATTTATACTTTGTATATTCCATGTTACAATTGTTAATGGTTGCTTACAGCTCTTTCTACTCATTTTTGAGTGACTACCTATCTAAACTCTATGTCTAATACTATAACTACCCACATTTCTCTCTTCATAGGATTTTCAGAGGTCCATTATTTTGTAAGTGATGGCCAGTCTTTTTTCCTAGTCTGTCTTAATCTAGGAGTTCTGTTTCAAACTCTCTATCATGAATGATCCTTCTGGTATCTGAGACATTGAGGGCATAGATTCCAGCATCCAAGCACCCTGCCAACTACATCAATATAGCAAATTGACAGATAGGTGCTGTATTAATAGGAGCAAATAATAAAACTCAAGACTATAGATACCAGCAGTCAGGAAATCAAAAGACAAATTGCATTGGGAAAATCTGCTGTCAGGGACCTTTCCAAAGTACTGAAAAAGCAGCAATGTCAGTCTGGAGACTAAGGTGTGCCTGATCCAGACCATGCTCTTCACAATTACTTGCTATACATCAGAAAGCTGGACAACACATAAGAATGCAGAAGAAGAATCGATGCCTTTAAATTTTGGTGCTGGAGAAGAGTCTTGAACACACCATGGACCACCAAGAAAACAAATAGGTCTGTCTTGGAGAGGGTAAAACCAAGTTTCTTGTTGGGGACTAGGATTTTGAAGCTCTGTCTCACATACTTTGGGCACATGGCTAGGAGAGACTGGTCCTTGGAGAAGGACATCATGCTTGAAAGGGTGGAGGGACAGAACAGGAGAGGAAGACCCCAGATGAGATGAATTGATATAGTAACTGCGGCAATGGGGGTTGGTGTGTCGGAATTAGTGAGACTGATTCAGGACAGGGCAGGCTACAGAGCTGCTGTACATAGGGTTGCTGTGGGTCACAAGCGACTTGACAACACATAACAACATAGATATCTAAGATATAAAGTAATTGGCAACATGCAAATCATTCCCAATAACTGAACTGACAGATAAAGTGTTATACCTTTAAAAGCAAACAAGGTATACCAATATCATGGCACAAGACACCTTTTTCACACCACAAAAGAGGTCCATGGTGTTACAGTAGGATAAGATCTTGGGTAGGGGTTTATTGGCACAGACAGTGGCAAAGTTTGATCTTTGATACTGGTTCTTTTTGTTTCTTTTGATACTGGTTCTTTTGGTTTCTTTTGATACTGGTTCTTTGATACTGAGGGACCAAAGGCCACTTTCAGGGCCTGGAGTTCCCATCTCATTGCTGGTGGGCCTCTGCTCCTGTGCTGAGAACACCCAATTGCCCTTATGGCTGCCTGCAGACCTCTGCCCCAGGCCTCTGGGTCCCAGTGGGCGTGGCGTTCTCTGGTCTATTTCTGACATTCTGTTTTTAGCTGAGTTCCATTAATCTGAAATCAACCATGATACTCTTTGTGCCAGAGTTTCTGCTGAATTAAGTTTGAATTTCTAACAGTTCCCTATTGATATTCTATTCTAGCCATTTAAAAATAATCTTCAGCAAGATTTTACTTGTATGTGATATTAACAATTTGCTGTTGTTGTATACTGTTGAGTCAGATCCAACTCATAGCTGACACCCTGGTGGGTTTTCAGAGGTAGTTAATTGAGCGGGAGGAGATTGCCCATCCTTCTCCCACAGAAATGATATTACTCTATAATTTACATATTCTCCCGGACCATCTGTATTTGTAATGGGAACAACCATGGATCTCTTCCAGTCAGTTGACCAGGTAGCTTCCACATTTATTGAGATAAGCTAGTGAGTCCCCTCCAGGGCTGCATCTGCTTCTTAAAACACGTCAATTGGTATCCCATCCTAGGACCTTATTTTGTTATAGTGCCTTCAGTGTGGCTTGAACGTCTTCCTTCATTATCATTGGTTCTTCATAATATACTACTTCTTCAATCGATGATCAACTATTTTATTTATATCCACAATCAACATCCATAGTGACAGCAGAAAAAAAATCACAAGATGTGTTGCATTGAGAAAATCTGCCGTCAAGGACCTCTCCAAAGGGCTAAATAGCAATGACGTTAGTTTAAAGCCTAAAGTGTATCTAATTCAAGCCATGGTATTTGCAGTTACTTCCTATGTATCTAAAAGTTGAGCAGTGATTAAGTATGGCAGAAGAAGGATTGATACCTGTGAATAGTGACATTGGAGAAGAGTAGTGATTATGTCATCGACTGCGAAAAGAGCAAACAAGCCCGTCTAGAAGGAAGTACAGTCAGGATGCTCCTTTGAGGCAAAAATGGTAACGCTTACATACTTTAGACAATTGTCAGGAGGAGTTGGTCCTTGGAAAAGGACCTGGGAAAGATAGAGCGTGAGAAAGAAAAAGGAAGACCTTTAACAAAATGATTGACAAAAAGACCTTTAACAAAATGATTGACACAGTGAATGTTGCAATGGACTTGAGCATATCAGAGATTATGAAAATTGTGCAGGATAGGGGAAGGTTCAGATTTGTTGTTCACAGGTTTTCCATAAGTCATATTTTACTTGACCTAACAATAGTAACAATAATTAATATTATAAAACAAAATATCTATGAATGATTGAATAAAACACTAACATGATTTATAAACCTTCCCTCAAATTGCAAAATAAAAACAAAGAAAGAAAATAATGTTAATTGCCCTCTAAGTCAATTTGTAATAAGCTTTCTCTATTTTCTTCCAGTCTTTCTACTCTGCATGTTTTCCTGTGGAGTTGAGAAGATGCTACAGATTATCTCAATTTTTAGCCAGTCTTTTATTTTTTCCAATATTTTACCATATGAATTTTTTCCCATAAGATTAAAACTTTTTTTAGTCATCTTTTTAATGACTGAATGTAGATGCATCATAATTTATTTTGGCACCCGTCGTCACGGAATATTTGAGTTGTTTTAAATTCCTCATTGTTATAAATAACTCTGTCATGACCATATTTGTGCATAGAGAGCTCATATTTACCTGGCTGCTTCTCCAGGGGTTACTACCTGTTTAGCTATGCTGTGCTGCTACAACAAAACCACCAAAACTAGAGGGCTTTAGAAAACAAGTTTATTCTCTAACAGCTCTGAAATCTGGAAGTCCTACTTCAGGATGCTAGCTCTAGATGAAGGCTTTATCTCTTTGTCAGCTCTAAGGGAAGGCCCTCATTTAAATAATACTTCCCTGGAGCTTCTCAGCACAGAGACCCATAGTCCAAATGATGCATTTTGCTTCTGACACTCTTTCCTTAGTAGTAGGTGTTCTCTTTTATCTCTATTTTCTTGTGTAATCTCTTTGATATCTCAAAAGAGATTAATCCCAAATGCAGCCTAATCTTGTGAATGATACCGCACTTCATTAACATAAATGTCTGTAATGATTCCACTTGGACATCAGTTGTTGACTTTAAGTCAACTACCATGAACAACAACAGATCTGAACATTGCTCTATGCTGTATCATCTTCAAAACCTTTAATTTGCTAGAGTCTAATGTTGCACGTCATCTTGTCGAGGCTCTACCCCTTTCCCTGATCCTCTACTTTTCCCAAGGACTGGCCTCCTCCTGACAAGTATGTGAGATAAAGTTTCACCATCCTTGTCTCGAAGAAACTGTTCTCCCAGTGGACTTGGTAAGTAGAACTGAAGTCCAGGTTTGAGGAGCCTCTGCCTAGAATCTAGAGGGCTTAGCCAATGATCAGTGTCTAGAGGGCAAAGTCATTACCTAGATGATTCCAAACAACAGAAAGTTGTTCTGAAGCTTTGAGAACTAATGTACTTTGTTCTGTTGGCTTTGAGACTGACTTAGGTTCTCTTGTTCTTCCTTTCTTTCCTTCCAATTTCTCCTATTTGTAATGGAAATATCTACTTTGTGACTGTTTCATCATTGTACTTTGGAAACAGATAATTTGTAATCTGAATTTCACAGGTTCATAGATGAAAAGGAATTTTTCCCCAGGGTAGAATATGCTTAACATATCACCTATATTTGATTTAGATGGTTCAGAGATGAGATTTCAGAATAGGAGGTGTTTTAAGACTTTGGGGATAATGTGATGAGATGAATGTATTTGTTTTCATATAGCAAGGACATGTATTCTGAGACACCAAGGGTGTAATGTTATGGATGGAAATGTTAGGCTGGAAAATTATGTCCCCCCAAATTATGTATTGTAACTCTTAACTTTTCTGCTTGTGCTTATAATCCCATTTGGAAATGAGTTATCTTTGTTATGCTAATAGATAGAATTAGTGTAGTGTGTGTTTTGAGTTAATCTCTTTTGAGATATAAAAGAGATTAAACAAGCATTAGAAAAGCAGAGATGGGGGAAGAGAAATGCCAAGGCAAATGAAGATTGCCTAAGAGGAGGAGCTTTAAGGGACAAAGAGCTTTCTCCAAAGCTGATAGAGGGGAAAGGGGGGGGGGGGGAGAGTGGAATCTTCCTTTTGTTCCCAAACCTTGATTTTTAACTTCTAGCTGCCTAAACTGTGAAAAAAATAAATTTGTACTTGTTAAAACCATCCATTTATGGCGTTTCTGGTACAGCAGTAGTAGAGAGTTAAGATACTGGTCAACTATTTGCAGGAATAGTCCTTGTACCACACAGACTCCTTCTCCTACTGGAAGATCCTAGAAGATAAGGGATTAGCAAGTCCCTAAGAAGTTTGACTGGCAGAACCAGGATGCTTCTAGCAACAACTGGTCTCACATGCTGCTTTGTGTGGGACGTGAGGCACAGGAGAAGGATAGAGAGCTATTGATGATGTCCTTGCTGGGAGTATGGGCTTGTAGATGTGGAATTTCCTGCTGCAGCAAAAGCCTCTCACATGAGAGCCAATTAGTAGCTGAACACATATCACACTCAAATCCTGAGAGTAAAGGAGTCTGAGAAAGATTGCGTTAGTCATCTAACTCCTGCACGCTAGAAGAGAGGCCTTTATCCCAGTCCTCCTCATCCACCCAGCTGCCTAGATTGTACCTGCTGCCTTGCTGTTTAATTGCACCACCCAGCCATATACCTAAGGCTTAGGATCATCCTTAACTCGATAGACAATCTGTTGTGTTGCAAACCAGTATTCGTGTATAGGGACATAGTAGGTGGGGTTAGACCTCAAAAGAAGTCCTGTGTACCAAGGCATTCTCTCACATGTAAATATGAAGTCAGAAGAGAGTTCCTCCCTTTTTCTAGAATGAAGCATAAAGCATATTTTCCCCCTATAAGTAGGTCCCCTGGACTCTTGCCTTTAACCCCCAGTGCTCTTAAAAATACTTCTTCCAACAAGAAATAGTGCTATCCCCAAGAGGAAATTGGGAAACAAAAGCAATTTCCATTTCATTACAGGTGTAATCATTCCTTTCTTCCTTTGTTTGCAAATCACAGAAAGTTGCACAGACTAACTTAATCAGGAAAAAGAATTCACTGGCTTATAAAACTGAAAAGAAGTTTAGAAAAAAAAAAAAGAGCAACGACTTCAGTCATGGCTGGATCCAAGGTCTCCAATAATGTCATCCACGTTCTCTCTTCTCCATCTTTCTGATATGTTTCCTCTAAATTACTCAGGACAGTGTTCCCCAATGCAGTGGTGCAAGTTCCGGAGCTGAGTCTTTACTCCTCAATCAGTCACTGATTGGTCTGACCTGGTCCATGTGTCCATATCTGAAGGCAATGGTCAGGGAGTGAGCCCCTCTGAACTACTGAATCCAAGAGCAATATAAAGATGCTGTTGTCACAGGGACTGTCTACATTATCTCGTGGGCAATCAACGTACTGCCTGCCCTACTCACTGGACATACAGAGACTTCTTCAATGCCTTCTCCTTCTCAATGCACCAGGGCATAGAAGTCTCTGACTTACAGTTTGTTGTGGAGTTGAACAACAAATGTAGGTGACCTTAGAGACTTTGTCCCAGTCTGTGAGAGACGGCTAATTACCCCAATGAGGCAGGAACTTGGGGTAACCAGCCATGTAGGACCATCACCCTTCAGGCTACTCCATTTGTCATGGTCTTGCTTACATGTGGCTTCTGCTAAAGGTCATTATCTGAAGCACAGTCCTGCCACAAGAAGCCCAAAGTTATCTTGCTTCTCAAAGAAAGGTTGAAAAACAAGTCCGTCACCCAGTAATGTACATTTGAAGCAGTACTGACTCGGAGCTATCCATCCAGTGAATTTTCAGAGGCAGTAAATTGCACAGGAAAAGATTGCCCATTTTTCTTCTGTGGAGCAGCTGGTGGATTTGAACTGCATACTGTTGTTGTTTTGAATTTTTATTCATTTTAATGAAAGTTTACAGTGACTTAGGGTTTCCAGTCATTCATTGTTGCCAATTTCTCCCTGCCCACCCTCTCCCCCCAATTCACTCTTGTTCTTGAAAAGTAAAAGTAAAACTCTTTCATTGTTATGCAATTCCTCCCCCCAGTCCACTCCGCTATGCAACCTTCATTCTGGACTCATGTCATGACAATAATACCCAATCATATATCCCTTTTAAACAGTTCTTTCCCAACAACAAATGGTACTGGCACAATTGGAAAACTATCTGCAGAAAACTCAAGCAAGATCCACACTTCACTCCATATAAAAAAAAAACGATTCAAAGTGGATTATGGACCTAGGACTAAAACTAAGGACTATAAACTTCCTTAAAGAAAAGCTTGGAAGAACTCTAGAAGTCCTAATCCACAACATAAACAGTCTTCTAAGCATCCTCGAACTGCATACTCTTGTGTTGGCATCCTGAGGCCTAGTGTTAAGACACTGTATTGCAATCCAAAGACATGCGGTTCAAATCCCCCAGCTGCTCTGCAGGAGAAGGATGGACAATTTCCTAACATGTAATTTACTGCCTCTGAAAACCCTATAGAGGGTCAGCTGTTCATTTGTTTCGATTTGCCAGCAAACAACAAAAACAAGAACAAGCCACCAGAGCTCTCTGTTCCTATAGTAGTGGTTGAAATGATCTTTTTAAAATGTGGATGTGACCTTATCCTAGTCTCAGAACTCTTCCAACTATCCTCATTCCTCTCAGACCCAGTCTACTTCTGGCCTGGCTTCTATGTCCCATGGTAATGGGATCCTATTCTTTTGCAAACTCATCCTTGGGGACATGACCACATGCTGTTCTCAGAAAATCATTCCCTCCATACCTCCTAGGATGGTCCCACCAAAGCCTACTCTTTCTTTAAGGTTTTCCATGTACCTCCAATGCCTCTTTTGGGGTGCACTTTCCCTGTTCTCCCTTAGCTGTGTTCTTGTTGTTACTGCTGTGTACTGTAAGTAGCAATTTGACCCTCCAGTGGATTTTCTGAGGCAGTAAATTGCATGGTAATTGATTGCCCGTCTTTTTATTCCTGTGGAGTGGCTGGTGGGTTCCAACTGCGTACCCTTGTGTAAGAGTCACATTTTCCTGCACTGTCTGTCCCTCTCCCTCAACGATGATTTTCTGGTTACTAGTATTAATTAGAGAGAGCTCTGGTAGCCTAGTGGCAGGAAGTTGCACTGCAATCTCAACGGCATCCTGTTTGAGGCCACCAGCTGCTCTGAGGGACAAGGAGCGTGCAATCTCCTCCTGTGCAATTAACTGCTTCTGAAAATCTGCCGGAGGGTCAGCTATGGGTCAGTTCTGACTCAAAGGTGTTGTTGTTGTTGTTATGGGCCGTCGAGTCGCCTGCGACTCATAGCGACCCTATGTACAACAGCCCTAAACTCCGCTCTGTCCTGTGCGAATCGCACTGT
>NW_006399911.1:5094867-5098914 GCF_000299155.1 Elephantulus edwardii | reverse complement strand
CATGTGAGAAAGGCAGGGACAACACTGACACTGACTCAAAGGTACATAACAAAAACATAGCTGAGTAGCAGCAATAATGATTTAGGAAAGCAATAGCCACTTTATATCTCTCCTGGGATGTACTTCTTGTTGTTATTGTTAGGTACCATTGAATTGGCACTGACTCATGGCTGAACCTCCAGTGGATTTTTTCAGAGGCAGTAAATTACACTGGGAGGAAAGTACCTATCTTTCTCTTATAGTCGACTGGTGTATTCGAACCGCATGCCTTTACGGTAACATCACTTACTCCTTACCTCCAAGCCACCAGAGCTCCCTTGGGAAGTGCTTAGTGGGGCAGTGCTCAGCTGCCCCCCGTGTGGCTGCAGCAGATAGAGAAACAGGGTAGCCCAGTTGCAGGGAGACTGAGGACTCTGGGACCTGCTGCCCTCCTCTATGAGGTGTCTGTGTGCTGAGTTGGATGGACTTCCCTTCAGTTTGATTGTCCTGGGCTACTTGCCTGCTCTTATGGAGACTTAACCCCTCACTGTTCCAGTGAGCAAGGCCGAACGGGATGTTTACAATCAAGCCTGCAACCAGGCAGCCTCAACCCGCTGTATGCTTGGATAAATGCAAAATACAGACCAAGTTCAAAGACTCCTGTCTCTCCATGGGAACAGGGTCAAAGTCATATGTGAGAAGAACCTTCTTGGGAAAACTCAGCCTGCTTAGGAGGAAAATGGACCCCTAGCAGCACACCACACAGAGCCAGGGACAGCCAGGCCCATGGAACTCTTTTTCTAAGGAAATGATAAAGGGTCATTTACACTCCTTAGCATCTTGAGGTGAAATGTGTAGTAACAGCTCTCCTTAACCTTCCTGACTCTATCGGTGCAGCCTTTTGTCAGACCCTCTTTTACAGCCCTGGGTAGCAGCAGAGTTGGCCTGGCTATATTGAGCATCATGCTGTCTTCACTGCCTCTGCCACAGAGTGAAATCTAGAGTCAGTGTGTGAGGTTGGCCCAGAGTGTGGGACTTTTCCTTCTGTTTGAAGGCAAGGAACTTGGCCTCAGGGCCCACTGTGAATCTTGGCCTCAAGGCATAAGAGCAGGGAGACCTTGACACTTGACTTAATTAGAATCTCCTTTTCTGTACTTGCAAAACAAGATAATAATGCCCTCTTAGAGATCTGTAAGGATCAATGGAGATAATAGGTGAGAAGATGCTTGGCTATGGAGAAGGCACTTAATGGTAAGAGAAATTATCACCTAGCACAAATTTCCACCTGATGTGGGGTTTCACAAGACTAGGATCTTTAGTTAATTGTCCCAGCTCCACAGCCCCAGGCCAACAGACTCTAGGTGCCTGGTATAGGCAGCAGCTGGGAACATTGTGGGTGTCGGCACTTGGCTCTGAGAATGTCCTCCAGTGAGAGGCTAATGGAGGGTTTTAGAACAGCCCCTCCTGTGTCCTTGGAGACAGGCTCCCCACTCACCTCCCCCACCTCCACCCCCAGTCAGAGGTCTTCATAGTCTGGTGTGGGCCAGCTGCAGCTCGCTTCTGACAGAGAGGTTGAGACCCTGTCCCCTGAAGCCGTTCCACGAGCCCCCTTTGGCATTGCCTCACTTGCCACCCCGGCTCGCTCATGCCTCTTCCACCCCTGGCTTTTGCAGCTCTGCCTCAGGGGCTTCAAATCCGTTCATTCTGGTTTGACTCCCTGCAGAAAGTTTGCATACCCACCAGAAACAAAACTCAAAACCAACTCAGCTGATTGTCATTGAGAGGGAACTTCCTCACAGCTGTCCCCCCCTAGCAAGTTTGAAACTGTAAATCACAGGAGAGAAGACTGGCCATCTTTCTCCCAAGGACATGCTGAGCTGGAATCCACGTTCTAACAGGAGCCTCAGGTGAGTCTTACACGTACATCATTCGCTCGCTACCATCCAGTTAGTTTTTGACCCATAGGAACTCTTTGGCCCTCCACTGGATTTTCTTTTAGGCAAGAAAACTGCCCATTTTCCTTCTCTCACACAACGACAGACTAGAACCAGCAGAAAAGCACAACCTTTCGGCAGCACAGCACGCTATGGATTATGCCACCAGACCTCCTGTATGTATTATTTAGAGGATCTTGTTGAAACGCAGATTCTGATTTGGAATATCTGGTATGCCTCCCTCCGAATTCTTATGCCTATTCTTTATTCTTATAAGAATAAATTCTTATTCTTATTCAAATGCCTGTCCTAGTTCGTTGTTGTTATTTTGTATTAGCCAGTTGGAACTGACTCATAGCTGACTCTCCAGCAGGTTTTCAGAGGCAATGAAGAGCACAAGAGGAGATTTCCCATCTCTCTCGTGTGGAGCAGCTGGTGGATCTGAACTGTGTACCTTTGGGTGGTTGCTGTGTGCCCTCATGTTGTTGGGTATCCTCGAGGGAAATCTTCCTGGATGACCAACCAGCTGGTGTCTGACCAGTACCCTTAAGGATAACTGCCCAGACAAAAGGAAAAAGCAGAGGGCAAGGCCATGGTGGCAGTGTGTGCAAAGGCACTTGGAGCAGGTAGCTACAGTTGAGGAGGTCCACTGCATTCCCCCATGTGATGGTGAGTCACTGAGGGTGGGGTGGCCCTGGGGAGAGGTATGGCTGCCCCGTGACTGCCTGTGTCTGGTGGTAAGCTGCCTTCACTTCCGGGGGCTGAGTGAGCACCAGTTGAGCATTGTGCAAGTTGATGGCCACCTTCTGGACTCTTACTAGAAGTTAGGGAGATTTTGCCCCCTAAGGCTTCCTTCCAGGGCTCCGCCATTGCTGTGTGCTCCAGATACTCTGGCCTCTGGCAGCCTCTGCTAGGCCTGTCCACTAGCTGCCTTATCTTTTCAAAAGGCTCTCTTCCCTATTCCTGCACCCACACTTTCTTGTCTAGTTAGCTTTGCCTCACCGTTTGAGTTTGGATGTAAACCCGGTCTGCTCAAGGTGGGGCCTGCCCTGCTCTCTGATGGAATCAGGATTAACGTGTCACCCTGTGCCTGCCTTCTGGGGACAGACTTCCTTCTCTGGTCTTCACAACTGCATCCACATGATTAATTGAGTTCCTGGCACACATAGGTACTTGATAAATATTTGTCATATGGATGGATATTTGGTAGTTAGGTTTCCACTAGTGTGATTAACTAGTGTCTTAGAAATGATGAGGATGGCACAGGACAGGGCAGGGTTCAGGTTCGCTGCTCGTAGAGTCGCTATGAGTAGTACTCGACTCCCTGACATCTAACAACAACATCCAGGTTCCACAATAGACAAAGACAGTAAGACCCATGAAAGGGAGCCTGGGTATTGTTGGCTTATTCTGTATTCTCTCTCAGTACTTAGCTTTTAAAAACACCAGAAAAACAAAGCTCAAACTCATTGTTGTCAAGTTAGAACTGACTCATGGCTTTCCCTTCATTGTGTTTCCAGAGTCTGTAAATCACAGACAGAGGTTGTTCTTATTTCTCCTGCAGTGCTGTTGGTGAATTCAAAGCTCCAGAGAGGTGCCAGCCACGTTCCAGTGCACCTCACAGAACCTAGTAAGGCTTTTGGAATCTAGTACTCACTCATTCCCTGCCATCATATCGCAAGTGACCCCCAGCTGACTCTCCGATGGGTTTCCAGAGGCTATAAATGACACAGGAAGAGACTATCCATCTTTCTCCCTTGCAAGCTGGTGCATGTGAACTACCTGCACTTGAATTGGCAATGTGGCTCTATCCTCTAGGCCACCAGATATCTCAGGGCTTGATAAATATCTGATGAGACAATATTCTGCTGTGCTAAAAATTATTGTGTTTTTGTTCATCCTAGTTTGTCTTTGACTCATCACTTTTGGTCATGGGTTGAATTTTGTCCCCACACTGTGATGTTCTCCCATGATGTGATGTTGTTGTTGTTGTTGTTGTTATGTGCCGTCGAGTTGTTTGTGACTCATAGCGACCCTATGTACAATAGCCCTAAACCCTGCTCTATCCTGTGCCAATCTCATTGCCTCTGACACACCCATCCCGATTACCCCAGTCACTGAATCAATCCACCTC
>NW_006399911.1:5083488-5094657 GCF_000299155.1 Elephantulus edwardii | reverse complement strand
TTCAATACTCTTCTCCAGCACCACAGCTCAAAGGCATCAATTCTCCTTCTATCCTCCCTAGTCATTGTCCAACTCTCTGATGCATCACAAGTGATTGCAAAAACCATGGCCTGTATCAGGTGGACCTTAGTCTCCAGAGAGACATGGTTGCTCTTGAGTACTTTAGAGAGGTCCCTAACCGCAGACTTTCCCATCGCAATACGTGTTTTGATTTCCTGGCTGCTGGTGCCAAGAGTGTTGATTGTGGAGCTGAGCAAACTGAAGCTGTGAACAATCTCAATCTCTTTGCCATCCATCCTGATGATACCGATTGGTCCAGTGGTGAGAATTGGGGGGGGGGATAAAGTAGTGTGGGCATTAAGGATGGAAAAAATAGTGGTAGGAGGATCAAGGATTAAGGATGTAACACTCTCTAATTCCACTTCAGCACCAAGTGGATATAAGGGGAGTTCCCCTAGGGTGTGGCCAATAATACGTTTTATCTCATTAGGGGTAAAAGAGAAGGAAGGCTCAAGTGGGGGGCCAGTACCCTTAGCACCACCGGGAAATAGTGGTCACAGTGGAGTGCACCTTTGTGGACTTGAGGCTCTTCATAGTGAAGCTCCTTGATGCTGGGAAGCTCAGAACACATGGAGTTCTGCAGAGAACTTCAGGTCTACAGATGCTAAAGGAAACCAAGGCCTTCTACCACAGCCAACACAGAAAGACAGCCTTCTCTTCGAGCTGGCTCCCTGAATTTGTACTTCTAACTTCCTAAACTGCAGTGAGAGTGAGATTTGATTCTTTTTGTCTTAGGAGTCAGTGCTTTGCATGTGTTTGAGCCTGGTGTGCTGCTCAAGGTCCCTCCTCAGAGCTTGAAGGTGGAATTCTGAGAATGAATGTCAATGGAATCCCCCTGGAACAGACAGAGACTACGGAGATGCAGCAGTTAATTTTTGCCACGCAATAAACCTTTCATTCCACACTCTGTAGCTTAAGTTCACACAATTTACTGATTCCCATCATTCTGTACATTAGCTGGATGGGTTTTCCATGATGGCCTCATTCATATGCTTGGGCCTCTGCTGAGAGGTCTGGACAGCTGGAGCTTCTCCTCAGAGCAGTCAGCTTGGGCATCTTTACAGGACAGTAGTAAATGCAAACCCTGCTTCAAGAGTCTGTTTGCCTCACATCTGCCACTGTTTCCCTGACCTGAGCAAATTGTAGGGCCAAATCCAGGGCTGAGTGTAGAAAGGAGACAGTGCCTTGTGATGAGAGGCCCAGCACAGCCACATGGCTGAAGGCTGAGTGAGAAAAGCTTCCAGAGATCACTGTGTGAGCACTCCAGTGTGCTCAAGGCCCAGGAACAGTGGTGCCTATTTACAAGTGGGGATATTGAGGCCCAGGCAGACTCAGAGCCAGTACATGGCAAAGCTGAGTTGACAGGACAGCTCTGCTTCAGGATAAAATCTGCGTGATAAGGACTCTTGGCCTTGATTGAGGATTAGCTAATTGATATACCTCTCCTCATACTTGTCTTCCCTCACAAAGAGGAGGAAAATTTTACTTATCCTTCATACAAGGAGAGAACACTTGTTAGAGGTATCTCTGGGGCATGTTATTGTTATGTACAATTGAGTCACCTGCAACCCATAGCAATCCTATGTACAACAGTTCTGAAGCCTACCCTGTCCTGAGTCAGTCTCAATGACTCCCACACACCAAGCCCCATTGCCCTAGTCTGGGGTCTTCCTTGCCTGCACTGTCCCTCCACCCTTCCAAGCATGATGTTCTTCTCCAAGGACTGGTCCCTCCTGGCCACGTGCCCAAAGTATGTGAGATGGAGCTTCAAAGTCCTAGCCTCCAAGGAGAACCTTGGTCTCACCCTCTCCAAGACAGACCTATTTGTTTTCTTGGCAGTCCATGATATGTTCAAGACTCTTCTCCAGCACCACAACTCAAAGGCATCGATTCTTCTATCATCCTCAGTCATTGTCCAGGCCCTAATGCATAGCAAGCAATTGTGAAGACCATGGCCTAGATTAGGCACATCTTAGTCTCTAGACTGACATCGTTGCTTTTCAGCACTCTGGAGAGGCCCCTGACAGCAGATAGTCAGCAGTTATACTGATAACCCAACAGCTGTGTTCTTCTCTGAGGGTTTGAATCCACCAATGGCTCCATGGATAAAGATGGGTAATTTCCTCTTGTACTGTTTACAGGCTCAGACACTTGATGGAGGGTCAATTACAAGTCAGAACAGACCCGATGGCGATGAGTCAAGCTTGTTGAGTTGTGGTTGTGTATAGTCAAGTCAGAACTGACCTGTAGCTGAACCTCCAGCAGATTTTTAGGGGCAGTTAATTACACAGGAGTAGCTGATGGATTCAAACCACTTGCTGCGCTCCTTTCCACCAGAGCTCCCTTGTGGATATTCTGTGGATGTCATGCACAATGAAATTAGACAACTGTAATCCATGGTTCATTTTAAGAAGGAAATCTTCAAGCCTTTCTTCCTAGTAGTCTGTATTAATCTGGAAGCTCTGCTGAAATCTGTTCAGAATTATAGCAATATGAGTTCTCTACTGACAGTGTATAGCTGAGAATTGAACCTGCACCTCTTGCAGAGAAGGTGTGAATCCTATCAATGAAGCACCTTTGCCTAAGCAACTTTACTACAAACTAGTAGAGATCATTCATGGTTTACAGCAAAACTCAGTATAAAGTCCCAGCTGGGACTCCAGCTTTGTGAAAATTAATTTGAAAACTGGTCATGTGATGAATACTTTCATACTTTTTATTAAACATGATCCGTTCTGTGTTACATGCAAGAACTGGCTTTTAAATCACTGACAGGAAAAATAATAACATCATCAATGACATTTTATCTTTCTTTTTTTGCCTCACTGAATAAGGAATGTGTTGCTTAATATACAAATCAGTAGGTGAATTTCTTCACCAAATGTTTGCTGAAGAACTGATTTGAGCTGGAATCGAAACCAAGACTGAGAACACCCACATGCCCAAAACATGGTCTTTGACTTCAGGAATTCAGTCTAGTTTCATTTTTTACTGTGGCTGCTAGGAATTTTACTGCATCAATCCCAGAGCACTCATGATTGAAATACTTGCCCTTCCTCTCCCTTCTGTCAGTCCTGATTTTGTATTTCTATTTTAATCTTATTCTGTACATATTCTTTATTATCAGCTGTTGTAATTTTTTTTTGTAACATGAAGACAAAAAGGGAAAAAATACAGATGGCAGATTAAGCATACACCCCTCCTCTTCGCCTCATGTGCCAAATCCCTGGAAATGACAGAAAATATCTCCTTTTGTCTCTCTCCTTCTCACTCTCATGAATGTGGAACAAGGTCCAAAAAAAGTCATAAGCAAAGCAGAAATACCGAGGAGTCCCAAAAAGTCAGAGCACAGCGGGGATTGGATTTGGTAAAGAGCCCCAAAAATTTTATTTCCCAAGGGTGTTTAGAAGTTCTCTCAAGAGCAAAGTTGGGGGAGCCCAGGGCCAATCGTTGAGGTGTCTGGATGTAGAATCAAATTCTGAGAAAATGGCGGCCATTCTCTTCCCTTAACATAGGAAAGTAAATGGGGATTCCAGAAGTGTGCCTTCAGGTGTGAACTCTGGAAGTGGCCACGTGAGTTTTCCCAGGTGACCAGTTCCACTCAGGAAAAATGAAGAGTTCCCAGGATACTAAAGAAAATGAGCAGGGGTTTCCATGCTTCTTAGCCAATTGCCACAATAAACAAATGAAAAGCTACCAATACGACAAATCACGGATCTCATGTGCAGATATGAGCATCATTCAAGACACACCAAGAGGGGTGGAGGCGAACTCTGAGCCCTCCAAAACGAGACTGCTCAAGAAACGACAGGTAGTAGAAAAAAGAGAGGGTAGTTTAGAAGAAAAACAGTTACTATCTTGAGTGTGGCATGGCATCAAGTAATAGACAATAACTTTAAAAAGCTGACATAAATCTTGAAAATACAGAGGTTGGATGAAAAAAAGTCTCATTTGAAAGGATGAATGACAAGTCTTCTCAAGGGTGAATTGCATAAACTGGAGGACTGAATAAAAGACTACTCTCTGAGTACAGCACACAAGAACACGATAAGAATGAAAATAACTTCATCTTTTTCCTTATTCTAAGTTTGTTAATAACCATTTTTCCTAGGTGCACTGAGGAGCCTAATGTGAGGCTTGGCTTGGAGATGGTCAGTCCTTTCTAGAACCAATCAACTAACCTTCTGTCTTCTAGTTAGTTTTGATTCCAGATGCCCCTGGTGTGTCTTACGGCTTTCAAGATTTTTTTTTTTTTAGATTGTGAGTCCTCTCTTCTGAGGTGCCTCCGGGTAGGATCAAACATCCCACCTTTTGATCATCAACTGAGTGCATGAATTATTTGCACCATCTAGGGTCTTCAGAACATACCTAGGGGATGCATCTCTCATTGAACTGGAATTTGAAGCTGCAGGCAATATCTGGATATGACTTTGAGGTGGGGGGGTAGGTTCATG
Source organism: Elephantulus edwardii (assembly GCF_000299155.1). Classification (NCBI taxonomy): domain Eukaryota; kingdom Metazoa; phylum Chordata; class Mammalia; order Macroscelidea; family Macroscelididae; genus Elephantulus; species Elephantulus edwardii. Next base: position 5,090,143 of record NW_006399911.1, on the reverse strand, counting down.
AGGGAATGTCCATTGTTACACTGGTGTTGTGGTCCATATTGTGCTGCTAACCCAAAGGTCCTGCCTCTCGGTGGTTTTCCATCAGGGGCTCTGAGGGAAAAAGAGGAACAACCTCCTTTGTGATTTCTCACATTGGAAATCCAATGGAAGATCAGCTATGAGTTGGTCTCTACTTGGTGGGAGGGAGGGGCGGAGAGAGGGAGGGAGAGAGAGAAAGAGAGAAAGAGAGAGACAGAGAGAGAGAGAGAGAGAGAATTTGTAAACTTGATGAATAAATGAGTTCACTTAGTCCTTAGGAAAGAAAGGCTTATCATTGCTATACTATTGAATCTAGCCCTACCTCTCTTTAAAATTCAAAATCTTATCAGGAATTCATGGTTTAGCAAAAATAAATATTCTCACTCTGTTTTTCCTTGGGGACATTTACGATTTTAGAAACCGAGACTCTGTAGTATTTTTGTAGTCTATTCTCTGAGGCTCTTTGCTTGCATCTAGAGGTACAAAAATGAATCAAATGGTAATTTTTTGAAAATATTCTGTGGACAAGCGTCAGAGTCAGCCATGAAACTCTGGATTGTCAGACTCTAAAGCCCACATTCTCTCTGTTTGCAGGTTCAGAGAAGTCAGCAGAGAGAAAGAGGCAATGGGACTTTTCTGTATAGGGGAGTCTTCCCCCTTACCTTGCTCCCTAGTCTATTTTAAAAATCACTGGTTGGCACAATTTGATGGATAGGGGGTGAGGGTAAAGGAAATGGGAAAGATCTGGTAGATACCTGAAAAGAATGGGTAATGATGGGCATAGTTCAGTGGTGACTAATTTTATAAGATACAATACATGGCAATGAATATATGAAACACAATGTGAATGTAGGAAAGTATGAAGCGCAATGTATACAAATTGTGTACACAAACTAATATAAAATGACTTTTTTTAAAAAAATTGTGATCTGAGTGAAAGCTTACAGAGCAAATTCATTTTCTATGACATTAATTACAATACTCAAAATGTAACTACACTCCTCCTGTTTCCTTCCTTTTGTTCTTGCTTCCATTAATCCTTCTTTCTTATCCTGCTGAGCTTTATCTTGGGAACATGCTGTCTATTTGAGCTTGTGTGATTAGTGATTCTAAGAAATGAGCAGGCTCTCTGGTGATGTTTTCCCCTTCCTAAATCTGTCTATTGTTTCAATGAAAGGGGAGCCACAGAGCTGAGTTTTTTGGCAGGTTCAAGGGTGAATTTTAGCTATAGTCTCAGAGGTTCTACTAATAACTATCAGACCTGGACAGTCTTATGTATTTGTGTTTTGTTTTTTGTTCCAGCTTTCTCTAGGACTTTCTGCTGTGATCTCTTTTAGAGATGTCAGTAGTGGTAGCTGGACACCATCTAGTTTTGCTGGTGTTAGGTCTTAGAGGTTGTGGTTGCTGTGGTTTGCTAGTATTTTGGACTCCTTATTTCTACATATCTTTGCTTTTCTCTTTTTTTGTTCCTGATAGGATGAGATCAATCATGACCCTTAGAAGACTGCTTGAAAGTTTTGAAAGACCCCCCCAGTCACCACTCACCAGAGGCTAGAACAATGCCTTTGTGCAAACTGACCTTGATCTTCCTCAAGATGATAGTCCTAAAATCCCAGGAACAGAAACTCATGTTATCATAGTGTTTGGTTACATTAAGATAATTACTTAACTTTTCTCCCTGTTGACTCTATTACATATCCAAATGTATTTGCACCATTTACTAATATGAATGTAGAAGTAGTATCTCCCACACCTATGTATGATCAAAGGTCTAGTCATTTTACTTGCTTATATATGTTCATCTTGTCTGTCTGCCAATATATCCCCTTTAGATTAAAACTGATTTTCATTGATATATAATATTACTGAAGATTATATTCTTCCCTTCCCTTCCCTTCCCTTCCCTTCCCTTCCCTTCCCTTCCCTCCCCTCCCTTCCTCCTTCCCTTCCTCCTTCCCTTTTTCTTTTCCTTTCTTGCCAAAGAATGGTTTTTCCCCCCTGTGTGTAAACTTTTCCTTAGCTTTTTATAATATTGGCTTTATAAAATAGCTGTCATTTGTGACTGACTGACTTTAGCATAACGTCTGACTTACTTAGCATGATGTCCTCAAGATTTATCCATGCTTTGTTGTGTTTTAAAATTCTTTATTATTCTTTAGTGTTGCATTGTATTCCATTGTGTGTATGATCATAGTCTGTTTATCCATTAATCCACTGATGGATAAACTGATGGATGGGCATTAGGATCATTTCCATAACTTCTTTGCTATTGTTAATGCTATTGCAATCAATATTGATACTCATACATCTCATTTCTTTAAATTATGCATACCTAGTTTTGGCAACCTTGTTTGCTTACAGTGAGGAGGACTTGAAGCACTTGCTTTAGAAGGTAAAAAAAATGCAGTCTTCAATACAGATTGCGTCTCAGTTTCAAGAAAACAAAAATTCTCATCACTGGATCCATAGGTGACATCATGATAGATGGAGAAAAGACTGAAACTGTCAACAACATCATCTTATTTGTATCCACAATCACCTCCCTTGGTCCCAGCAGTCAGGAAATCCCGAGATATATTGCACTGGGAAAGTTTGCAGAGACGTCTCCAAATTATTGAGGAGCAATGATGTTAGTTTGAAGACTAAGGCGTAACTGATTCAGGCCATGGTTTTTAATCACTTGCTATGGATCTGAGAGCTGGGCAATGAATAAGGATGGCCCAAGAAATTAATGCCTTTGAACTACTATGATGTTAGATAAGAGTACTGAATATCCCATGGATTGTCAAAGAACAAACAAATATATCTTGGAGAAAGTACATCCAGGATGCTGCCAGGAGCAGATTATAAAACTTCATCTCACATACTTCAGGTATGTTGCTAGAAGAGGTTATTTCTTGGAGAGGGACATCATGCTTGGAAACGCAGAGGGTCGGCAAAGGAGAACAAGAGTCTTAACCAGATAGAATGACACAGTGACTTTTGCAGTGGGCTTCAGTGTGTCAGAAATTGTAAGGATGGCACAGGTTTCATATCTGTTGTCCATAGAGTAACTATGGGTGGTTTTCAACTTGAGGTCACCTAACAATGACAACAACATATCTAGAGAGCTCTGGTGGCCTAATGCTAAGAAGTTGCACTGTAATCTCAAAGGCATGTGGTTCAAATACACCAGCTGTTCTGAAGAAAAAGGACGGGCAGTCTCCTCTCATGTGATTTACTGCTTCTGAAAACTCATTGTAGGGTCAGCTATGGGTAAGCCCTGACTCGATGGCAAACAACAATATGTATACCTAGTAGTGGGATTGCTGGATTTAATGATATATCTAATTCTAACTTTTTAAGAAAGTGCTAAATTGTTTTTCACAGCGGTTGCACCACTTTACAGTCCCACCCACAGTGTATTTGAGTTCCAATCTCCTTGTACCCTCTCCAGTGTTTATTTTCTGTCTTGTTGAGCTTTGCTATGTGGCTGGGGTGAGATGATATCTCACTGCTGATTTGATATGCATTTTTCCAACAGCCAATGATCATGAGCATTTCTTCACATGTTTGTGGGCCATCTAAATACCCTACTTGGTAAAATGCCTCTTCATGTTCTCTGCCCATTTTTAATTGGATTGTTTTCCATTTTCCTGTTAAGGTATTGGAGCGTCTATAGGTTTTTGCAATTAGTTTCTTGTCTGATGTGTCATTGCCAAATATTTTTCCTACTCTGTAGGTTCTCTTTTTTTACTCTTTTGGAGAAGTCTTTTGATGCACATATGGATTTAATTTTTAGAAGATCTACAAGGAGGAATCTTGAGCACGTTTGCGGGTCGCGGGGTAGTGCCAGCAGAGCTGAGAATGAAAGATAATGATAGGCTGCAGCACTGGTAGGCAGCCTTCAAAGTCTTCCTCTGCCACCTCCTGGGGCCTCTTTCACTCCCAGGCCTTCTGAGGTCTGTGACCTCAGCTGTGTCCAGGCTGACCTCACCTTCTTGAAGTGACACATCAGCCAAGGCTGTCCCTGGCTCCATAATTATTCTTCTCCATCATGGTTTTCCCAAGAGAATTCCCTCCCCACCAAGAAAGGATGGGTACCAGCTCATTTATACTACAGTATGAAAGACTGATTAGACAATGCTTTATTGTTCTTAGCAAGGATTTACATTTCCCAGAAAGGCTTTTAAAGGAATGACTTAATACTGGTGTGAATTCCAGCATGGATAAAGATATTTTAGGGCAGATAAAAAAAAAAAATAAAAGAATCTGTATTCTGAACACCATGAAGATAGACATCCTTGTCAATGAAAATGCAGGTGTGGAGGTGGCGAGAGGCCACATAATTATATTATACTGCTATAGCTAGTTATCATCATCAATCCCTGTATCAAGCACAGCGTTCTTCTGATTTACACAGTGCCTTCGACTCAGCCAGTAGTTATGAAGAAATGCAATACAGGGAATTACTAGTATCCTCAAGGGACGGAAGAGCAAGTTGAACCTCTGCTGCCCAAGTCTTTTCCACTAGCCAGGACCTCGGGAGAAGAAAGACAGCATGTCCCAGCAGCCTCTGCTCTCTGATCAGGGCTCTTACTGACAGGTGCTCAGGAAATAATACTTCTTGAGCCTTGTGAAATATGCGAGAAGGGTAGCATCCAAACTTCCTCTTGTTCCTTCACTTGTCACGGGATCTTTGCAGGTGAGAGTTTGGCCTGCGTGATTCCGGGATAAGGATGAACAGGACAGTGTTCTTCTGGGGTTGTGTGTGAGGAAAATTGGCTGACTTGTGGAGTTTTATGGAAAGAAGAAGAGGGTTTTGTTATGTTTTATTAACATTTATCTTAGTGAAAGTTTACAAAGAGATTGGTTTTCCTTCATTGCTGCATGCACACTTTCCTTCCTCCCCCATCCCCAAGTCCCTTTGTAATGCTTGTCCTGTTATAAGCAATTAATGGTAATATACGTAGTTTCTAATTGTCCATTCCTTTCAGATTGTCCTTCCTTTCACCCATTCCGGTGTCTTTTTCATTATCTAGCCATTCTTTTCCACTCTCCTCCCCCACTTCATCTTATCCTATTATTTATTATAATATTAGGCTTATGCATGTCTCCCCCGTTTTTGGTTGGTTTTTTTTTTTGGCTTCTCAATGCTTCAGTGCCATATTTAGAGCCTCTTCTGACATCCATTTCGATTTTTTTCTTTCTTCTCCATTTTTGCCATGACCTTTTGCTTTCTTCATGGATGTTGTCCTTGATATAATCCCACAGCTCATCGGGTCTTTGATTGTTGGTGTTCAATGCCTCAAACCTAAAATGATTTTAAAATTTCGATGGAATTGATTCAAGATCATGTCTGGTTCCTGTGGACTTATTTTCATTTTCTTTGGCCTTAATTTGAACTTGCATATGAGTAACTGATGATCTGACCCACAGACCATCCTGGCTTAGTTTTGACTGCCAATATTGAGCTGGGGAGGACAAAGTAAAGTATTCTGATGGGATGTGCAGAGAGCTGGAATTGGAGAATAAAAAGGGAAGAACTCGCCCTGCATTTCTCAAGCTGAGAGAACTGAAAAACAAATTTAATTCTCGAGTAGCAATACTGAAAGATGCTATAAGCAATATATTGAATGAGCCAGAAAGCATCAAAAGAAGATGGAGGGAATACATAGAATCTTTGTACCACAAAAAAACTGATTGACACTGAATATTTCAGGAATTACCATATGAACAGGAGACGGTGATAATGAGGGAGGAAGTGGAAGCTGCATTGAAGGCACTGACAAAAAATAAAGCCCTAGGAATCAATAGGATACCAATTGACTTGTTTCAATTAATAGATGCAGCCTTCGATGTGCTCACAAGTTTATGCCAGGAAATTTGGAGGACAGCTGTCTGGCCAACGAATTGGAAGAGGTCCATATCGGTTCTCATTCCCAAGAAAGGTGACCCAACTGAATGTGGAAACTATTGAACAATATCATAACTATCACATGCAAGCAAAATACTGTTGAAGATCACTCAAAAACACCTAGGATAGTACATAAGCAAGGAATTGCCAGAAGTTCAAGCAGGACTTAGAAGAGGTTGTGACACCAGGGATAATCATTGCTGGTGTCAGATGGATTCTGGCTGAAAGTAAAGAATACTAGAAGAATATTTATTTGTGCTTTACTGACTGTGCAAATGTATTTGACTGTTGTGACTGACATTGAAAAAAGTGGGGGGGGGTCCCAGAGTACTTAATTGTGCTCATGCGAAGCCTACACCTGGACCAGGAAGCTGTTGTGAGAAGACAGCAGGGAAGCACTTCATAGTTTAAAATTAAGAAGGAAATGCATCAGGGTTGTGTTCTTTCTTCATACCTACTTAATCTGTTGTTATTGTTGTAAACCGTAGAGTCAGAACCATCCCACAGCTGACCCTCTGGTGGATTTTCAGAGGCAGTTAATTGCATGATAGGAGATTGTCCATCCTTCTCCTGTGGAGCAGCTGATGGCCATGAACTGCATGCCTTTGAGATTGCAGAACAGCTTCTTGCCACAGGCCACCAGAGCTCTAATCTGTTGTTGTTGTTGTTATGTGCCATCAAGTCGCTTGTGACTCATAGAGACCCTATGTACAAGAGCTCTAAATGTTGTTCTATCCTGTG
>NW_006399911.1:5057952-5082593 GCF_000299155.1 Elephantulus edwardii | reverse complement strand
GATTCTCACCACTGGGCCAATTGGCAGCATCAGCATGGATGGTGAAGAGATTGAGATAGTTAACAGTTTTAATTTACTTGGCTCCACAGTCAACTCTAACCTGTATGTTGAGCAAATAATTTGAGAAGCTGAACTCTGTGAAGAGGAATGTGGCATCAGGATTGGAGGGAGACTTGTCAATAACCTGTGTTATGCAGATGACACAACCTTGCTTGCTGGAAGTGAAAAGGAGTTGAAGTACTTGCTGTGGAAGATTAAGAAATGTGGCCTATGGTATGGATTGCATTTCAATGTCAAGAAAACAAAGATTCTTACCACATAGATTTAAAGAGGTTGTTGAAACGGTCAACAGTTTCATCTTACTTGGATCTATAGTTAAGATCATTAGTTCCAGCAGTCAGGACACAAAGAGATGCACCGGGAAAATCTGCAGTTAGGGACCTCTCCAAATTATCGAGTAGTAATGCTGTCAGTTTGAGGACTAAAGTGTGTCTGATTCAGGTCCATAGTTTTTCTAAGTCACTTGCTATGCATTGAGAGCTGGATAGTGAGTAAAGATGACAAAAGAAGAATTGATACCATTGAGCTATGATCCTGGAGAAGAGCACTGAACATCCCATGGATGGCCAAGAGAACAAAAAGATATGTCTTGGAGAGAGTGCAGCTGGAGTGCTCGTTGGAGACGAGAACATAGTGAAAAACCAAGAGCGAACATCATTCTCAATGGAGGAAGATTAAAATAATTTTCCTTGCAAACAAAGACCAGATAAGGATGCCCACTGTCACCACTTTCATTCAATGTTGTATCGGGAATGCTTGCTAGGCCAATACGACAATAAAAGAAAATAAAAGGCATCCAGATCTACAAAGAGATGGTTAAACTATCGCTATATGCAGATAATATGATAATATACACAGAAAACCCCAAAGACTTTCTCTCTCTCTGTCTCTCTCTCTCTCTCTCTCTCACACACACACACACACACAAACCCTGTTGGAATTAGTAGGCCAATTTAGTAGAGTGGTAGGATTATAAGATCAAGATCCAGAAATCAGTGGGATTCCTTTACAGTAACAAAGAGAACTCAGAGAAGGAAATAAAGAAAGCAATACCATTTACACTAGCCAACTACAAATTGAGATGCTTCGGAGTGAACCTAACTAGAGATACAAAAGACCTATACAAAGAAAACGACAGAATATTTCTGCAAGACACAATAAAAGACCTAATGAATTGGGAAAATGTTCCCTGTTCATGGATAGGAAGAATCAATATCGTGAAAATGACAATGCTACTAAAAGCAGTCTATGTTTTCAATGCAATCTCAATCCAGACACCAAGTTCATTTTTCAAGGAGATTGAAATGGAAATTGTCAAGTGGATTTGGAGAGGCAAGAGACCCCAAATAAGCAAAATACTGAGAAACAAAAATGAATGGGGAGGCATAGCGCTTCCTAGCCTCAAAACCTACTACACAACGGTAGTAACCAAAACAGCATGGTACTGGTACAATGACAGGCACATAGACCAATGGAACAGAATTGAGAACCTAGAAATAGATCTAGCTGATATTTGACAATGAAATAAAACCTACCAAATGGGAAACGACAACCTCTTCAACAAATGGTGCTGACCGAAACAGGATCTACATTTCACACCATACTCAAAAATCAACTCAAGATGGACCAGAGACCTGGGAGTAAAGCCCCAAACCATAAAGTTCCTAAGAGACAAACAGGGATCAAGCTTGGAAGGCCTAGTCTATGGTATAAAAAGACTGCCAAATACAACCAGAAATACTCAATCTGAAGAGGATGAAATTGATGAATGGAACCTTCTAATGTTTAAATCCCTGTGCACATCAAAAACTTTTCCCACCAGGGTGAAAAGAAAACTTACTGACTGGAAATAAACATTTGGCAATACCAGCTCAGACAATAATATCATAATGAAAGTTTACAGAATATTCTTGGGCCTCCACAAGAAGACTGACAACCCAATTAAAAATGGGCAAAAGACATGGAAAGAATTTTCACAGAGGAAGATATTTAGATGGTCAACAGATACATGAGGAAATGCTCAAAATCACTGGCAATAAGAGAGATGCAAATCAAAACCACAGTGATATACCATCTCGTTCTGGTAGCAGCAGCAAGGTTTAAGAGGAAAGGAAATAATAAATGTTGGAGAGGATGTGGTGAGATAGGAACTCTTATACATTGTTAGTGGGATTGTACAATGGTACAACCATTCTGGAAGGCAGTTTGGTGCTTCCTCAAAAAGTCTAACACAGAAATTCCATATGACCCAGCTATTCTGCTGCTTGGAATATCCCCTGAGAAAATGAGATACAAAAGACCTATACAAAGAAAACTACAGAATAATTTTAGCTTTCACCTTTCCACAATCAACACTCTTGGAACCAGCAGTCAGGAAACTAAAAGATGAATTAGATTAGGAAAGTCTGCTATCAGAGACCTCTCTGGAGTATTAAAATACAAAGAGACTAAGATGTGCCTGATCCAGGCCATAGTCATCACAATTACTTGCTATGAACCAGAGAGCTAGACAATGACCAAAGAGGACAGAAGAAAAATTGATGCCTTTGAGTTGTAGTGCTAGAGAAAAGTATTGTGCATGCCATGAACCTCCAGGAGAACAAACAGGTCTGCCCTGGAAAGGGTGAAACCAAATTGGTTTCTGGAGGTAAGGATTTTGAAGCTTCATCTCACATACTTTGGGCACTTGGTCAGAAGTGACCAGTCCTTGGAGAAGGACATCACAGTTGGAAGAGCAAAGGGATAATTAATGCAGGAGAGGAAGACCTCAGATGGGAGGGATTGACACAGTGACTGGGATAATAGGATAATGAGATTGGATCAGGATGGGGCAGGGTTCAGAGTTATTGTGCATAGGGTCTCTATAAGAAGCAGATGACTTGATGGCACATAACAACAACAATAGCTAGTGATCTTGAGCATTTTTTCATGTGTTTGCTGGTCACCTGACCTCCTTCGATTGAAGCTTCTATTCACTGAGAAACGGGTTTTGCAGACAAACGCTTGGCTCTTTGGTATGCTCCTCATACTTTATCTGTACCCCATCATCTGTGTATCTTTGGACAGGTACCTGCCTCTCCTGGACCTTAGTACCCTAACTATGCAGTGTGGGTTTGGGGATAACTGATCTCCAGAGCCTCAGAATACTGGAAACTTTCAGTGCTTAATGCTGGGGATAAGGTGGCATCTCCTTTTCCAGAGGGGCTGAGCTTGGCTGGCAGAACCCTGGCCACCTGGGAGGGGAGAGTTTGAGCTGGGAATGGTCAAGAGTAGAATGCACAGGAGATCAGAGTGTTTAAAGGTCAAACTGACCTTGGCTTGAATCCATGTAACTCATGCTGGCTGTCCTACACTGAGTATTCCACATAACCTCTCTGATTCTTCATCAGTGAATGAGGACCATGGGTTCCAAGCATTGATGGAGACAGCTGCTCTCTGAGCAGAGTGAGGGCTCATGACGGATACCTGGTTCAAGTGGTTGGAGACGTTTTAAAAAGGAAAATCTGGTTTACCCCTACTTTAAAACCTTCTGGTAGTCCCCATTGACCCCCCAAGTTCTCATTTGGCCCACAGGCTCTATATTATCTGTCCCTGCTGACCCTTTCTCTCTCTGTCCAGCCCTGTGGTCCTCTCTCAGTTTCTTAAGCAGGCTCCCCTGCTCCAATTCTCTGTACTTGCTGGCTTTTCCCTTTCTCTACTTGACCAATTCCTATCCAGCTTTGAGGACCCAGGTCAAAAGGACGTTCCAAAGATGCCTTCCCTCATCGAAATTGTTAGTTGCCGCCAACTTTATTCTAGCTAATGGTGACTCAATGCAAATAGAGCAGACTTATTCCCAAGGGTTTTCAAGGCCGTGATCTTTCAAAAGCAGATTACCAGGGCTCTCTCCTGAAGAAACTCACAGTGGGTTCAAACTGCCAACCTTGTGATTAGTAGTTGAGAGCCTAATTGTTAAGCACCACCCAGAGACTTAGCCCTTAAAAATAGAAATAGCTTATGCAAGACAGGTTTCATTTTTCTCTTTTGTAAACCAAGTCTACAGAGAAGTAGTTCTGGACACCTCTGGTGGCTCCATGATCCTTGGGAATCTAGGTTCTTCTGCTTTGTTGCTCTCTGATTCTTAACACCCAGTGTATCCTCACAGACCAAAAAGGCTTCTTGATCTCACCATCATGTCCCATCCCAAGGAAGGAGAAGGAGGCTATAAAAGGCATAGCACTCCGTTCACATCGAGACAGTAGGAAGTCACACATTTCTACCACATCCCATTGCCAAGAACTTAGTCCTGTGGCCATAACTAGCTGCAGAAGAGCCTGGGAAATGTTCTCTGGGTGTTCATGTGCCAGCTAACAAGAGAACAGATATGGAGGGTTAAAAGCATCTACCAAACCTAGTGCCTTTCGCCACAGCTCAGGCTCAGCCGTCACATGCTCATTTCGAGGTGCCTTCGACCACTTTTCCCACCATGTAAGCAGCAAGCTCCACTTGGGTTCAGCACTGTGTCTGGCACACACTCACCCACACTCAGCGAGATTTTGCTGAACAGACAGTAAAGCTTGTCACCGGCAAGCTTCCTTTGTTCGCCTCTGCTTCCTTTGTTCTCCTCAGTGAAGGCCTGCTCGATAGAAAACACCTTCCTGCAAGTTCTGCATCTTTTATTGTTATCTCCCAGCAGGCCTCTGGGGGCCTTCCCTTCAGGGCTTGGTGCTTTCCAGCCTGCACAGTGATTGGGCACCGGATCGCTGCCTGGGGCCTCCACGCAGGGACCGTGCGGGTTTGACGTGCTGATGCTGCCTGTGGAGGAGGGGAGGCGGGCAGTGGAACTGTGGGGCCCATGTCATGCTTCCAAAGCCCAGCTCTCCAGGAGCACCAGGGCCTAATTGGCAGTGTGGTACATCAGTGGCTCTCAAGCCGGGGTCAGCCACTGAGCCACCTGGGAACTTGTTAAAAATACACTTCTGAGTCAGTAGGTTTGGGGTGATATATTTGGTAGAAAGTGACAAGAGGCTTAGGCAAAAGGAGAATTTATGATGAGAATAGGAGTTGGAGTGCGATGTGGCTGGGAGCTGTCCAGGCATGTCTCTTGCTCCGCTCTTCCTGGTTCTGGGTCCACGGCTTTCTCACCACCAAGATCCACGGTGTTGGCAGGATGCGTGATCCTGAGTGATCACAGGGTGGGCTTTCCTGACCGCATGGTGGTGCGCGTGGAGGGATCGAATTCTCATCTTTGGCACCTTCTCTCTAGAAATCCTGAAGCTCTGTACCCTGAATTGAAGATGCAAACCAATTTGCCTCTCCCTGTGGAAACCAGGACTGCATGATTTGTTAAAGTCTTCTAGGGACTTGTGACCACATCACATAGAGGACAAACATCATGGGCCAGAAGCAGAGAAGGCTCAACTGAATATAGGTGGCACTAACAGGCAGGTCTTTACAGTGACCTGCAGGTTCTTAGGAAAAGCACCAGAAAGTGTTAAACACAGAGTCTCATCATCGGTGATGGGGGCAGCAGGAGGTACTCGAGGCAAGAGGCAGAGGCCACGTGAGTGCTGTGTGTCTGTGTCTCCTCTGCAGTGCAACTACCCTGCCATTCTCCTCCTCCCAGCTTGCTCTAGGACCTATCAGCATGGCCTGCTGCACATTTCCAGAGTTCCGGTGTCTCTGAGAATACACATTTGCAGGCCCTACTCAGACAACTGGGTCAGTCTCCATAGGGGTAGGTCCAAAAAAACAACACGTTGTACTTCAGTTTAGGAATAACCTCCCCCTACAATATACACATCCCACAGTTAGGGAATGTAGGCTGTTGTCTCCATCAGAGAGCCTGTGTCCCCTCAACCCTTACCTTCAGGGTTTTCTCTCTTTCTGGGGGAGAGCCAGGCCTCAGCGTCCTCTGAGTGCTCTAGGGACCTGGTGGCAGGGACAGCATGGAGCAGAACACTGGCTGCAGGGGCCTGCTTTGGGGCTCTGGCTCCCTCCTCTTCCCAGTTGAGATCTGGTGGTGTGCTAAATGAATGCAGGGACCCCCAAGCCTGGGAATGAGTTAGGCCTGCTGCATGCCCACCTTACAAAAGGGATCCTAATATGAGGACATGGCCTGTACCTGTTCAGTCTTTTTACAGGGCCCTGAGAAGGGGATCCCGTTGCCAGAGTGTCATCATAAACCATGAAAGTTCTTGACATAAAGAAGATTGCAAATGGGTATCCTCACACCAGTTTAGCCCACAGCTCTTTCCTCTGGCCTCCACCGCTTGCATTCAAAGTTGAATTATTTGTTAATATTTTATAATTAGAACTTCTGACAATAAAAACGTCTGTATATCTGTGGTTCCTTTGGAACAGTTGGTGAGTGTGGCATAGTGGGCCCACCCAGTCCTGGTCTGGGGTGGTGCTTGGGCACTCCACAGCTCCCTCCTCTACTGCTGGCCCTCAGGTGGGCATCTAAACATCAGACCCTCAACTAAGATTTCCTGGTTCATTGTCATCATTGCCCTCACCAGACACCGTCATTGTACAGAGAGAGTCTGTTTGTCTCACTATACCTGTTCCTCTGGGCAAGGGTATTTGCCCATTTTATGGATGAAGGAATTGAGGCTTGGTATGCTGAGTGACCTGTACATGGTGGTCCTGCTGGTCAGTGGTGGAGCTGTGGTTTCAATGCAGATCGTCCTCCTCTTTCTGAAAGCACTGTGCCCTTATACTCTGCCCCCTGAACTCTGACCTTGGCTTCCTGGTCTAATCCTTTCTCCTAGCATTTTGCTAATGGCCTTAACCCAAAGCACGCCAGACGCAAAGGGCCATGGGGTGGAACAGGGGCAGAACACTGAGCAGAGTTGAGGGGAGGGGCCGGGGTAGTGTGGAATCCCTTGCCTGCACTGAGCACTGCCAGGGGTGGAGGGGTGGTGGTGGTGGGGTGATGTCTGTTCCAGGTGCCTGGGCATAGGCCCACCCTGAGCCTGCCCAGAGCGCTCTCTCTCTCTCTCTCCTTCCAGTAGTGCCAATCATGCTGCAGGGTCCTCTGTCCTCTCTCCCTTCTTTTTTTGCTAGAGTCTTGAACTCTTATCACCAGCACAGACGGCAAAACTGTTCTCCCTGTCAGGATGGGGGTGGGGGATTGGGGGGGGCGGCGAGTGGACAGGCCAGGCCATTGATGAAGGAGAATTAACAATGGTGAGAAAGACAGAGTGTGAGCCAGAGAGAAGAGTGTGGTCTCTCGTCACTAGACAAAGCTGTGGCTGAGGTGGGAAAGAGGGACTGAAGGCAGACACCACAGGGATGGGCTGATGAGGGGCCAGAGAGCACTGTGCTTCAGGTGGACAGACAGACGGATGAGGGGTCATTTCCTGCTTAAGCCATGTTGAGACTCTTCAGGTCCTCAGTCATTGCTTCTCTACTCGCTCAGTTCCGCTTCCCTCTCTGTCCGTGACACTTCAACACATATGTAGCTCTTACCTCCTCATCCTGTATCTATCTAGCTGTCTTCTTTCCCAGCCTCTGTCTCTGGGGAACCGTCTCTCCTGGTTTCGATCACTGGGAGCGTGCCTTTGTCTTCTGTCTGTCCTTTCTCTTCACCTGCCTGCACACTCCAGCAGCCCCGGGCTCCAAGCACTGCCCACCCCCTGGGTGTCTTTGTCTCTTTGTGCTGGTTCTTTCTCCTCATCTCTACACTTCTCTCTCTTGCTGTCCATATCTCTCTCTCGCTGTCTCTCTCTTTCTCTCTCTCCCTTCCCCTGTGTCCATCTGTGTCTTTCCCTGCATGTCTGACTGTCTGTCTGTCAGCCTCTGACAATTGAAAATACCCCCTGCAGCCCATTTGATGTGTGGTTGTGAGATTTCTTTTGAATATTGCAGGAGCCAGTTGATGGTTGCCAAGGGAACAGGTCAGAAGAAGTGGGGGGGACGGGAAGGGGGCTGGGAGGCAGGCGGGGGGTGCGGGTGCACTGTTCTGTTTTCATCTTCTTTGGCACTTCCCGTTTTCCAAAGCATAAAAAAACTGGCGACAATTTTAAATGATTTTTTTTTTCCCTCCCAAGAATCAACACGACATAAATAATGGGTCCTAATTGTGTTGGACTAAAAGCCAGGTGGGGAGAGTGGCAGTTGTTCCTCCTGTGCCTGGAGGGAGTTAATGACCTGATTCTGGGAGTAGGGGCGATTAGAGGGCCCTGGGAATCATTTTGCCAGGCACCCTGGGCTGGCATTGTCCACTGTGGCTCTCCTGTCCCTGCCTTCCCAGCCACAGTGAGATTCCAGGTTCCTCTAAACCTGAAACGTTGCAGTCAGGACAACAGAAGGGCTTTGTGATCACACATAGAAGAGGGCATGGGCATTGAGCCACCTGGTGGGCTCGGAGTGGGGACTAAGGACAAGGAGGAGGCAGGAGAAGAGGGCCATTCTGACCATCGCCAGGCTCAGGTGTGCATCTCAGGCGATACACAGGAGCATCCCTGCCTGCTCCGTCCAACCCCACTGGGGGATCGTGGCGTTCAGTGGGATGACACCTGTGCTGTGCCCAGCATGGTGTCTGCTGCTGACTCTGCTCTGCCTCCAAACCAGATTACTGCTGATGTCAACAGGGCCAAGAATACGCAAGTTTGGACAAGATTTGCAACATGTGCTTTGGGGTCGTCACTGACATTCACTGTCCTCGTCACTCCTCTCCGTTATATGATAATAATGGCACTCATGAACACTTACACAAGCACACATTCCTGACCGGTGGATCTGCAACCCTCATCAGCCTTTCATGTGCTTTTTTCTCATTGAATCTGCCCAGCAAACCTTTGAGTTGGGTACTATTATTATTATATTTCCCATTTTACAAAGGTACAAATAAGACTTCAGCAACTATATTATCGAATGGCTGTGCAGTGATCAGATTTACCCAGATGGGCTAAGGCCACACCACCCTGAACCTGTCCGGTTCTAGCTACAGAGACACAGAGCCCATGCTCAGGAGGCTGGAGTGAGGAAAGAGGGGTTAGGAGAGGCATCTACCTATTGAACCTGAACCTGAGGAGTGATCGGAGTTGACGAGGGCGATGGAGAAATGGGGGTCATGGAAGAAAGAACACACCAGGTAGAGAGAACAGTATGTGCAAAGGCTTGAGCATGTGAGAGACAAGATGAAATTCTGTCAGTGCCCTGAAGAAGCTCTCAGTGTGGAGTGGGAGATGGACCTAGAATGGAGAAAAGAAAGAGCCAAGTGTAGGGACTGCAGCTGCGTTAGTGCTAGGAGGGCTTCCCTGAAGAGCTGTCAGTCCTGGTAGAAGGCCTTGGAAGGGGGAGAAGGAGACAACCTGAATACCCGTAAAGGGCCTGTTAAGTGCTGAGTCTTTTAGCAACCAAGACCTGGTGCTCCAGGTGCCTAGAATAATGCGAATGAAGACTGACTTTGATAATAGCAGCATTTTGGACTTCTTTTAGCATATAGTGCCTTTCACAGTGAAAGTCCGACTTACAGAGAGAAACTTACTTGGAATTTTGTGTGTTACAGCTGTAGGTCTCTGCCTACTACTGTTAACCTCCTCTCACCACCAGCACAGTCTCCCGAGAAATGTGCTGGATTATGCCCAGGTGCCTCTCAGATGCGCTGCTGTCCTCTTCACTAACTTGTGCCCTGTCTTCTCCTGTCCCCTGGCTTCTTGTGGAGTTTGGAGGTATCAGCAAGAAGTCAAAGGGGTGAGGAGAGAGAGACTAAGATTTTCATGCCCTGCCTGCCCTCCTGTGGGGCCGTGTGTGCTGAGCTTTTGTGCCCAAAACCCTAGCTCCCGTATGACCCTCAAATGGCCCTCTCCTTTCCCAATTCTCTCTCTCTGGGCTCTGGAAGTCACTTCTTCCTTTTGCCCTTACAGACTGAGGCATGGCAAGGGCTTCCTATTGCTGGGCTCTCAGCAGCTTTAAGATGTCTCCTTGGTTTCTCTTAACTCTGCCCATACCAGCAAACAGTCCCTTAATGAAACTATCCTCCATCGCTCTGTGCATGTGAACCCTGGGTGCTCTCATGAACCCTAAATGATGGGAGTAAAATTGATGGGGACTGGACACTGGGAGGGAGAGTATTGCCGTGGGAGTCCATTTGTGTTGGGAAGACAGACTGTTCTACAGTTTGCAACTTTCACTTAAGATGCCTTGTCAGAATTTTGAGTCTGGATCATTCCTTTGATAAGAGAGTCTGGGAACTGAATCCCTCCCTGACATGACTTTTCCCCCTAATTATCAAGGAGACTTTCCCCCTATTTGGGGCCTAACAGGTACCTTTTTTTCATGTGTCATGTGGTCAACGGATGACTCCATCTGCTCCTGGGAAGTAGGGAACAAGGTCTCTCATCGGAAGCACAAAAGATGTGCATGCAGAACTCAGCCTCAGCTGGGAGGAGTGACTGTCTGGCAAGAAATAACCAGCACCCACTATTGAATCTTTCCTTCTTCTCTATGTTGCTGTTGTTTTGATGTACTGTTGAGTCAGAACAGACACATAGCTGACCTTCCAGTGAGTTTTCAGAGACTAAATCACACAGGAGGAGATTACTCATCTTTCTTCTGTGGAGCAGCTTGTGGATTCAACTTGTGTGCCTTTGGGTTGGCAGCTCAACTCTTTACCCATGAGGCCACAAGACCTCCCTTTTATGAGTAGAGGCTTATTCCCTCTAGTGTCTACATGTCACCAGCGCCTGAGTGTAAATCATGCTTGGACCTTGGTTTGACAACCTGCCTCTGCTTTTCTCAGCTGAGGATTTGGCTCTTGATGTCTATCAAGCTATCCAGAGGAAATCACAAAATAAATGTAGAAATTTCATAGACCAGATAGGTGAAAACAGACACACCCATTCACCTTCAACTGTTTTTCTAAAGAAAGATAATTGTGACCAAGTTTCTCAAAATATGTTCTTCCCACTTCAACAATCATTGCCTTAGTTGCATGCTTTCTTTGTGTTTACTAATCTAATAAGTTTATTTCATTCAGCTTTTCAGAGAGCCAGGTGGGTGTAACTCACCTAACTTCAGATACAATGGACATATAGTAGCGTGACCCCTATTCATATACACAGTTCTATGAGTTTTGACAAGTTCATAGTGATGTAACCTCACTGCAGTGGAGAAATAGAATATCTCTGTCACCCCCAAAAACTTCCCCCAGGTCCTCTGTAGGAAACAGTCCCCCCTCCCCTCAACTCCTGGGATCCACTGCTCGTATTCACTCATGGCTTTGCCTTTGCCTTTTCTGAATGGAACAATACAGCATGTGGCCTTTTGGTTTTGGCGCCTTTCACTTTTTATAATGCTGCCTTTTGTTCTTTTAAATGAAACTTAAACTCAAAACGACAATTTATTCATTTTACTGTCCAACACTCATGTTTTTTAGATTGTGTTTGCATGTGGTAATTTAACAGATCATTAGCTTCAGTCTTAATTACAGAGTGTTGTTTTTTTCAAAAGTCAGGTTTATTGAGATATCATTTATATACAGTAGTGTTAACCTGTGTTTGCGTCTGTGAGTTTTGACAAATACACACGTGGTCATGGGACCACCATCAACTCTACGATACAGAACAATTCTCTGCCCCAGGGTTTCCCCCAACCCTTTCTTGATCAGTTGCTTCCTCAATGCCTGAGAATAAGAAAACTGACTTATCTCTGTGTAGTTTTACCTTTTCCAGACTTCTGTGCAAATAAAACCAAACAATATACCCTTTTGTATCTGGCATTTTTCTTGAGTGTGTTTTTGAGCTTCCTCCATGTGAAGCATTTGGGTGCTTTGTTCTTTTTTTATTTCTCAGCCATAGTCTATCGTGTAGATGTACCACTGGGCATTTGAGTTGTTTTCAGTGTGGGACTACTATACATAAAGTTGCTATAGATATTTGTACATAGGTCTTTGACCATATGTTTTCATGTCTAGGAGTGAGATTTATGGGCCATATGGGAAATGTATGTGTAGCTTTATAAAAAAATTGGCGAACTGTTTTCCAAAGAGGCATCTCACCAGCAGTGTAGGAGAGTAACAGTTGCTCTGAATTCTTATCAGCACTTGGTGTTGTGAGGCTTCTAATTTTAGCCAGCCTTCCATGGAGTGGTATATACTTTGACTAATGAAGCTGGCCGTTTGCTTTCTTCATGTATAATGTTCTTTATGCCAGCTCACAATCTCACTGGTCATGTTATTGTTGTTGGGTGTTGTTGAGTTGGCTACCACTTCGAGCAATGGGTCTGAACCTTTTCCTATTTGGCACCATCCTCATCACTTCTGATACACTTGAACTTGTTGTTATAATTACTTTGTCAATCCATCTCATTGGAGGTCTTCTCTTTTGCTGACCCTCCTTTTCCAATGACCAGTGTTTCCTACATATGTGATAAGCTTCACCATCCTTGCCTCTGAGGAGCGCACTGTCTGTATTTTCTTCAAGATATATTTGCTTATTCTCTTGGCAGTTCATAGAATAATCAGAACTCCTCTCCAACATCAGAACTCAAAGGCATTGATTCTTCTTCTGCCATCCTTAGTCATTGTTCAACTTTCAGATGAGTAGAAGTAATGGAAAAGACCATGGCTTGAATCAGATACACCTTAGTCTTTAAGCTGGCATCATTGCTCCTTGACACATTCAAGAGATCCTTGACAGCAGATTTACACAATCCAATACATTTTTAATCTTCTTGAATGTTGGAGCTAAGTTTATTGATTGTAGATCCATATATGATCATATTTTAATTGTTGTTGTGTACTGTCAAGTCAGAACTGACCCATAGTTGGCCCTCTGGAGGGTTTCAGAGGCAGTTAATTGCATGGGAGGAGATTGTCCATGCTTCTCCTGCCGAGTACCTGATAGATTTGAACCTTGTGCCTTTGGGATTGCAGTGCAGCTACTTGCCACTAGGCCACCACAGTCATACAAAAATACGCCATGCAACTAATTTCTCACATTAATTCTTGCCAGCAATTGCCTGTCTTCATTTCTAACTTCTAAATTCCAGCCATTTGTCATTATTAATGCATCTTGATTTCATGTTTGATTCATTTCAAATTGTAAAAGTTGATAGAAATCCATAATTTCTCCATTTTTGGCTCTATTGGTTAGTGAATAAATGTGACTATTAGTTGTATCAACAGGTCTTCTTTGTATGCATATGGGTGGTATCCTATCATTGACAGCATTGTACTTTAGGATAAATCTTGAAATGTGCTTGATTTATCAGAACATTTGTTTTGATGAATGTAACATTATTCCTCTTCAACTTGTCATTCTTGGCTTAGTAGACCATAAGAATCTGATTCAATATGACCAGAAACAGTACATTTTAGCTCACTAATGCTTAGGATATTGATCTTTATGCATTCCACTTCACTTTTGACAACTTCTAATTTTCCTAGATTTATGAGTGCTTATAGCTATTTCTAATCAGTTTGAGTTATACCACTTTAATAAAATAGATATCCCTCATTGGTTAAACAGCTTTATTCCATTCCCATCTTTCAGATAGATTCTACTTTGAGGGGGCGACTTTTCCTCAAATGCCTTCAGCCTGAGAGGTTCTTCTTCTAACACTAGATCAGTAAATGTCCCATTGAAGGTTAATAAAGTTTCCTCTGCTCACTGATTCATAAGGTTCCCAGTGTTCAATTATTTTAGAAGTGGATGGCTGCTAACCTGTCTTAGTCTGGATGCTCTGCTGAAACCTGTCCACCCTGATGAGCATTTGAAGAATCACTGGAGTAGTTTCCAGCGTTACAGAAGAACACGAGCCCCCATGGCTTGGCAAATAGAGCAGTGGTCATGATTAAAAGGACAGAAAGAAACACCCAAAATAGATTCCACAGCAGACTCTAAAACTTGCTCTAGAAAGAAGCTAGTGAATTGAAATAGCAAAAAAGAAAGAGAGCTGATGATGAAGGGTGGCTTGAGAAGACAAAGCAAAGTATTATAATAAATTTGCAAGGACTTGGTTTCAGAAAACCAAGGAGAGAAAGGGAGAACATACTCAGTATTGCTCAATCTGAAAGAACTGAAAAAAAAGAAAAAATATTTAATCCTTGGGTTACATTATTGAAGGATTCCACGGTCAAAATATTCAATGATGCAAGAAAGGATACACAGGATCACTGTACCAAGAATTGATAGATACTCAACCATTTCAGGAGGTAACATTTGTTTAACAACGAATAATAATGAAGACAGAAGTCCAAACTGCACTGAGACAACTGGTAAAAACCAAGACTTTAGGATTTGGTGAAGTACAAGTTGAGGTGTTTAAGCAAATGAGTGTAGTGCTTGAGGTGCTCAGTCGTATATTCCTAGAAGTTACGTGACCAACTGACTGGAAGTGGTCTCTATCTGTGTTCATGCCAAAGAAAGATGATCCAACAGATATTATCAAATGATATTATCAATATTGCATGCAAGTAAAATTTTACTGACGATAATTCAGCAGTAAATCTATATTTTACTGTAATTAATCTACAGGAAACTGCCAGAAATTTAAGCTGGATTCAGAGAAGGATGAAAACAAAAGATGTAATTTCTGACATCAGATGGATCATGGTTGAAATTGGGGGACACCAGGAAGATATTTATTTGTTTTGCTGACCCTGCAAAGAAATTTAATTGTGTGGATATTAACAAATTTTATGTAGTATCATGAAGGAAAAATTGTGATTCTCAAACACTTAATCGTGTTTGTATGTATATTGTGTATAGACCAGGAAGTTTATTCATTTAAACACAGATAAAAGAATACTGCATAGTTTAAAATGAAGAAAAGTTTGTTTAGGTTTATATATTTTCATTATATGTATTCAATCTGGATGTTGAGCAAACTATCTGAGAAGCTGGATCATATGAAGAAAAATGCAGCATCAAGACTGGAGAACTCTGGCACAACTCTGCTTAGTGAAAGTGAAGACCTGAAGCACTTATTGACAACGTTCAAAGACGGTAGCCTTCACTGTGTTGCATTTCAATTAAAAAAAAAACCAAAACCTTCACAACTTCACAAATAAGCGTAAGTGAAGTTGTCAAATAATTTCTTGTGTCTTGGATCCATAATCAATACCAGTGGAAGCAGCAGGAATCAAAGGACCGATTGCAATGGGAAAATATATTGGCAAACACCTCTTTAAAATGCTGATGAACAAGAATATCACTTTGCAACTTAAGGTTTGCCTAATTCAAGCCTTGGACACAATATTGAATGATTCAGGAAGCATCATAAGAAGGTGGAAGGAACACACAGAATCATTGTACCAAAAAGAATTAGTTGGCACTGAAAAATTTTGGGAAATACCATATGAACAAGATCCAGGGGTGATAAAGGATGAAGTTTAAGCTGAACTGAAGACATTCACAGAAAATAAGACCCCTGGAATCAAAGGAATACCAATTGACATGTTTCAGCTAAGAGATGAGCCCTGGATGTGCTAGCCAGTTTAGGCCAGGAAATTCAGAGGACAGCTACCTAGCCAACTGACTGGAAGAGATGTATTATTTGTCCCTATTCCTAAGAAAAGTGATCAAACAGAATATAGAAATTATTGAACCCTATTATTAATATCTCATGCAAGCAAAATATTGTCAAAGATCATTTAAAAATTGCCAGAATAATTCATTGACAGAGAACTACCTGAAATTCAAGCTGGCTTTAGAAGAGGCCGTGCACCAAGGATATCACTACTGATGCCACATGGATACTGGCTGAAAGTAAAGAATACCAGAAGAATGTCTATTTGTGTTTCATTGACTAGGCAAAGGCCTGTGACTGTGCGGATGTTAACAAATTATGGCTAACAATGAGAAGAATGAGAATCTTGGAACTTTTAATTATGCTCATAAGGAATCTTTACCTAGACCAAGAAGATATTGTTGGTACAGAACTAGGAAACTCTACATGATTTAAAATCAGGGAAGGCATGTGTCAGTGTTGGATTCTTTCTCCATGCCTATTCAATCTAGATGCTGAGCAAATAATTAATGAAGCTGGACTCTATGAAGAAGAATGTGGTATCAGGATTGGAGGAAGACTTATCAACAACCTGTGCCAGTTAGATAACACAACTTTACTTGCTGAAAGTGAGGAAGATATGAAATACTTGTTGCAGAACATCAAGGACTACATCTCAACATCAAGAAAAAAAGGTCCTCCCCAAAGGACCAACAGTCAACCTTATAATAGATGGAAAAAGGATTGAGGTTGTCAATGGTTTAATCTTGCTTGGTACCCTTGGTACCAGCAGTCAGGAAATCGGGAGAAATGTTGCATTGAGCAAATCCAATATCAGAGGCCTCTCCAAAGTGTTGAAGAGCAACAATGTCCCTTTGAAGACTAAGGTGTGCCAATTCAGGCCGTGTTTTCCAAATCAACTGTTATGTGTCAGAGAGCAGGACAATGAACAAGGGTGACAGGAGAAGAATTGATGCCTTTGACTTGTGGTGCTGTTAAGATTACAGAATTGACTGCCATTGACTGCCAAAAGAACAGTTATGTCTTGGAGAAAGTGCTCCTTAGAGGCAAGGAAGGTGGAATTTTATCTCATATACTTTGGACATGTTGTTAGGAGGGACTATTCCTTGGAAAGGGATAACATCATGTTTGGAAAGATGGATAGTAAGTGAAGCAGAGGAAGGCCCTCCCACCTCCAATACTTATTTGCTAACCAAATCTTTCCTTTGGATGAAGTATTTGTGGGTTTGTTGGTTTGTTTTTTGTGAAGCATTTGTTTAAATCTTCTGCCTATTTATTGAGTTGTTTTTCTTTCATTGCGTTTTAAGAGTTCCTTCTATTCCAGAGAGCTCCTTTTATCAGATATGTTTTTAGAAAATATTCTCCTCAGTCTATAGTTGCTTTTTTATATTCCTAATAATGTATTTGGAAGAGCCAAATGAAAACCCAACATCAAGTCGAATCTGTTTTATTATGAACCTTTACCAAGTTTCTGAGACTATAAATATTTACAGGAGACTGACCATCTTTCTCCTGAGTGTCATTTGGTTGATTCAAATCTTTTGGTTAACAGCTTGACATGTTACGCACCATGCCACTAGAGTTCCTTTTTGAAGAGCTAGAGTATTTAATTTTGATGTCATCCTCAACTTACTTTTCAAATTTAAAAAATATTTTTTACACCTTTAAATAGAAAGATATGTTACTTGCTAGAATCAATGAATTAGTAATGCTTCCAGCAAAAGTAGGGAAGTAGCAAAAGTTCAACTCTTAGGGGTTTCAGGAATGAAAACATGTGATTATGCCATGGAACAAAGGAACCCTTGAAAAGACATCAAAGCAGGTTCTCCCCACCTCCTGGCTGCATCACTTTGAGAGATGCTTTGACTCACTAAACAGCTGCCTCGATATGGACATTACATCTGTGGTTCAAGCAGGAGAAGAGGAGCAGACTGAGCAGGGATTAGACTAGGGTAAGACAAGCAAAACCCACAGGGCACCCGATTTAAGACGGTGTTTGTTTCTCAAACACTACGTTTGCACTAGTGTGACCCTGAGAACTAGTGATGTCTCAAATCTGTTACCTCACTTGCTTTACCTTAGTCTTAGCCTTTGTGCAGGGATGGTGATGTACATGCCTGTCTTTTGTCATATGTTATCTCACTTAAAACCTTTCCAGTTGGCCTATATACTATGGGTGAGACTCCAACGTATGGTCACTTCTGGCTGCAAACAAAGTTGGGAAAGGGAATACCTTGCATGTTCCGAGGAAAAGTGGAGAAAAGTATACATCTGTGTTGAAATGAAGATTTCTACATGTTTGAGGTGCAAACAGGTTGTGCATGTCAAAAGGACAAGATCAAAGTTGCTATTTTGAAACCTAGCTTTGCTTACTTATGGTATCTGTTGGTCCCAGATGTATTTGAGCCCCTGTTGAACAGGATACACATAGAATTACACAAGATACAGAACAGCAAAAAACAACCTTAGAAAATATGGAGGGTGGAGGACTTAGTGATCAAGACAGGATGATTCTGGTCAAGGATAGACATAGGTCAATGAGATAGAATTCAGAGTGCTTAAATAAGTCCATATATATCTATAATAAATTTGTTAGTTTATTTTGTCCAGTATAAAATAACCATTGTACTGTGCACACATACTCTGTGTGCTAGGAATGTGAATAGGGCATAAGAGATGACTTGTCTGAGACCTTTACTGAGAAGCTTTAAAAGATAAAGTGACTCGAATGGCTGGAGGGTGGGGTCATCTCAAGATCTCACCATTCATTTCTTGTACTTGAATGAGATGATGCAAATGCTGGACTCAATTGGGGCTCTTGAATGGATTATCTATATGTGGCTTCTTCCTGTAGCTTAGGCTTCTTATAACGTGGCCACTGGCTTGCAAGAAGCAGCATTCGCAGAGTAAATGTTCCAGAAGAACTAGGTAAAGGCTGCTTGATCTTTTCTAATTTAAGCATAGAAATGAGGCAGGGTCACTCCAGCTATATCCTGTTAATTACAAGAGAGATATAAATGCCAGTTTAAAGGGGAGGGAAGTTTTATTTCACCTCTTGAGGGAATGACAGCAAAGTCTCATTATGGAAGAGTTGGTGGAATGGGAGAGAATTATTATGCCCATCTTGGAAAAATATGTTCTGCCATAATTTGCCCTCTAGTCACAACAATTCACATTTCTCCTACATGTAAAATACACCCATACAATCAATTTATTTTGACAAGATGTCAAGATTTCAGAACAGAAAAAATAGTCTTTCCAGTTGGTGCTGAGGCAACAGAATAGACACATGCAAAACAATGAATTTGGACCTCTAGCTCATACCCCATATAAAACCCAACTCAAAAAAGATCAAATATCAAAATGTAAGAGCTAAAACTATGAGACTCTTAGAAGAGAACACAGATGTAAATCTTTGTGACTTTGAATTAAACAAAGGTTTTTTAGATATAACACCTAAAACACAAGTGACCACAGAAAAAGTTGATTAATTAAGCTTACTCACATTAAAAACTTTCATCTACCAAAGGATGAATGAAAAGCATGAAAGCCAATCCACAGAGTGGAAGAAAATATTTGCATCAAACAATCTATCTGATAAGGCTTTGGTGTTCAAGGTATTTAAAGAATGCCTACAACAATAAAAAACCAAACAAACAAAGAAAAAAATTTTTTTTTTTAAAAAAAGCCAAACAAACCAATAAAACATTGGATAAATGATTTTAATAGGAATTTGTCCAATGAGGATACATGAATGACCATTAAGCACATGAAAAGATGCTCAACATTTTTTAGTCATTAAACCACTCCCCCTCCCAACCCGTGACCCAACTGTGAACAGAGTAGAACAGTTTCTTAGGATTTCCAAGAAGTAAAGCTTTTCAGAAATAGACTGTCTCATCTTTCTCTGGAGCTCTGGAGGCCTAGAGGGAAGAAGCTGCACTGCAATCCTGAAAACATGCAGTTCCAATTCATTGGTGGGACAAGGATGGGCAATCTCTTCCCATTTGATTATCTGCCTCTACAAACTGCTAGACTCAGGAGTGAGTTCCAGCTCAAAGGTACACATCAAACAATATCTTTCTCCTACAGAGTAGCTGTTGCGTTAGAACTATCGACCTTTTGGTTGACAGCTGTGCACTTAAAATACTGCATCACGAGCACTCCTGACCCATAGGTGACCCTCCAGCAAGTTTTCAGAGACAGTAACTAGCACAAGAGGAGACTGTCCACCTTCCTCCTGCTGAGCAGCTAGTGGATATGAACCACATGTTTTTACATTGACTGTGCAATTCCAAAACACTATTGACTCCTTCCAGGCAAAGATGGTGAAGCTTGTCTTTCATACTTTAGACATGTAGCTGTTGTTGTTGTTATGTGCCATTAAGTCGCTTGTGACTCATAGCGACCCTATATACAAGTGCCTTAAATGCCGTTCTATCCTGTGCCAACCTCGCTGTCTCAAACACACTCATTCCCACCACTCCACTCACAGAATCGATCCATCTCATTGAGGGTTTTCCTCTCCTGCACCATCCCTCCACTCTGCCAAACATGATATCCCTCTCCAAGGACCAGTCCCTCCTTGCCCAAAGTATGTCAGACGAAGCTTAAGGATCCTTGACTCCAAGGAGCATTCTGGCTTCACCGTCTCCAGGACAAACCTATTTGTTCTCCTAGCAGTCTATGGTATAGTCAACACTCTTCTCCAGCACCACAACTCAAAGGCATCAATTCTCTTTCTGTCATCCCTATTCACTGTCCAACTCTCCGATGCATAGCACGTAATTGCGAAGACTGTAGCCTGGATCAGGCGCACCTTAGTTTCCAGCCTGACGTCGTTGCTCATCAGTACTCTTGAGAGGTTCCTCACAGCTGACTTTCCCAATGAAATTCGTCTCTAGATTTCCTGGCTGCTGTAACCAAGAGTGTTGACTGTGGAACCAAGCAAACTAAAATGGTTAACTATCTCAATCTCTTCACCATTCATACTGATGCTGCTAGCTGAGGTAATTCCTTGGAAAGGAACATCATAGAGGGTCATAGAACAAGATAGAAGGTCTGTGAAGGAAAGGAAGACCCCTAATAAGATGGATTGACATGGTTACTTTAACAATAGCTCTGGTGTGTCAGAGATGATATGGATGGCACAGGATAGGGTCGGGCTCAGGTTGGTGGTTCATAGGGTCATCATGAATCATACTTACCTCATTGGTTCCTAACAACAATGACAACATGCTACCAGAGTTTCTTCATTGTTGTTATGTTCCATCAAGTCGTGTGCAACTCATAGCAACACTATCTACAACAACTCTGAAGCATGTCCTATACCGGAGCCAGTCTCACCAACTCCAACACACCTACCCCCATTGCCCCAGTTACTGTATCAATCTATCTCATCTGGGGTCTTCCTCTCTTGTCTGTTCCTTCACCCTTCCAAGCAGGACATCCTCCAAGGATTGGTCTCTCCTAGCTATGTACCCAAAGTATGTGAGATGAAGCTTCAAAATCCTTTCCTCCAAGGAGAAACTTGGTTTCATCCTCTGTAAGATAAACTTAATTCTTTTCTTGGCCATTCAAGATAGGTTCAAGATTTTTCTCAAGCACCACAACTCAAAAGCATCATTTCTTCTTCTGCCATCCCTAGACATTGTTCAGCTTTAGAAAGTAATTGCGAAGACCATGACCTGGATCAGGCACACCTTAGTCTCTAGACTGACATCCAGTCATATCTTAAACCAAGCCAAACTTACTAATATTGAGTTGAGTCTGATTCATAAAGACTATCTGGTTTCTAAGGCTGTGAATCTTTACAGGAGAAGATGAATCTTCTCCAATGGCTTTTGTTGCCATTTTGGTTAGAAGCTTGATACACTATGTCCTCAGTAAGATGAATTGGCACAGTGATTGCAGCAATGAGTTCAAGTATGACAGAAATGATAAGGATGGCCCAGGCAAGGTTCAGCTCCATTGTTCACAGGATACTCAATTCAATGGCATCTAACAATAATAACATTCCACTAGAGCTCCTTTCATTAATCATTATTTCTTTCACTGCCATCAAGTTGCAGTCAACTCCAACCTGACCATCTATTGGCTGTAAAATCCAATACAATAAGATTTTGTCCATCTTTCTCCTAAGGAGCCACTGGTGGATTTGAACTTCCAGAAAGGCTCAGCGTTTGAGTTTGCAGAGTAACTCTCTACAAACTATGCCACCAGAGCTTCTATTAATAATTATTAAGAAAACACAAATCAAAACCACAATTAATTACACTTCATCTTTCCCATCCTTGGATGACTGTTATCTTGTTTATGAGTACCATTAAGTTGGAACCAACCTATAGCTGACGCTCCAATGGGTTTTCAGAGTCCGTTAAACACAAAGGAGGGATCCTTCTCCATGGTGCAGCTCGTGGATTTGAACCACATGCTTTCAGGATAGCAGTGCAGTTTTTTACCACTAGACGACCAGAGCTCCTTCCATGGAAGGCTAGAATTTTAAAATAAATTATGAAAAGATGTAAAGAAATTGGAATCCTTGGTTATTTGAGGAATGTAAAGTGGTGAGGCGCCTCCACTGTGGAAAAGTTTGGTGACTTCTCAAAAAGTTAAACATAGAATCACCATATGACTGAGTCATTTCACTTCTGGGCATATACCCAGTACAGACTCAAAGAGATATTTGTGCATCATTGTTCATTGCAAAAGGGAGGCTCATTCTAAATGTTTATCTGTAAGTAATGGATAAAGAAAATGTAGTACATGTACACAATGAGTTTTGTTGTTGTTGTTGTTAAGTATTGTTAGAGTTGAGCACAACTCATAGTGACCCTATGAACAAAAGACCTGAATCCTGTTATAACTATGGTTGCTTCTCTATGTTTATAAACTTTCCAAAGGCATGTTGTTTAGGAATTAAATGCCACTCCTGCTTCCAAGCCTGTCTCAATCTGGTAGCTCCACCAAACATTGTCCACCAAGGGTAACCATTATGGCATTTGACACACCAGTGACACAGTGTTTAGCATCACAGCAACCACCCCAAGTTACTTTAGTACAGCAAATTGATAGACCAGTGCTATATCACTTAGAAGAATGTTCATCCCAAATACAATTAATTCCAGGCCCAAGGGCCCAAATGACTTTTAAATATTAAGGCCAACCCAGCAGGTCTTAGTTGACACTTAACAAGAGGCTCCCAGCCTATAGCTCATTTTTAGCTAAATCCAGCAAATCCAATGAGCTTACACATGATTGTGAATGAAAAGAAAAAAACACCAACCAATAAGTCTACACCTGACTCTCAACAAAAACAAGAGAAAACACCTTCCAGAATCCAACTACTCACATAAGCCTCCAAACTTGAGACTTAGTTGGAGCCCAACCAACTTTTAAATACCAAGGCGTGCCAACCAGGTCCTGATTGAATCTAAACAATAGCCTCATTGTAATATAATATAATACAATACAATATAATGAGTATTACTAAACCATAAAAGAAATTAAATTCTGATAAATACTAGAACATAGATGAACTCTGGAGCCATTATAGTATCTTTCCGGTAAGAGTGCAGACTAGACAGATGAGTTACTCATATTCTCTACAACAAAAACACCAGAGACAAAAGGAAACAGGCATGGATGATAACCCTGGAACTCTTAGCTCCAAAAAAAAAGTGGATCAACCTCTTCACAGAAGTGGATCAAGTCCTGAAAAGAGGAAAAAAAAATTGAACAAAATCAGTGCACAGGGAGAAACAGAACAGTGAAGCTTTCATTGCATGACAAAAGGAGAATATTTTGAACTGTGCAAATAGCATTCTGATTGGACCAGTAACCTGATAATTGGCTCCATTTACCTAAGAATGCACTAGCATCTTACACTACTGGCTGATGACCAGAAAAACACTCTGTTCTTCTTACTCTTCCACAATCCCCCGGCAGCCAGAGGTTGGGGCCATCACCCATCCTCACCTATTCAATGACCAGGACCACCCTCTCCCCACCGCATGTTTCCTGTTCTTGAGAGGAACTGGGTACTACGTGCATGGCATTCCCACAACTGAAGACACATATTGTTTGCTTCTTTGAGTCAATGGAGTGGGCAGTGACAAACAAGGTACCCTGCTTAACAAGAACTTCTGGAAGTACCAGAAACCTTGCTTCTTTGAGTCAATGGAGTGGGCAGTGACAAACAAGGTACCCTGCTTAACAAGAACTTCTGGAAGTACCAGAAACCTTGCCCTCAGGTGATTTTTTTTCAACTAGAATCAATCTACTTCTAGGACCAGGTACCCTGCATCCAGCTACCTTCCAGAGTGGCAAGAACTATCCAGTGCCAAGAACTTTACTTCCAGTGTTAGGTTGGTGGGAATGTCTTCACGGACAAGGCACCCTGACTGCTGCTATCTCCTTCATTCACAAGATCCCGGTTGCCTCATTTCTTTTGTTCCTCTTTCCTTGCTTCTACTTTTCTTTTTATTGCTTGCTTTTTGCATTCTTGGTTTCTTTTTTCTCTTATCTTTCCCTTACTCCTTTCTTTTATCTTTTTCTTATTTTCTTTCATTACTATTATATTTTTCACTATCTTTTTTTCTACCATTCAGTAGTTTTGCTTTCCCTCTCCTAGTCTATTTTTTATTTTCTTTTTTAATATCACTTATTATTGGTGCTTGCTTTTTCTCTTTCTGTCTTAAATGTAATATTTTCTTTTAGCTATTGCTTGTTCTTTTATTTAGTGATTATTTTTTGCGTTTTCATATTATCAAATGAGAAATAGCACTCATGCCCACACTGTCCAGCCACATCCACACTTCATGTAATTTCACCAGTAGGAAAGGGCTCCATCCACTCATTCTGCTGCTACTTCCACCTGACTGCTATTGTTGTTGATTGCCTTTGAGTTGAGCACAACTCAGCAATTCTATGAACAAAAGGCCTGAAACCCCTCTACAACTATTGACATTTATTAAAGTTCAGAGAGTTTCCAGAGGCATTTTGTTTAGGAAGTGGAGGCCACTCCTTCTTCCAAACCTGTCATAGAATGCTGTTGGTTGAGTCGCCTATGATGTATAGCAACTCTATGTACAGCAGCTCTGAACTCTTCCCTATCCTGAGCC
>NW_006399911.1:5049981-5057080 GCF_000299155.1 Elephantulus edwardii | reverse complement strand
AGATTCCCATTTTCCTTAAGGTCAAACACAATTTATTGTGATCCACACAGTCAAATGCTAACAATAAATAATAGCCTTGAGGCTATTACACTGAGTGAAATATCTCAGTCATGAAAGGACAAACATTGCATAACACTGCTTTTAGAAAACAGGAAAAACATGGGAGAGTTGGAGAGAGAATAGGAAAAGAGTTCATACATAATGAACATTGGGTTAGAATAGATGAAGGGAAGAAACTGACCAAAAGGGATATATGATTGTGCATTATATGTATGATAACAATCTAAAATAAGGAGTATATTAAAGAGTGGGCTGGGGAAGAAAACATGTACAATGAAACAAAATAATAAACATTTTATAAAACAAGTATAAATATTTGGAGATACCAAAGTAAAGCAAAGAACAAAAAAAAATCTAGACAAAGCACACTAATTAAATACAAATAGAAAACATTATTATATGCTTGGAGAAAACAGCCAACCTCAGCTCACACAAAGAAATATTATATAGTCAAATAAGTGAGCAAAATACAGAGCCAGAAACCTTCACAAAGAGGAAGAGATTCAGAAAAGTGATAATTAGGCACTTTTAATGGATTAGGAAGAAGTTTAAGGAAACCACCACATTAAGAAGTTTAAGAAAAACAGATAAAACTCTAGAAGAATTTTTAAAATAAAAGACAAACTGATGAGGAGAACGGAAAATTAGAAATAATAAAAATAGCAAGTAGAAATTCAGAAGATTAATATTATAGGAATATAATTGAATTTGTTCCCTTGCTCTATTCACACAACAGCCTCCTGGTTCAGATACAGGTTCAGTATGAACACAATTAAATACTCTGGGACTCCCATTCTTCTCAACATCAGCTACAACTTGTTATGATCAAAAGCATTTGCCTAGTTAATAAAGCACAAAAAGGCATTCTCTGGTATTCTTTTCTTATCTATGTATTGTTCTAGCTGTTTTTGCATGATCTTCAACAGTATTTTGATTGCATGTGATATTAATGATATTTGCTCAATAGTTTCCACATTCAGCTGGATCTCCTTTCTTGGGAATGGAAACAAATATGGACTGCTTTCAATCCATTGGCCAGATAGCTGTCGTCCAAATTTCCTGGCATAGATCAATGAGCACATTCAAACCTGCATCTGTTAATTGAAACAAGTCAATTGGTATCCTGTTGATTCCTGGGGACTTATTTTTTTCCCCAATGTCTTCAGCTTCCATTTTCACCTTCATTACTATTGGCTCCTGTACACATGGTATTTCCTGAAATTTTTCAGTGTCAGTCAGTTCTTTCTTATACAATAATTCTGTGTATTGCTTCTATCTTCTTTTGCTTTCTAGGCTATTCAATATATTGCCCATATCATCTTTCAATATTGTGACTCGAGGCTTAAATTTGTTTGTCAATTGTCTCAGAAATGCAGAGAGAGAGAAAGAGAGAGTGCGCGTTCTTCCCCCTTTATTCTCCAGTTTCAGCTCTCTGCACATTTCATTATAAATACTTTGCTTTGTCCCCTTGAGCTGTCCTTTGAAATCTTCTGTTCAGATCTTTTACTTAGGTATGTTTTCCTTTTATTTTGACTTCTCAATCCTCCATTGCAATTTTTAGAGTCTCTTCTTATATCTATTTCAATTATTTCTTTCTCCTGTTTTTGGGATGATCTTTTGCTTTCTTCATAGATGGTATCCTTGATATCATCCCATAGCTAATCTGATCTTCAATCATAAGCATTCAATACCTCAAACCTACCCTTAAGACTATCTTGAAATTCAGATGGAATTGATTCAAGATTATATCTTGGTTTCTGTTGACTTAGTTCCATATTTTTCAGCTTCAATTTGAACTTGCATATGAGTATTGATGTACTACATGGTCTAAAATTGAGAAGAGAGTGCATCAGGGTTGTATTATTTCTTCATATCTATTTAATCTGCATGCTGAACAGATTATTTGAGAACCTGGACTCTATGAAGAGGTATGTGGCATCAGGATTGGAGGGAGACTCATCAATAACCTATGTTATGTAGATTAAACAACCTTGCTTGCTGAAAATGAAGAGTACTTGAAGAATTTGCAGAAGATCAAGGAATGCAACCTTCAGTATAGATTGCATCTCAATGTCAAGAAAGCAAAGATTCTTACTGCTGGACTGATAGACAAAGCCATGATGTCTAGAGAGGAGATTGAAACTGTCAACAGTTTCATCTTGCTTGAATTCACAATTAACACCCTTGGTACCAACAATCAGGAAATAAGGGGACACATTGCACTGAGAAAATCTGCAGTTAGGCACCTCTCCAAATTATTAAAGAGTAATAATATCAGTCTGAGGTCTAAGGTGCTTCTGATTCAGGCTACAATATTTCCAATCACTTGCTATGCATCTGAAAGCTGGACAATTAATAAGGATTACAGGGAAAGACTTGACACCTTTAAAATATGGTATTGGAGAAGAGCACTGAACATCCCATTTGGACAGCCAAGAGAACAAACACATCTTGGAGAGGGTGCAGCCAGAGTACTCTGTGGACGCAAAAATTATGAAGCTTTGTCTCACATAATTCAGGCATGTTGCTAGCTATTCATTGGAGAGGGACATGATGTTAGGTAAGGTGGAGTATTGGCAAAGGGGAGGAAGACCCTTGACTAGGTGGATTGATGTAGTGACTGCCACAATGGGCTCTTGTGTGTCAGGAAGTGTGAGGGTGGCACAGGATAGAACAGGGTTCAGATCTTTTATTCATAGGGTTGCTATGAGTTGTACTCAATTCAATGGAACCTAACAACAATACACTTGAATTTGTGAAATGCATAATTAGCAAGATTGGAAAAAATCTTGTAATATTAATCTGTTAAAGGAACAATCAAGAAAAAACAAAACAAAACAAGCCCTGAAGACTCACATAAGATAACACCAAGAGGAACAGCTTCTATGTGATCAGCATACCAGAACAGGAAGAGCAAAGAAAAAGAGAAAGTTGTCAAAAACTTGTTGGAAGAAACTTCTCAATATCATGGGAAATTATGAAATAAACTCTGAAATAGCTAATGAACCTCAAAAGAATAGATAAAAAAATCACCAATACATACAAAATAATAATCTTAAAAATACTTACAATAATTTCCAAAACCAAAGACAAAGAAAAAATCCTGGAAACAGTTTGAGAAAGATGAAAATTATTGATAAAGGAGAACCAATAAGACTAAACTCTTATTTCTTGGTGGAAACCATGTAGGCAAGAAGACAATTGCATGATGTATAAAGAAAAAATGATAAACTAAGAATTTGCTATCCAGAAAAATGTCTGAAAAAATATGATGATGGAATTAAGACATTCTGTGCTACACAGAAATTAAGGGTATTGTGAAAATTAGGCCAATTTAACAAGAAATGCAAAGAACAGTCATTTGACCCAAGAACTAATAATAGTAGACAACAAAAGATTGAGACACATGACATTACATAGAAATCAAACCAGATATATAATGTTAAAAAAGAAAATAAATCTAAAAGACTAAAAAGTTGAAACCAGAAATATCAATTTGTAAATGATAACTTTAATGCAAAAAGAGAGGAAAATCATGTAGTTATAAAACTTTAAAATGAATAGGACATCAAGATGCTATCAAGGCATAGCCAACTATTTTAAACTTCTCATTGTTGTTAGATGCCATTGAGCAGAGCGGAATATAACCCACAATGATGTTATGAACAACAGATGTCAACTCTGTCTTATCCTGTGTCATCCTCACACTTTCTGACACACATGTACCATTGCTGCAGTCATTGTGTCATATACCTGGTTGAGAGTCTTCCTCTCCTTTGCAGACTCTCTGCCATTCTGAGCATCATGTCCCTCTCGAAGGACTAGACTCTTCTAGCAACATGTCCTAAGTATGTGAGGTGAAGCCTCATTGTCTTTGCCTCCAAAGAGTAGTCTTGCTGCACCTTCTCCAAGACATATATGTTTGGGTTTTTTTGTCATCCACGGGGCATTCAATTCTTCCCCAACACTACAACTCAAAGATATCAATTTTTCTGTCATCCTTATTAATTGTCAAGCTCTCAGACGCATAACAAGTGATCAGAAAGACCATGGCTTGAATCAGATATGCCCAAATCCTCAAAATGACACCATTACTTACTCCTCAATAATCTGTAGAGGCCCCTAACTGCATACTTTCCCAGTACAATATGTCTCCTGATTTCATGACTGCTGGTACCAAGGATGTTGATTGTGGATCCAAAGATGAAATTTTTGACAGTTTTAATCATCTCTCTGTATGTCATGATGTTGCCTATCAATTTTTTTAAATTTAGGATAATAATAAATAACAGGGTAATCTGAAAAGAAATTAATCTGATAAGTATAGTTTGCTGTTATTGTTAAGTGCCATCAAGTTGTAGACAACTCATAGCGACCCTATGAACAAAAAACCTGAACACTTGTATAACTTTCATTGTTTCTCCAAGTTCATAGAGTTTCCAGAGGCAAGCTATTTTTGGAAGTGGATGCCATTCCTGCTTCCAATCCTGTTTTAATACGGGAGCTCCACCAAACACTGTCCACCATGGGTAATCATTATCACATTAGACACATCAGTGTCACTGTGTTTAGCATCACAGCAAACATGAGTTACCTCCATACAGGAAATTGACAGACCAGAACAGTACTATACCACTTAGAAGAATGTTTGGCCAAAAACAATTAAAACCAGGCCTGAGGGGCAAATGCCTTTTAAAATATGAAGCCAAATCCTATTGGCTCACTCCTAGTTGCAAGCAAACATTCCACACCAAAGCCTCAACCAAAACAAGAAAGTACACCTTTGTAGAATCCTGCTGCTCCACTCTTCTTCCCAACCTAGATTCCAACAAGTATAATTTATTAAGTGGAATAAAAATGAATAAAATGCACCAGTCAAGAGAAAGAGAGTGATAGTAGAATGGGAAAGAGAAGAAAATCTATCAAAAAATGAGGAGTATATTAATTAGTGACTGGGGGGAGAGTATCAAACTAATAGCAACAAAAAAATAATAGACACAATAATATTAACCACTGATAAAATATACTTGAACACAAAAAAGCAGTGTAAGGGACAAAGAAAGACATTATAGAATGACTTAGAATCAATCTAGCAAGAAGATATAACCATAATAAATATCCTTGTCCGTAATGAAAGACCCCAAATAAACAAAATATTAACAATTAGAAAGAGAAATATATGACTTCACAATAGTAATAGGAGATACTAACACAAACCACCCAATAAAGGACAAACAACTACAGAGACTAAAAAAGATGCACAGATCTCAACAAGACAGTCAACTTGACTTTAGATCAATGCAGAACACTCCACCATAAAAAATGTAACATACATTCTTTTCTAGTGTAGATGCTCATTCTCAAGAATAGACCACATGTTAAACCACAAAACAGGCCTCAATAAATTGAAAAACACTGGAATAATAAAAACCATATTTTCAGATCATAA
This sequence comes from Elephantulus edwardii, assembly GCF_000299155.1. Taxonomy (NCBI): domain Eukaryota; kingdom Metazoa; phylum Chordata; class Mammalia; order Macroscelidea; family Macroscelididae; genus Elephantulus; species Elephantulus edwardii. The sequence goes on along the minus strand of NW_006399911.1, from coordinate 5,051,571 downwards.
GAGCTATACAATTAGAATCAATAACAGGAAGTAGACAGGGAAGGAAAACACTTGGAAATTGAACATCATGCTTCAGAAATGCTAAGTACCAGACGAAACAAAACATGAAATTTCAAAAATTCCCAGATGCAGAGGATTGAAAATAAAACATACAAAAATATTTGGGACACAATAAAAGTAGAGCTCAGAAAGTAATTTATAATAATAAATACAAACATCTAAAAAGAAGAAAGAATAAAAATCTTCACTTTGACCCACCAAATAGAATAATTAGAAAAACAGCAATGGGGCGCACTCCAGCCACACTGGCAGTCTGATGTGCTGAGGACTGGTGACTTGGCAGCTTAACATCTGGGAACAGACTGCAACCCCTAACTCCCAGCAGAGCCCAAGCCCAGCACTCCTGCACCCCCATCCCCACCACAGCACCCCATCCCCGGGATACCACCCTCCAATGTTCCACGCCCCTACACCCCCGTCACACCCTGGTAGCTGCGCCACAGCCCTGCACCCCTGGTGGTGTCCCAGGGCCGCTAAAGAGTCCTTCACACAGCTTAGAGACCTACCAACAGCGATGGACAGTAGGATTTTGAATCAGAACACAAAGGCGCACTGCGGATCCAGCCATTGACTGAAGCCACCAATCGAGCAGCTGTGCGACAGATATGCCACGAGAAAGGCTGGTAGAATCCTAATTGGGTTTTCCTGGGCACCACCAATTGCCTGGGAGAGTACCCAAGGGTGAGCCCACTGGTGGGAATTTGGCTGAGCTCTCTTGGGCCATGTCAACTGCCCAGGAACTAGCAGGCCAGTGGTAATTTGTCTGAACTTTTGTGGGCACTACAGACCAGCCAGAGGTGAGTGGGTTGGTGGGAAGTTGACTTTGACTTGTTGGGTCCCGTTGGACCCAGGACCCTGCTTGGGCAGGGGCCACTGCGCAAGGGCACCTGCATAACTGCCACTGGACAGTGACCGTTGAGAGAAAAACACTGGATGGGAGAGGGACAGCTGGAATTTGAATAGGGACGCCAATTATAAGCATGCCCAGACAGCTGAGGTCTGAGTGTGGTCCCCCAAGTGGTTGACCTGCCCTTGTGATTGCCCTACCAATGCGCATGCCCCACCCATTTTTCAATGGATGAAAAACAAACTTGAAGAATTACAGAATACTACAAGTAAAAACCAGGAAGAACTAAAAAAATAAACAAAACAAAACAAAACACAAAACAAACAATCCAGAACAATGTAGAGAAAACAAATGGGGCATTAGCAGCACTGGAAAAACAAAAAACCAATACCCAAAATATGAGGTCCAATGTTTCAGATGCTATCAACATGATGGAAGGACACTGAGCAGAGTTGAGTTGAAGAGATGGAACACAGAACCAGTGAAACTGAAGACAGAATTGTCACCACTGATCTGCTTAGAGCAAAAAGCAGACTCAAAAAGGAAGGAAAAAGAAGAAAACCAAAGATTAATATGGGACACCATCAAGAGAAATAACATGTGCATCATCGAAATCCCAGAACAGGAAGAAGCAAGTAAAGGCACCGAAAAAGTTGTGGAAGAATTACTAGAGGAAAACTTCC
>NW_006399911.1:5036856-5041991 GCF_000299155.1 Elephantulus edwardii | reverse complement strand
GAATGGATCCTAGCCTAGAATGTGGAATTAACCGTAAAATTATAAAAGTAGCTGGGCTTGTTTTGGCGCACTGGTGGCCTAGTGGGTAAGAACCAGCACTGCAAACCTGAAGTAATGCAGTTCGAATTCACCAGCTGCTCCCCAGAAGAAAAATGGGCAAACTCCTTCTGTGTTATTTGTAGCCTCCAAAAACTTACTGGAAGGTCCACTATGAGTTGGTTCCAACTTAATAGCCATGAGTAAGTGATATATTTTATTTGTCTTTTGGCTCTTATTTTTAACTTTGTGTCTAAGGTGAATCTCTTGAGGGCAGTAATTGAAAGGCTCTGTTTCTGTTTCTATTCTGACATTCCTTCTCTAGATTGGTTCATTGAAACCATTTACATCCCACAGTGGTGTAATTATTGGTAGATACAAATTTACTGCTGTCAATTTTTATTGCAGTGCTGATTATTTCTCTGTTCTGTTTATTTTTTCATGCTGAGTTTATTTCTTTTTTATTGGATTTTCTTCATTGTTCTTACTGTTGCGTTTAGTGAGTTCTTATGTGGGAGCTCTGGATGCAGCCTGTAGTGAATTGTGTTGCCAACCCAAAGGCTACTATATTCAGAGGTTGGAAGGCATGAGTGACTCTGGCAGAAAGATGGGCATTCATCTTTCATTGTGATTTACAACTTCAAAAGCTCAATTGGTGTCATTAGGTGCCCTAGACTATGACTCACAGTAACCATATAAACAACAGATCTAAACCTTGCTCAACAGCAGTGGGAAAGAGAAGTCATTATGATTTTCTTATTTTAGATGAAAGGTTTATTAACTTTCTTTGTGATTGCCCTGTAATTTCTTCCTACCCTCTTATGTTTACAACAATCTTTTTAGCTTGATAGTATCTTAACTTCCTCTCCATTCACAAGTTCTGTAATCAGTCCATTTAATCTCCCATTGTATTGTAGTCAGTTGTTTATAGATTGACTTTCCTAGCCCTTTGTTTTCAGTTGTCAGTTTATTTCATTTTTGAGATTTTTCTTTTCTGGGTAGTTTTCCAGGTGGTGCTATGTAGTTTAATCTCAAATTTTGATTGTTGTTGGTTCTTTGTTTAAATGATACTGGTTAGCATTTCTTGTACGATTGGCTTGGTCTTAATAATTTCTCTTCATTTCTATTTACCTGGTAATGACCTAATTTCACCAATGTATTTAAAGAGGAATTTGGTTGGATATACAGCTCACGATTTATAGTGTTTTTCTTTTAGAGTTTGTACATACCATCCCATTGTCTTTTTGCTTGCATCGTTTTTGCCAAGACATCAGAAGGTGCCTGGTCTAATTGTTTGGCCTTATAGGTAACATTTCATTTATTGTAAACTGATCTCAAGATTTTTGTATTTGGTTTTGAAATAAATAAGGATATCTTAGTGACTTATTCTTCTTGAATCGTGTCCATTGAGCTTGGATAGTTGTTGTTTCTTCCTTCAACATATTAGGAGATTTTTCCACTTAGCAAGACCTTGACAATGTTCTCTGTGAGTTTGTTTTGCTATTGCTGTGTATGTGTTTTTCTCTGGACTTCCAATTACACATCAGGTTTTTCTCTTGATGGAGTTCCACATAATTCCTACAATGCTTTTTATTTGTTGTTGAGTTGTTTTATTGTTTGTTTGCATCATTCTTTTCTCTGAGATTTCCTTATACTCTGTGGTATCAAGGGATTATTTGTCTTCTAAGTAGTTCATCTGCTGTTCAGTTCATTATTTCCTACTCTCTTGTCCTTCTAATGTGTCATCTATCTTAGAGATTTTAGAGCTAATCTTCTGAATTTCTAGTTGATGTTTTTGTACCATTTCTAATTATTTTGTCACTCTGTACTTGTTTTACTGAATTCTTCCACAGTGTTGTTTATTTTGGCTCTATTTTATATTTTTCTTCCACAAGACCTTTCAAGGTCCAAAATATGTTTCTTCTGAATTTCTTATCAGATAATTCTCTTATTCTTCATCTAAGAGATTTCTTGTTTCTTCATTTTGACAATTTTCTTGTGTCAATAGAGCTGGGGGATTTTTGTTTGTTTTAAAACTTAATTTGAAGCTGTCCATTATCTCTGAGACATTTCTGAATTGCTGTATTTATTTTTGTTTGTTATTGTTAGGTGTCAGTGAGTTGAATGTAGCTCATATCATCCCTATGAACAAAAGATCTGAACACTGTTCTATCCTGCACCATCCTCACACTTTCTGTCCTTTTTTTAACCCTGATTTTTGTCTCACATACTTTAGGCACCTGGCCAAGAGAGACTGATCCTTGGAGAAGGAAAAGATGCTTGGAACGGTGGAGCGATAGTGCAGAAGAGGAAGACCCCAGATGGATGGATTGATACAGTATCTGGGGCAATGGTGTACTGGAATTAGTGAGACTGGCTCAGGATAGGGAAGTGTTCAGAGCTGCTGCACATAAGTTGCAGGTGACTCAATGGCACATGACAACAACGTTGATATTATTTTGGCTGTTTTTATTTAAGCCTCTTGTTTAGAGTCAACAAGACGTTGGGGAGGGCCTTTGTATTTAGAAGTTGGTTATTACTATATTTTGGAGGAACATTCTTCTAAGCCGTACATCACTCTTCTATCAATATGCTGTACTGAGGCAACTTGGGGTTGCTGTGATGCTGAACCTTGTGCCATTGGGGTATCAAATTGCATTAATGGTTACCCATGGTGAACAGTGTTTGGTGGAACTCCCAGTTTAAGACAGGTTTGGAAACAAGAGTGGCATATATTTCCTAAACAACATGCCTCTGGAAACTCTATGAACTTTGAGGAACAACGATAGTTTTAGAAAGGCTTCAGGTCTTTTGTTCATAGAGTTGCTATCAGTCATGCTCGACTCAATGGCAATCAATAACAACAACAAATATACAGGCAGGCAAGATGGACATCCCTTCTTGTTTGCTAGATTGACAACAACGGGAATCTCTGCAGCTGTCTCCAGGTGGTTGGAGTTACTGGTGGAAGTTTTGGTGGGATGTCTGATTACTGGTTGTGGAGAATAACTTCAGGTAGGTGAGCAAGAGATACCAACTGTCACATGTTGACTGAGTGGTGTAGCAGTAACTGGTAGTGGTGACACTCACCTTATTAGGGGGGCAAATAGGTGGTAGGCGTGGTAGGTATTGTTGGTCACTGGTAAAGCAACATCTATCTCTCCTTGAATGAGGCAGATTTTAAAAAAAAAAGTATGAACTAGAGGGGAGGGAGAATGAGTCCCATGAGGACAAATACTTATAAGACCATAATTATAGAAACAGAACGATAATTATTAAAATGTGTATGAGGATCCAAGCAGGGGAGGGTAGGAGCAGAGGGTTGAGGATGGGTGGGGGTTAATCATAGAGTCGTACAGTTTAATGGGTGGCTGGGGTTAGTTAAGGAAATGGGAAAGATCTGGTGTGCAAAACAATGAATACGAACTTTGTAAGCAAGCCAGTATAAAAGAAAAAATTTTATTTCAAAAAAATTAAGGAAAGCAAGGAAGAAGGGATAAAAGTAAACAAAATGAGTAAAACCTGAAATGGAGAGAAGAGAAAGAAAGAATGCAAAAGAGAAACCAACAAAAGAGTCTTAGGAATGGAACAGCAGACTCTCTGTGCTTACTGCACATGTACACCCTAAATGGCTGAGGTCACTGGAGTGAATTTTGAGTTCTGTGAAAATGCAGCATCTCAGTTTTGTACAGGAATGTAGTAGAATTTTTGCTATCTCTTGAGGCAGGCAGGGCTCTGTCCCCTGGTCGCTAGGAAGGTCTGCCTTGGGAAGCCAGACAAACTAATGACAAACAAATAAAATAATTCTGGACTCACATGCACTGGCTGACTCAATCAATCACCCAGTTCCTGCTTAAATTCAATAACAATGAAAAGAATGCTTGGATTCCTTAGAAAAAGACATTGTATTGGAAAAAGTAGAGAGGCAGCTAAAGAGAGAAAGACCCTCAGCAAGATGGATTGACCCAATGACAGAAATAATGGACTCAATCATGTCAAAGGTTGTGAAGACAGTGCAGGACAGGAAGAAATTCCATTCTGTTGTTCATAGGAACACTATGGATCATAGTTGACTTGATGGTATATAACAACAACAACAAGAAGATCATCTCTATCTGTATAATTGGGCCAAAGACCCAAGTGCAAAACTTATAACTAAAGAACAACAAGTAGGGCTGGCAAAACTGGTTCCACGTGTAGAAAATGAAATCAGATATATCCTTTACACAACTAGCTTGAAATTCAGCAAAGGCTTAGAACAAAGAGTTAAGACTGAAAGCTAACTTCAGGACTCAAAACAAGCAAAAACATCAAAGGAAAATAGGGAAAAACTTAGGGTCAAAAATTTATGACAAATACACAAACAGCCAAAGATAAACTAGACAAGTTGTTGTTGTTGTTGTTGTTGTTGTTGTTGTTGTGTGCCGTCATAGCGACCCTATGTACAACAGCTCTAAACTCTACTCTGGCCTGTGCCAATCTCACTGTCTATGACACACCCATCCCAATTACCCCAGTCACCAAATCAATCCACTTCCTAGAGGGCCTTCTCCTCCTGTGCTGTCCCTCCACCCTCCCAAGCATAATGTCCCTCTCCAAGGACCGATCCCTCCTTACAACATTTCCAAAGTATGTCAGACGAAGCCTCAGAATCCTTGCTTCCAAGGAGCAGCCCGGTTTAACCCTCTCCAGGATGAATCTGTTTGTTTCCTTAGCAGTCCATGGCACATTCAATACTCTTCTCCAGCACCACAGCTCAAAGGCATCAATTCTCCTTCTATCCTCTCTGATCATTGTCCAGCTCTCTGACACATAACAAGTGATTGCAAAGACCATGGCCTGTACCAAACGCACCTTAGTCTCCAGAGACAGACTGTTGCTCTTGAGTACTTTTAACAGCAGACTTTCTCATCTAGACAAGTAGGACGCTCTAAAAATTAAATTCTTAGATGCATCAAAAGACTTTTGTAAAGGCTAAAGAATAAACATATGGATAGGGTGCTCCTTAAAGGCAAAGATGGTGAAATAGTCTTTCATTCTTTGGACATGTTTTCAAGAGGAACTGCTTGTTGTTGTTGTATGTGCCATCGAGTCGCTTG
>NW_006399911.1:5033709-5035451 GCF_000299155.1 Elephantulus edwardii | reverse complement strand
TGTTGATAGGGTTGCTATGAATCATATTAGTATTTCATCAGTGAAGACATCCAGATAACAAGCTCATGATCACTAGCTATTAGAAAGATGCAAAATGATGAAAAAATTTATGTGAATAAAAAAGAAAGATGCAAAATATATGTTATTCATTAAAATGGCCACATCTAAGCTGAGTTAGCTAAGTTGAGTTCTTCTTCCACTTATTTTTCTAGTTCCTTGTCTTTGTGAAAAGCTCTGAGGGCTGATAGACGTTGGCCCTTCTTTCTAGCTGTACCTACAGAACTAGATAAAGGTTAAGAAAAGGATAGTTTCGCCTTAAGATATGCATTCCATCAACCTATGCATTCCTTAAGCTAAACATGTAGTAGAGAGTGTTTGTATAAGTGTATAAATAGTGTATTACTTCTTCCACAGCTTGAGAGGAAAAGTCTTCTGGTTATTCTCCACTAGATCTGTAAAATGCTGCTCTCCCCTGGCAGTAAATTTCTTGTTCTAATAAACGGAAATGAATGTCTTTCAGTCTGTCTTTGGGGTTTTTTTGTCTGTCTGAAAACCTGAAACACGAGGGGCTTTTCATTGGGGACAAACCCCAACACAAGCCAAAAACAACAATAAAGCACCAACTCATACCAGGAACAGTAGCAGAGCTAAAAAAAACACAGCAAATGCAGTCAACGGTGTGGAGATACTGGAACTCTCATATCTTGCTGTTGGAACTGTAAAATGGTGCGACCATTATGGGAAGTAGTATGACATTTCCTTAAACAGTTGGAAATAGAAATGCTATTTGCTTCAGCAACCCACTACTAGCTGTATATTCAAAAGAAATGAGAACCATGACAAATACATGCACACTCTCATTTGTAACGTCATTATTCACAGTTGCAAAGAGATAGGAACAACCTGAATGCCCATCCATAGATGAATGGATAAACTATGGTACATACTCACAAAAGAGTACTATGTAATGCTAAAAAACAGTGTAGAACCTGTGGAACGCCTCATACTGTGGCTGGACACAGACAATATTGTTGTTATGTGCTATCAAGTTTACCAGGACTCATAATGACCCTATGAACAATAGCTCTAAGCCCTGCCTGATCCTGAGTCAATCTCAGGAATGTCCCTGACATTCCCCAGTACCACAGTCACTGTGTCAAACCATCTTATCCAGGATATTCCTTTCCTACACTGTCCCTCTACCTTTCCAAGTATGATGTCCTTCTCCAAGAACTGGTCCCTCCTTGCAATATATCCAAAATATGTGAGACAAAGCTTCAAAAGCCTCACCTCCAAGGACTAGCTTGGATTCACCCTCTTTAGGACCGACCTGTTTGTTCTCTTGGCAGTTCATGATATGTTCAATATTTTTTTCTTCAGCACCATAACTCAAAGGCATCAATTCTTCTTTTGTCATCCTTAGACATCATCCAGCTCTCTGATGCATAGCAAGTAATTGTGAAGATCATGGCTTGGGTCAAGCACACTTTTGTCTCTAGATTGACGTTCTTGCATTCTGGAAAAGTCTCTGACAGCAGATTTTCCTAATGCAAGTTATCTTTTGATTCTCTGACTGCTGGTGTCAAGACCCTGGAATAACTCGACCTACGATTCAGCGACAAAGTAGTGTATCTTCTACAGCATCAGTAAATCTTGGTGATCCTGGTCCCACAAGGCGGCCCCAGATTCCTGAAGGAGATTATTTATCCTACAGGGAATTACACTCAGTGGGAAGAACTCCA
>NW_006399911.1:5030397-5032744 GCF_000299155.1 Elephantulus edwardii | reverse complement strand
GCATGGCATTTATTATTTTCTGAACTGCATTTGTGACCCACTTGAATTCATTTATTGTTTCTGTGACTGTAGTATAGTTTGGAAATACTTGATAAGGCAATTTTGCTTGTATTTAGTTATGTTTTTATTTCTAATATTATCCATTGAAAGGAATGAAAATTTTTTAAATTATCCCATAAAACCATTTTTAGAGCCATTGTTATATGACCCAAGCATAAAAGGCATATTCTTTAGGATTTAGCTTTGTGTGTCTTACTGAATATTATGCAAATATAATCTTAGTGTCATTTATTAAAAATGAAATTTGTTGTTTTAAAACAAAAAAAAAGAGTGTTGTTCATTTATAAAATTAATCACCACTGATCCATGTCCACTATTCCTCTGTCTTTTCAGGTCATGCCTCAATCCATCCCAATTCCTTCACCCCCTCCTTCCATCCACCAAATTCTGTGATCTCACGGTATCCTCATCTCCTCACTCTTAATGTTCCTGTTCCCCTCCCTTACCCACTTTGCACTTTTATCCACATCTTACTAGTTATCCTATTATTTTTTACAACAAAGATTTTATACAGTATTTGTCCCTATGAGATTGAGTTAGTTCATTCATCATAATGTTCTCTAGACTCTCCCATGTTACGTAGTATTTTTTTGAAATTGTTGCTCCTGAGTGCTGTACATTGTGTGAATGTACCATAATTTCTCAATCCATTCATTTGTTGATGGACATTTGGGCTGTTTCCATATTCTTGTTATTGTGAATAACGCTGTTGTAAAGATCAGTATACAAATCTCTGCTTGTGTCTTGGTTCTATTTTCCTTGAAGTATATTCCCAGCAGTGGAACAGCTGATTCCAACCAGTCCTTGCAGAAGGAATTCATGTTTGGAAGGGTAGAGAGTAAGCACAGGAGAGGAAGACCCTGGATGAGATGAATTGACACCATGACTGTGATAATGGAGGCGTACTGGAGGTAGTGAAATAGGCTCAGGATAGGGCAGGGTCCAGAGCTATTGCTCATAGAGTTGCTATGAGTTGTAATTAACTTGACAGGACATAGCAACAACAAAAACATGGCATTTCTATGTTCAGCTTTTTGAGGAAATGTCAAACGGCCTCCTAGAGTGGTTGTACCATTTTACAATCCCACCAAGAGTGTATGAGAGTTCTAAGCTTTCTAAATCCTCTCCAACATTTATTGCTTGCTTTCCTGTTAAACTTTGCCACTGCTTACTGGAGTGAGGTGATATCTCATTGTACCTTTGATTAAATTTTCTTTGATTGCCAATGATTTTGAGCACTGTTTTATCTGTCTGTTGGCTACCCAAATGTCTTCCTCTGTGAAAAGTCTTTCCAAGTCTTTTGCCCATTTTGTAATTGGGTTAACAGTCTTTTTCTTGTAGAGGTCCTGTTGCTATGTTGTTAGGTACCATCAAGTTGGGTATGACTCATAGTGAGTCTACAAACAAAAAAAATCTGAACCCTGTTCTATCCTGCACCATCCTCAAACTTCCTGACACACAAGAGCCCATTGCAGCAGTCAGTGTGTCAATCCACCTGGTTGAGGGTCTTCTTCTCTTTTGTGAGCCCTCCGCACTTCCCAGAGGTCCTGTAGTATCCCGTAAAGGTTTGTTTTTTTTTATGAGACCCGTGTCTGAAATGTCATTTCCAAATGAGCACAATTAAATGTCTTGGGAATCCCATTCTTCTTGATGTTAGCCATAATTTGTTATGATTTACATAGTCAAATATCTGTGCCTAATCAATAAAACACAAGCAAACATCTTTCTGGTATTCTCTGCTTTTAGCCTAGTACCATCTGGTGTCAGTAATGATATCCTTCTAGCCACAGCCTCTTCTGAATCCATGTTGAATTCCAGCAGTTCCCTGTTAATGTATTTTTTCCAGCTGCTTCTGAATAATCTTCAGCAAGATTTTACTTATATGTGATATTAATGATATAATTCGATAATTTTCTCATTCTGTTAGATCATCTATTTTTTTTCTTTCTTTTTCATTTATTTGCTTAAAAAGGTTGTATGCATTGTGTTTCACACTATTCTTCATTCACACTGTGTTTTATAAAATCATTCTTATGCATTATGTTTTATAAGACTAATCACCATTGGATCTTGCCCACCATTACCTTGTCTTTTCACCTGAATCTTTCCTATTTACTTCCCCTTCCCTCTACCTACCAAACTGCAACCCTGAGGTTTTCACCCTATTATTTTGAGGAATGGAAACAAGTGAGGATTTCTTTCAGTCAGTTGGCCAGGTAACTGTCTTCCGTATTTGTTGACAGAGTCTGGTGACCTCATTCAGGATTGTCTCTGTTTCTTGCCCCCC
>NW_006399911.1:5014906-5030297 GCF_000299155.1 Elephantulus edwardii | reverse complement strand
GTTGGTAGTGCATCAGTCGCTGGGGCATTATTTTTTGTCCATGTCTTCAGTGTAGCTTGAACTTCTTCCTTCGGTATGATTGGTTCTTGATCATATGCTACTTCCTCAAATGATTCAGAATTAACAGATTCTTTTTGATACAATAACTGAGTACATTACTTCTACCTTCTCAGCTACCACTGGATAAATACTACTACATAAACAAGCTGGCATCAGAATCAATAACAGAAATTAAAGTACAAGTGGAGACATAGGATAACAGACAAGATTAACAGCTCAGCATATGTAAATGAGACTATACTCAAAATCATATAGATTGGCAGGTTCAACAGATGATATTTCTGCATGCTTATGTGCTGTAAATAGATGCATGTATATAGTAGGACCATACTCATACCTTAAGAAATTAGTCCTGAGCACTTAAGACTATAGTCAGGGTGACATCAAGGCCAATTGGCATAACACTGTCCACAAAGACAATGTTGTGCATTATATTTTGTTGAATTGTAGCTAAGGTCTTACAAGTTTCTGGGAGACCAGCTAAGGTACAACTATTGGTCTTTCCCCATTTGGAGCTAAAGAAGAGGAAAGAAAATGACACTGGTAGTTCAAAGGACTAAGAGACCATGAGAATTTCACTCTATATGACCCAGAACCTAGAAGAACTAGATGGTACTGCAGACAAGTCTGAAAGGGATCATAGCAGAAGGTCCCCAACAGAATGGGGAAAATATGAACACAATCAAAATCATAAAACCCATCAAATTTCTTGGTCTGTTTAAAAACTGGTGGAACTTCTGTGTCTATGGCCTTTAGTCATTCTTCAGGCCTGTAATTGAAATCACCACTCAACTTTTGGTTAAACAATAGACAGGCCTATAAAGTGATCAGTAACACACTCCTTAGAACAATAAACCTTTACAGGATCAGAAGAGCAGCATTTACCTAGTGATAAAGTTCAGAAGGCAGGAAACAATAGGAAAGCAAGCCAATAAAATGTGAAGCACAGGAACAAAATGGAAAGAATGCTAGTACAATACTTGGGGTGTTATCAGTGTAATAGGGTGTAATGTGTATAAACTAATGGAAAATTAATTTTCTCTGTAAAATTTCACTGAAATCACTATACAATGCTAACAAAAATTTATGCTAAATGGAAGAAACCATACACAAAATGTTACACATTGCATGGTACTATTTACATGAACTGTTAAGCATAAGCAAATGCATAGAAACAGATTTGCGGTGACCCAAGAAAGCAATGGCCAAGATATCGAACAACATATTGCATTGGTCAAATATTCTGTCAAGGAAATCTTTAGAGATTTAGAGAGCAAAGATGCTGCTGTAAAGATTAAGGTGCAACTGAATCAAGCCATGACATTTTGAATTATTTCATGTGCACATGAAAATCGGACACTGAATAAGAAAGCTCAAAGAATTGATGCCTTTGAACTGTGGCATTGGCGAAAAGTATTAAATATACCATGGCCTGCAAAAGAACAAATAGGTTTTAAAGGAAGCAGGGGTAGGTAGGATGCTCCTTAAATGTAAGGATGATGAAACTTAGGGCCTGTTATCAGTAGGGGCAGTTCTTGAAGAAAAATATCATTCTTAGAAAAGTAGAGTCATCGAAGAAGAGGAAGACCCTCAGTACGATGAACTGACGTGGTGACTGTAATGATGTGCTTGAGCGGAGGCGAGATTGTGAAGTTGGCACAGGATCTGGCGGTGCTCCGTTCTGTTGTGCGTAGCGTTGCTATGAGTGGGAGTCGGCAACAACATCTAACCACACTGGTGGCCCAGAAAACTGAAACAGGGCGTAACAGGAGGAGCCCAAGATTTCTTTTTTAGGTAATGGAAATGATTTGTAATTAGATAATAATAATGGCTGTACAACATAGTGAATATATGAAAAAACGACGAATTGTGCCTCTAACTGAAAGTCCTTGCTTGCCTGGTGATTCAAACCCGCCAGCAGTTCTATGGGAGAAATATGGGAAGTTTCCTCCCATTTTAATTTACAGATAACAGAAATCCAAGGGAAAGTCACTATTGGTTGGAACCAGTTCAATGGCAGTGAGTTTGAGTGTGGTGTTTAATGGCGTTTTGTGTGTGTGTACACTTTATTTTTTTTCCTTATTTCAAAACTTTTTAAAAACTTTATTGGTTTTCATATAATCATCTATATACCTTGTATTTTTTATATGTGCTTTATATTTTATACGTTCATATAGATTATATTTTATATGATTAATTACAATATCTCTGTGCCTATTATCACTCATCTTCTCAAGTCCCCATTGAATATTTTGAAGGGGAAAAATCACTATGTGTACACTTTAAAATGGTGATTTTTTTTCTCTCTCTCAAGAATGTATATAAACTATAGCTAATAAAAGGGGAAGGGAAGTCAGAGAGGTTCCAGAATGAAAGCAGATTGGCGATTTCTGTTTGTTTGCCATCAGAGAAACTTATGGCTGGAGCAGGGGCCAGAGGGGAAGAGAAACAGAGGGTCTCCCAAATCCGGAGTGAAGATACACATTGCCTTCAGAATGCTCCTCTGGTCCTGGGAAGATACAGCAAGTGTCCCGCGTAGGGCTGGGATCCCCAGCCACCATGATACCCAGCACCTGGAGAGGTGGTAGCCAGCCTGGCATGGGCTGCTCACGCTTCACCAGCCTGAAGCCTGAGAGACACCTGGGGTGCCAACTTCTGGGCCGCCTCCCTGAGAGACAAACAACCTGCTGTCTTCCCCTCCTTTGTTTGCACAGCCTGGCTTCATTAGTGGGGAGGTGATGATCTAATTCCCCCCAAACAAATGTTTGGGATGTGGAGTTTTCCTTCAACAATGAACAGTGGCAGATGGTGAGAAATCTGCTTGCACCTTCTGGAGGTGAGGGAGCCCCCCTGGTGTGCTTGCCAGCTTGGGGATCTATGTCTGCCATGGCTAAGGGAGGGCTTCCCTACACCCTGGCCCGGAGATGACTAGAGGGGTGCAGGAAAAAGAGGATGCCAATCTAGTTGCTTTTGAGGTGAGTACCAGAGAACTTGGATTTCCTGCCCTCTTGGGTGGGATTTTGGGCTGTCCTTGGGAAAGTGACACTGAGACCCAGTCAAGAGAGTAAAGAAGTGCCTTGAGATCAAATCCTGCAGGAGGCAGAGGGAAAAGATGGTGACTACAAGGTGCTGGAAACTTCAGGACAGCCTAGGTGACCCCATGGGACCAGGAGCTCAAGGGCCTCTCAGGGCTGCTCCCAGACTACAGGGAGGGCAGTCTTTGGACGTAGTTGTCTTCCTTGATCAGTGGTCCCCCAGAAGTCTTTGAGTGCTTAGGGTTCCCTATCTACACACTCTCGAGATCTAGGCAGAATATTATCCATTCCTAAAGAAGACTTGGGCCAACACATCCCACATCCCAGTGTCTACGACACTCTCTATAGAATCATACACCCAATCATAGAAGACTCTAGCAAGCAGTTAGAGGCCTCTCATTTCAAATGTACATTTGTAGGTGTGAGGACCCAGAAAGAGGCTTATGCCATCCAGGGATCTGCCCAGGGCACTGGGAGGCATTGTGCTGGGCCTGTGGCTATGCTCTTAGGGCTGTTGTATCCTTCATACCCAGCGAGGATTTGCCTGGCCTAAATAGACATCTGAAATGGCCCTCAGCATACTACAACTCCAGCCCAGTCACCACATCAACCATTTCTATATTTTTTCTTTAGTATCAATTTTCTTCTTGACAAATGGCCTAGAGCAGTACAGTCTGCTGGATTCAATATTTAGGTCTTTTAATGTCTTTTTAAAAAAAATTACATTGTCCTTTCTTTATAACACCAATGAATAAAATAGACTTTCATGTTATTAGAAATTGATAATTTAAAACTTTTATGTTTTCTTGTTCTTGGTGAGAATAGACACAGTAAAATACAAGCTAATGCAATGATTTCTACAAATACATTTCTTTTTTTTTTTTTTTCGATGAGGATAGGAACTTCAAGTACATTTCAGTGACGCCGATCGTATTCTTTTGCCACTATTCTCATCCTCTTTTTCCAAGTTGTTCCTCCCATAGCATAAGCTCTCTGCTGTTCCCATCTAATCTTTCAAGGTGCCATTGTCACGTGATTCTACCCAGATAGTTGTCAGAAGGTACAATGATCAGTGCAGGTGTTTTCCACTAGTTAAGATAAATGATTGTTTGGTTTCGAGTTCAGAGGATGCTCTTCATTTAAGATTTAAGGATGATTTCAGGGTAAACATTTCAGAAATTTTCATGACTCCAGAAAGTCTAGGGTCTGTGAGAATATGGAGTTCTGATCTGCATTTTCCCCTGTTTGATCAGGATTTCTCTAAAGAATCTTCAATCAAAATGATCATATTGGTAGCCAAGCCCCACTTAGTTTTGCTATTCTCCTTGCAAAGGAGGCAGGTTACCTCCACATTCCATATTCTCCTCCTATTCTCGATGCTTTTTCTTCTTCTTCTGTTGCTCTAGGCGAATAGAGATCAATTGTTATGCTTTGGATGGCCTGTTGTTTCAAAATTTATTAGTAGGAGTGCTGTAATGTCCTTTCCTCACAGTTTTACTTGTCTCAAGGTCTAACTCAAGTGTCACCCTGTCCACAAAGAAGGCTCCTTCTCTCTCCCCATCGTCCCAGCTTCATGTGCTTCTGCGACAAGATGATGTTTGGCACCTACTATCAAATGTCTTAAAACATACAAAAAAGTGAAGCCCGCTGCCTGAGCCCCCTTAGAGCATCAGTGATGGGAAAAATAGCGTAACTAAGCATGAATAAATAATGAAGCAGGGCTTGGGCCTGTGGAACTGTGAAGTCTAGTGAACTCGTTCACAGTCTTGACCCAGTAGCTCGGACAAGGTCTCCAGGTGCCCAGTTTAACTCTCTGCTTCCAAAAACCTCCTCCTCAGGTCCAAGTCAGGGCTCCCTCACACAGTGGTTCTGGTATTTACATTATCACATCCCTGCACCCAGGAAAAAGACAGAAAATGCTGCTTTTCCAGAATCCCAGCCTTGCACTGATTCTGAAAGGTTAGTGTGCCTGGAACCAGGGTAAGGTCTTCCCAAACATGTTCCTTGCGGGTGTACAGTAGGAATGATTCCTAGGAGGAAAAACGAAAATATTTAGAAAATCAACAAAACAAGCCAAGTTAGGGAAAGATAAGTGTTTCTGATGGGAAAACATACAAGCACTTTAAAAAAGAGACTTTCCTTCACCAGCATCTTAATCTGGTGAATACCTGCTGGTCAAGGGCCAGTCTCGAGGTCATCTCTGTGCAGTCTTCTGTGATCTCTGCTTCCCTAGGCAGCGTGGGACCCCACGGCACCTTGAAAGATCAATAACTGTCTTGCCTACCTGGATTGTAATTATGGTGGACAGGTCCCTGAGGGCCTGAAGTGTTCTGTCACCTCTAAGTCTCCAGCCCCTAGTCCAGGCCAACCTGGCCTGGATAAAGAGCTGGTGTGTGTCTCTGAGAAAGAGAACAGAGCTTCCAGGCCTGGGGTGGTATCTGCTGTGGGCCAGCATGAGCTTTTTCTCTGGGAGAGTCCCAGGCCAGGAAGCAGGGCTTGACTGGTGCAGCCTGTGAGCTGCATCCCCACTCCAGGCTCCAGAGATTGTCCATCCCGGCTCTGTCTGCCATGGACTTAGTTCTAGGAAAGTTCTAGAGCTGCTGATTCTATAAGTCATATATCCTCTTCCAGAGTCTATTCCATTGCCCTTCAAAGCTGGGGCGCACACTGTGATTTATTTTTGGAGGTATCTAGGGATGGTGCTCTCGTGGCCTAGAGGCAAGAATCTGTGCTACAAATCCTAAAGGCATGTGGCTCGAGGCCACCAGCTGCTCTGTGGAGGATGCATGGGCAATGTCCTGCCATGCGATTACTGCCTCTGAAAACCTGCTGGATGATCAGCTATGGGTTGGTTCCAGTAGTTCCAGTATGGTACAAGAGATGGCAAAGGGAGTTCTGGTGGCGTAGTTGTAAGGAATTGTATAGCTAACTCAAAGGAATGCAGTTCAAAGCCTCCAGCTGCAACTTGAGAAAGATGGGCAACCTTCTTCAGTGTAACTGCCTCTCTAGACAGGCAGCTGTGAGTTGATTCTGATGCAATGCTACATAACAACAGCAACAAGGATGGCAAGGGAATCTGAGGTTTCCTTTATTATTTTTTTATGTATTTCTTCTGTGTGTTTATTTGAGTAGACTGTTGGAAGATGTCAAGAGAATTAGTGCTATGGCAAGTTTTTAAAGCCAAGCCAGTGAGGCAAACTTCTAGAAGTAATGCCTACACTCACCATTTCCATTGCTTACTCCTTAACTTCTTTAGTCTGGATTCTACTCTCATCACACCCTTAAAACTATTAGAGTTCAGGTTAGCAGCAACTCACACTGTTGGCTCTATGCTCTTGCTTGATCTCTCAAAAGGTGCTGATATCACTACACATAATACTAAGTGAACTAAGTCAGCCCCATAAGGACAAATATTGCACAAGACCATTGCAAAAATAGAAAATTAACTTAGAAAATGTGTATAAATGTCCAAAAGGGATAGAGGAAATGGGGAAAGGGCTGGAAAATAGGGAAGAGTGGAAATCACTAGAGTTTGTGGGCAGATGGAGGGTGAAAGAGTAGGAAAGAGTCCATGTGGACTTGAAAAGACGGGTAAGAATAATTTTTAAAAGATGCTGATTCTGCACAAAGTGATCAAAAAACACACCTCAAAAAAGTAGCACTGGGCTGAAGATAACCAAAGCTTGTTATTCCTGTTGTTAGGTGCTGTTGAGTCAAGTACAACTCATAGTGACCCTATGAACAAGACATCTGAAGCCTGCCTTATCCTGCACCATCCTCCTCATCTCTGGCACTCTTGAGCCCATGGCTGCGGTCAATCCATATTATTCTTCCTCTCTTTTGCTGACCCTCAACTTCCCCAAGCACGATGTCCCTCTCCAAGGCACAGCCCCTTCTAGCAACATGTCCAAGGTATGTGAGATGAAGCATCTTCATCTTTGCCTCCAAGGAGCATTCTGGCTGCCCCTTCTTTAAGATGTATCTGTTTGTTCTTTTGATAGTCCTTGGGCTATTCAGCACTCTTCTCCAGCAGTTCAAAGATATCAATTCTTTTGTCATCCTTATAACATTTCCTATACTTGCAGGCCTGTCTATGATGACATAGAAGCCCCATGGCCCACACAAATTTAGATTCTTTCTATGCTGTTTTGTCTCTGTTTTGTTTTTTATTTTAAAAAACCTTTTTGTGATTTTAGTGATATTCTATGGAAAAGTTGGATTTTCATTCATTCATTGTTGCATTTTTCCTCCCTCCCTCTCCCTGAGCTCACTTTATTTTTTTTTAAACATTCATTGGTGTACAATTTTCTTCCTCCATCTTTGTCCTTTCTCCTCCCTCCTCCATTTGTATTTGCAATATACCTGTTACTCTGGACCAACGTCTTACATATAATGTCTAATCTATATTTAATTTTTAAATTAATTTTTAAATTAATTTTAATGACAGTTTACAGAGACTTAGGGTTTCCAGTCATTCATTGTCACATTTTTCTCCCTGCCACCCCTTCTCCCCAATTCCTCTTCTCCTTGAAAAGAAAAAGAAAAACTCTTTCATTGTTTTGCAATCCCTCTCCCCAAGTCCACTCCACTGTGCAGCCTTCATTCTGAATTCCTGTCATGATAATAATGCCCAATCATATATCCCTTTTAAAAAGTTCTCTCCTCATCTATTTCAATGCAATATACATCATTCCTCCCCTCCTTTTCTGTCTTCCCTCAACCTTGATGTCAGTCCCGTTTTATAGCAGTAGACCTGTGTAATATTTGTCCTTTTGTGACTGAGATATTTCACTCAGCATAATGTCCTCCAGGGTCACCCATTTTAAAATAATATTTCATGAGTTCCTTGTTTTTCAATGCTGCATAGTACTCCATTGTGTGAATATACCAGAGCTTCTCTATCCATTCATTTGTTGATGGGCACTTGGGTTATTTCCAGCTCTTTGCTATTGCGAACAAAGTCGCAATAAACTTGGGTGTGCATATATCTGCTTGGGTGGCAATTATGCTTTCTTTAGGGTAAATTTCCAGTAGTGGAATTGCTGGGTCAAATGATATTTTTATTTGCAACTTTTTGAAAAAGTACCATACTGCTTTCCAAGTGGTTGCACCATTTTACACTCCCACCAACAGTGAATAAGGCTTCCAGTTTCTCCACAATCTCACCAGCATTTTAAACAGTTCTCTTCCTCATCTGTTCCAATATAGTGCCCATTATCTATCCACTCTCACTGTTCTTCTCCCAAACCCCTATGTCAGTCCTACTTCATAACAGCGGTGTCATGCAATATTTGTCCTTGTGAGACTGAGCCATTTCACTCAGCTTGATGTCCTCCAGGATCACCTATGTTGTGTAATATTTTATGAGTTTATTATTTTCAGTGCTGCATAGTTTTCCCTTGTGTGAACATACCATAGATTTTTTTACCCATTTGAGTCTCTATTTCTTTTTTTTTTAAATATTTTTTTTTCTTTTATTATTTTTGTGTGAGTGTACCGTCAAATCAGATCTGACTGGTACAGGAGGAGATTGTTCCTCCTTCCCTGGTAGAGCATCTGGTGGATTTGAACTGTGTGCCTCTAGGATTGTAGTTGCAGCTCCTTGCCACTAGGCCACCAGAGCTCCCCGAGTCTCTATTTCTACATAAAACTTTTGGTCTCATCATCTAAAGTGACTGCTGTAGCTCTGTTATGCTCACATTCCAGTCAATGGTGTGGAGAAAGATGATGAGATTCTGCCCCTCATGTAGAGATTCTTCAAGGAAGTTGCACACAATACTCACAGGGTCACTGGAGCGGAAATATTACCTAGTGTGGTAACTCCTGATGTCACCACTCCTACGCTTCCCAAAGACCTCTCATACTAGAGCCTTACTAAATTTTTGGGTACTGGATAGCTTAGTGTATAGGGAGTTGAGCTGCCAACCCAAAGGCAAGCAGTTCAAATATAGCAGCTGCTCCCTTGGAGAAAGATGAGCAATCTCGTGAAATGATGAGCAGCCTCTGAAAACCAACTAAAAGGTGGGTTTGCGTCAGTTCTGACTCACCAGCAATGTGTGAGTGAGTGAACATGTGGGTAAATATTACTTGTAAAGTGAAATTTCTGGGATGTCACCGAATGTAATGGCAATGTTATTGTTGTTGCTGGTGTCACTGAGTTAAGGATGATTTATAGCAACCCTATAAAGAACAGATCTGGACCCTGTCCTCTGTGCTACCCTCACAATCTCTGACACACTCAAGACCATTGCTGCAGGCGCTGTGTCAGTCTATCTGGTTGAGGGTCTTCTTCTCCCTCACTCATAGTTCACCTTCTCAAGCATGATGCCCCTCCAAGGAATAGCCTTTCCTAGCAAAATCACCAAAGTATGTGAGACAAAGCTTCATCATACATGGCAGTAATAGTGGCATAAATAACTTGCAAATTAAAATTCCATCTTTATATTACAGTAGTGTGTGCAAATGAAATCACATGATTCAAAGCATTCCTGTAATTGTATAATAACAGCTCTCACTACAATGGCTTCAACTCTCAACTCATTGCTACCAAGTAGGAGCTCAGAGGCTGTAATTCATATGGGAAGAGATTGCTCGTTTTTCTCCTGAAGAACAGCTTGTGGGTTTGAGCTGTCTGCCTTTGGGTTAGTAGCTCAACTTTCTATTCACTAGGCCACCAGAGTTCCCTACAGAATCGTTGCTAGTTGTTGTGTACCATCGAGTCAGAAGTGACTCATAGGTGACCTTCCAGTGGCTTTTCAGAGGCATTAAATTAAATTACAGAGAAAGAGATGGCCCATTTTTCTCCCACAGAGAAGATGACGGATTCGAACACCCTGTCTTTGGGTTGGCAGCATAGCTCTTTACTACTAGGCCACCAAGGCTGTCTATGGAGTGAATTGAAAGATAAAAAGTAAATTAGCATAGAGTTTCAGCCTTGTTGGTAACTGATTCATATAAGGTTATAAAATTTTGTTATTGTTATTACTAACTACAGGCATGCTTTTATAAAAATAGTACATTTCTCCTGAAATATTGCACAAAAATTTTATAGACAATCACTCTGGTTGGCACTCCCAGTGACAGGGTTACTGGCTCAGTCTGCACCCCTATACACCAGTGATGTTACTGACAGGACTTCTGCTTGCATCTCATAGGCCACAGCTCGCTGCAAAAGATGCTGGGAAATGCCTTTAGTCTGGAAAGTCCAAGGCTCAGCTAGAGATCAGGGATTCTAGTATTATAGAAAGGATGCCTGGTAGTGCTATGGTGAAGTGCTCACCTGCTAATTGCAAAGGTGACTGCTCAAACCCATGAGGGACTCCAAAAGACCTGGCAATTAGCTTCTGTAAAGATTATAGTCTAGATAGCTCAATGGGAATGTCTGAATCAACTTGATGGCACCGAACCATAAGTATTGTGCAAGTGGAGTAGAGGGATTGCAGGATGAAAGCCAAGCAGCCTCTGATACCCTCCGCTTCTATGTCACTAGTTCTCCTGGTTCTCATTTGCTCTCTCTGGTTAAGGGAAAGTCTTCTGCTAGCCCACCAGGCTCTGCCCCAGACACTCTTAGTCCCTCATCATTTGTCATCCCATCTGCTAGATTATTTTTTTTAATCTCATCTGTGGATCGGGAACCCCCAAATTGGTTCACACGCCTAAACTCCGATGCTTTTGTCTAAGTACCTGTGGACATCCCCATTCCAATGCCCTGCAAGGCTTTCAAATGCAGTTTTAGTTATCGACCCTCTCCTCATCCCTTACCACAACTCATAATCCACCTGCCATCCCAGAAAGCAGCTTCCTCCACATCCATCCATTCCACTCTTCCAAATGGGGTCCTGGGTCTCAGTGCTTAATCCTCCTTCTCCTGCACATACAGATACTTTTTTTTTTTTTAGGAAGTTCACTTACCATTTCTCTTACTGTCACTGCCACTACCTTGTTTCTCCTTCAGGGACCCTTTTCACTTGCCTGGGTCACTGCGTCAGCTTCCAACTCTTCACTGTTCCTACCTTCTCCACTCCTGCCCAGCCTTCTCATACCTGCTGGAGCGGGAAATGGTCATTTCATTTGAGAGACTGCTGACAGGCTGGGCTGCCCTGGGGACATGGGCAGGTCTCCTCAGTTCCCTACTCGTTTCTCCCTCTGCGCTTTTCCGTCTCCGCTCCACATCTGAATGCTGCCTGCTGTCTTTTCAGTTCCTACACAAACTCCAGAGAACAAACTCCATGCTGTCTCATTCACAGTCGTGTCACCTGGGCCAATGACAGGCACAGAGTTGAGGTCTGCAAATATTTGTTGGAAGAGGTGATATAAATCATGGAGACCGCTCAACCAGAAAGAGATAAATTAATGGGACAGAAGAGAATGCCTCCAACCAGGCCTCCTGAATACACATGGTGATTTGATGTGGTCAAACAGAGCATTTCACATCACCAGGGAAAATGGATTTTTTTTTTCCAAAGGTATGAAGACAATTAGGTCACTGTTTTAGGGAGGGAAAAAAAAATAAAGCTAAATTTAGATCTTTATCTCTCTCTCTCCCTAGCCGAAAATAAGTGGGTTTGTGTCAGGCACGATTCAAGATACTGCCACAGTGATAAGCACACACACACACCCCCCCCACATCAAAGTGCAAAGGGGGAAACAGATACTAAACACACAAGGGCACGTGAAGGACAAGTGTGTTATTTGAAGACTGAGGGGCAGGGTTCAGAGAGAGTGTGTGCTGCTGATCAGAGCAGGTGGCCGGTGACAGAGGAGGTGATCTCTGAGGAAAGAGGCCTGAGAGCAGGGACATATTAAGGAAAGCAGTGCTGCTGGTAGGGAGTTCTGGTGGTTTAGTGGTAAGGAGTTGTCCTGTCAACCCAAAGGTAAGCAGATTGCACCCACCAGCTCTTTCAAGGGGGGAAGATGCATAATCTCCTCTTGTGCTATTTACAGCCTCTGAAAACTCACTGGAGGGTCAGTTGTGAGTGAGTTCTAACTCATGGTACATAACAATAACAGCATTGCTGGTGAAGGAAGCAGCACCATAAAATCCTTGAGGCTGGAGAGCTCTGCATGTGAGGAAGCCAGCTGAGCTGTGGCAAGGGTGAGGCTGCAGAGAGATCAGGAGGCCAAACATTTCCATCAATGGGGTCATGTCATCGCTAATCACTTATCTTTTAACAATATTTGTTATTGTCCGGTGCTACTGAGTCACGTCTGATCAATAAATATGGTGAATAATGTACCAATACTAAAAGGTATATCGTCCCAAGACAATGAATACATACAGTTATGAAGCTGTTGTTATGTACCATCAGGTCAGAACTGACTCAGTGAATTTTCAGAGGCAATAAATCATAAGGGAGGAGATTGAGGGATTCAAACCACAGGCCTTCAGGTTGGCAGTGCAGCTCCTTACTGGTAGGCCACTAGAGCTCCCTAAAAAAAGTTACAAAGCACCAGGTGAAAATGATTCAAAATTTCAAGTTAAACTCTTTATAGCCAGATGGCCTTCCAGAAAAGTTGTTTTCGTTTAGATTCCAATTCTTGTTGGCCTCTTTGCCAACAAGGGGTATTCAGTCTTTTCCAACAGAACAGGCAGACATAATATTGCATTCTTGATTTAATTTGTATTTCTCTAATTGATAGTGAAATTGGGCTCTTTTCCTATTTTGAGGAGCATGCGTTTGTATTTCATCTCTGATAAACTGCCTGCACAAATCATTTGCTTGTTTTTCTATTGTGTTATAATTTTTCCTCAATAATTCGTGAGCACATTGTGAATGTTAGAGTCATTTGTAGTCTAACGTCTGAATTACAAATAATTTTCCCTGTGTGTGTTTTATCTACTCAAATGAGTAGTTGGTTAAACAGAAGTTTTATGCTTTAATATAGTCAAGCTGTCTGTCCTCTCGAGGCTGGCTTCTGGGTTTTGTGTCTCGCTTAGGAAGATTCCCCCCTCCCCCCACTGACATAAAAAGAAATTCACCTACATTTCCTTTGATTCCATTTTTAGATTCATTTTGCCATTTGAAATTTAATGCTCTTGGATATATTTTTTTTAGTGTAAGAAATGAGGTAGAAATGCAGCTTTACTTTTTTCCAAATGGTTACGCATTTATCCTAATACCATTTATTAAACAATCCATCACTCCCCCAATTTTCATGCCATTTTTATCAGCTGCTAAACACTCGTAGATCCATGAGTCTATTTCTGGATTCTTAATTCTTTGCCATTGATGTATCTGTTCATATTTTGAGTACTTTTTGTCAAGTTCAATTGAGTTCTTTTTTTTTCTCAAAAATTCAGTTAGAATTTTGATTTAGAAAAGATTGACATCTTTACAACTTTAAGTCTTTCTAGTCAATAAAAAGGTATAACTTTCCAAGTATTCTATGCCTGTTAGTTGAGTTTAGTTTGCTTATACTTCACATTTCCTAAGTTGGTTTACACCCCTCCCCCTTCCCTGCTGCCATCAGGTAAATTTTGACTAGTTGTGGTCTTTTAAGGACGGAGTAGAACTTCCTAGAACTTCCCCATAAAGTTTCCAACATGCCTACCTTTAGATAACCAAGAGCTACACCCGTCTTCCCTAGAATGACCTTATAGACTCAAATTACCCACCTCTTTTTTATTTCTTATAGTTTTTCTTCTTCTCCCCCCCCCCTCTGGTTTACCTGCAAAGTTCGTATACATTGTCCCTCACACTGTATCCCTTCCAGCCACCAAACCACACAACCCCATGATTACCCTACCCCACCCATCCCCTCTCCTCTACTCCCCACCTTACCTCCTTAAATCCTCATACACATTTCCCACCTTTTTTTCTGTTGGCTGTCAAATGTTACCAACTATACCACCAGGGCTCCTATCCTTTTCCCTTAGGCATTTTAATTTTATATTTTTTATTGCTATTAGGCTTATTCAGCATGTTGTTGTTGTTGTTTTATGCCATCGAGTCACCTGAGGCTCATAACGACCTGTACAACAGCTCTGAAGCCTGCCCTGTTCTAAGCCAGTCTCACTGACTCCAACACACCTATGCCTATTGCCCCAGTTACTGTGTTGATTCATTTAATCTGGTGTCTTCCTTTCGTGCACTGTCCCTCCACTTTTCAGAGCATGATGTCCTTCTCCAAGAATCAGTTCCTCTTGGCCACATGCCCAAAGTATGGGAGATGGAACTTCAAAAGCCTAAGCTCCAAGGAGAAACTTAGTTTCACTCTCTTCAAGACAGACTCATTTGTTTTCTTGGCCATCCATGGTATATTCAAGATTCTTCTCCAGCACCACGACTCAAAGGTATCGATTCTTCTTTCATTATCTTTAGTACCTGTCCAGCTTTCTTAACCATAGCAAGTACTCTATGAAGAAGCATGTGGGATCAGAATTGGAGGAAGACTTATCAAACATCTGAGCTTGCTGAACGTGAGGAAGACTTGAAATACTTGCTGCAGAAAATCAAGGACTACAACTTTCAATAAGGATTATATCACAACTCAAAAAGACAAAAATCGTCGCCACTGGCCCAATAGGCAACATCATGATAGATGAAGGAAAGACTGAAACTATCAACTATGTAATCTTACCTGGATCACAGTCGACACCATTGGCATTAGCGGTCGGGAGATCAAGAAACAGATTGCATTGGGCAAGTCTGCTTTCAAGGACCTCTCTAAATTACTGAAGAGCAATGATGTCAGTTTAAAGACTAAGGTACACCTTATCATGGTCTTTTCAATCACTGGCTATGCATTTGAAAACTGGACAATAAATAACAATGACAAAAGAAGAATTGATACCTTTAAATTGTGGTGTTGGAGAAGAGAACTCAATATCCCATGGAATGCCAAAAGAACAAACAGGTATGTCTTAGAGAAAAGGTGTAACCAGAGTACACCATGGAGGCAAAGATGATAAAGCTTTGTCTTACATACTCTGAGTGTGTTGCTAGGAGAGGTTGTTCCTTGGACAGGGACATCATGCTTGGAAGGGCGGAGAGTCAGTGAAAGAGAAGAAGTCCTTGCTGAGATAGAATGACATAGTAACAGCTGATGAGGATGGCACAAGGTAGGACATATGATGTTCATAGGGTTGATATTAGTTGTACTCCATTCAACAACACCTAACAACAATAGGGAGAATGAGAGAGCTCTTGTGGTGCAGGGAGTTGTGTGGCTAGCCCAGAGACCAAAGTTCTCTGGTGGTTTAAATTGACTAGTGCTCTGCAGAAGAGAGGCAACTTCCTGTGTGTTTCCCAGGCTCAGAAACCTGGTGGAGACTCAGCTATAAGTTGTTTCCAACT
>NW_006399911.1:5010607-5011926 GCF_000299155.1 Elephantulus edwardii | reverse complement strand
TGCTTTGAGTGAAAGTTTACAGAGTAAATTATTTTTCCATTCAGACTTTCATACATATTTTGTTTGTTTCTAATAACTGAGTCACAAGTGACTTGACAGCACATAACAACAGTAACAACATAATATACTAATATTTCTTATCAACGATGATGCCTGTTCAACACAAATGAACTTTCTTGTGTACTCTGCTTCATGGTAATGATGGACTCTTTCAGGAGAGTTGTTGACTCAGTTGCCGTTTGTTCTCAGAGACTGTTCACACCAACCAGCCATTGGTATTTGGTTGCTTTCTCTTTCCAAGGAGAGATGAATGAGAAGGTAAAAAGGAAGCTTTCTTAGGGAGATGGGTTTCAAGTAAGTCTCAGCACATTTTCTCCCTTTCTCAGCCAGGGTTATGGTTCATTGGCTGAATTACTTAGTTACAGACCTTTACTGTCAGATATGGTAGCTATTAGCCACATATCTCTCTAAATTTAAATTTAAGTTAATTAAAATGAAACACAATTTAAATCCAATTTCTCCATTGCAGTGGCCACATTTTAAGGGCCCAGTGGCCACATGTGGCTCATGGCTTTGTGCTAGTTAGCATAACAGTGAGGAACGTTTACATCATAGTGTTCTCTTGTTAACAGGCTTGGCTTTCAGGAGGATTCACAGGGCTTCTGTATAGTCCACTTCACTCATCTGGATTGGGGAAGAAGGGCTCTTAAGGTTCTTAAGAGTTCGTTCTGGGGTTTCTTTTATTTTTAAAAAAATTTTACAACAACCCTCGCCTTCAATTATAAAACTGCAAGTGTTAACAAGTTATCTTGTTGGCCAACAGACACATGAAGAAATGCTCAAAATTACTGCCAGTAGGAGATGTAAATAAAAACCACAATAAGATTTCATCTCACCCCAGTAGCAGTGGCAAAGTTTAACAGGACAGCAAGTAGTAAATGTTGTAGAGGCTGCGGTGAGACAGGAACTCTTTCTATGTTGTTGGTGGGTTTGTAGAATGGTACCACTCTGGAAGGCAGTATGTTTCCTCAAAAAGCTGTACATAGAAATTCCATATGACCCAGCTATTTCACTGCTTGGAAAGTACCCCGAGAAAACTAGAAAGGAGATACACACTGAGATTTGTGCACCAATGTTTATAACAGTGTTATTCACAATAGCAAAATTATAGAAATATCCCAAATGTCCACCCACAATCTAACGGATTGAGAAATTGTGGTACATTCACGCAATGAAAGACTATGCAACATGCAAAAGAAATAATTTAGAAAATTACTGCCTAACTTGGGAGGATCTGGAGAACGTTATGCTAAGTGAAT
>NW_006399911.1:4997844-5009577 GCF_000299155.1 Elephantulus edwardii | reverse complement strand
TAGAGGCCAGCCTCCCGGGAAAGATAAGGTGTGAAAAATAATGTATATGAACTTTGTAAGTAAATCAGTAGAAAGATTTTTTATAAAAGTTATCTTGTTTACTGATTATAGCATTCCATCCCACACTGTTCAGCATTTCACACTATACGACCTTCCCAGTCAGTACTGCTCTCCCAATGTGATTTAGCATTGTGTGATGATGATAGTTCTTGTCTTGTGGTTTTCCTGACTCTTATAACTCCTTACCAACTCCACCCCTTTGACTTGTTTGATGCTGAATGACTTTAAGAGTGGGTCTGAAAAGACCATGCAGCTTCTGTCATGGAGCCCCAAGCCATTGTGAAGTAATTCGACTCTCTCAGGCTGTCATGTTGTAAGGAAGCCCAACTAGTCCCCTCCACAAGGCCTGAAGTGAGGTGCCCGGTTAGATGCCAGCTGCTCCAGCTCTAACAAAGCAGAGACCCCACAACCCAAATGGTTCGGCAAGTCCTTCCTGCATTCCTGACCACCACATGTCAGTGAGAAAAGAAAAATAATTGTTTTCAATCACTCAATTGTAAGAACTAGAGCAGATGGAAGATACATGTGTGTTACATGAATTTATGCTACTTCCTTGAAGTTTTAATGGTCTGTCTCTGAACAGAACTGTTAGATATCTGTGATGTGATGATGAGCTCTTTTCCCATTTTCCAGTCTTGCTAATATAATTTGATCCAACTTATGGTTAGGGAGCTCTGGTGGCCTACTGGGGAAAAGCTGTACTGCAATTCTAAAGGCGCACAGTTTGGAACCACCAGCTGCTCTGTGTGAGAAGGATGAGTAATCTCCTTCTGTATCATTTATTGCCTCTGAAAACCTGCTGGAGGGTCAGCTATGGGTCAGTTCCAACTTGATGGAACACACCAACAACTTAGTTAAGACAATAATTGTGATCCTTTTTTTGCAAAAGGAAGAGCAGTTGGCTTCTTCTGTGCTTAGCACTTGGCTCCCACCTGCCACCATGGGAAGCCACGACTGGTACTTTGCCACTAGGAAGGAACACTCCATTCAAGTTGACTGTTGTGGATTCTTGGGTCTCTTGGTTCATATCTTATTCTCATTAATTCTTTACTCTTCGAATAGGTGTTCTCTATTCCTGTATTTTTTTGAAAGAACGTTTATAAGGAAACGCAATTTTTGTAAAATACCATATAAAGTGAGAGAGTCGAGAGAGCATTATGCTGAATGAAGTAATTCGGTCACATAAGGACAAATACTGCATAAGATCATGATTGTGAAAATAGGAGGATAATTGAGAAAATTGAAAAATATGTATAAATATTCAGAAAGGGAAAGAGAGGTAAGAAGGAGGCAGAAAAGAGGAAAAGGGGAAAACTCACTGGAATAGCAAAGGTTAGTGAATGGGGATGAAGTAATGAGAAAAGATCAATGGGGACTTGAAAAGACAGGGTAATAATGAGCATAGATCAATGGTAATTAAGTATATAAAATAGAATGTTTATGAATGTTTGTATAAAACACAATGTATGATGTGTATAAATGATTATGTAAAACACAAAGTACATGTATAAAACACAAAGTAAATGAATGATTGATTGCATGCAGTCCAATAAAAATTATTAAAAAGTGAATGAATATTTTGTATGTTCTTTTTCATGAATTTTTTCCATTATTAGAATTTTTATCTTTACTAACTCACCTTCCCTATTCCTGAATTTTCTCTATGATGTATTGACCAATTAAAACATTTCTCTTAAACGTATAAAGGCGAACAAAGAAGAATTGATGCATTTGAATTTTGCAAAGAATATGTCTGACTATATCACAGACTTCCAGAAGAATAAACAAATTCCCAATTTCCTGCTGCTTGGGATGTGCCTCAGATGTAAAGGCAGAAGAGCAAAGCTTTCCTGGGAGGGTTCTGGAAAGTATGGAAAAACAAGATATTCTGGAAAAGATAGGAAGACCTTGTATTGGAAATGAGTCAGAAAGGGATCAAATATATGCCAAAAAGTACTTGGAGAGGGGACTGCAAGGAGAACAAAGCAGTCCAGGGATAGGGACTGCTGATTCATTTAGTCAACTATGCATCATTCAACTGTTTGGCCCATCAGTCCACCATTCACTCATTCAACAAGTACTTTCTGTGCACCTGCTTTGTGCAAACTTTTTTACTGATTGCTGGGGAAAGTCACGTTTTCACAGGAATTAATACACAATTAAGTTTCCAGTCTGGAGGCTGATGGGTAAAGTGGTTGGATTCTAAAAGGTAGGTTCTCTTGTTTTGGTTGAAGGTAGAGGGTGTGGCCTGTTTGTTTGTTTGTTTGTTTGTTTTGTTTTGTTTTGTTTTTCGTTTAAGCCTTTTATTTAAAGTCAACAGGACCTGGAGGAGGACCTTTGTATTTAAAAGTTAATTGGGCCTGAGGGCCTGCAGTTCTTGGGCCTAGAGTTACTTTATTTTGGACAAACATTCTTCTAAGTGGTACAGCACTGGTTTGTCAATTTGCTGAGGTTACTCATGGTTGACCATTGGACCAACTGGTAGCATCAGGATGGATGATGAAGAGAATGAGATTGTTCACAGCTTTAGTCTGCTTGGCTCCACAGTCAACACTCTCGGCACCAGAAGCCAGGAAATTAGAATACATATTGCCGTGCAAAAGTCTGTTGTTAGGGACCTCTCCAAAGTACTGAAGAGCAATGGTGTCTCTTTGGGGACTAAGGTGCGCCTGATACAGACCATGGTCTTTGCTATCATTTGTTATGCATCAGAGAGTTGGACAATGACTAGGGAGGGTAGAAGGAGAATTGATGCCTTTGAGCTATGGTGCTGGAGAAGAGTATTGAGGGTACCATGGACTGCTATGAAAACAGATTCATCCTAGAGAGGGTTAAACCATGCTGCTTCTTGGAGGCAAGTGTTCTGAGGCTTTGTCTGACATACTTTGATCATGTTGTAAGGAGAGAACAGTCCTTGTCATGCTTGGAAGGTTGGAGGGCAGGTGCAGGAGGGGAAGGCCCTCTATGAGGTGGATTGATTCAGTGACTGGAGTAATCAGGATAAGTGTATTGGAGACAGTGAGATTGGTGCAGGACAGAGCAGAGTTTAGGGCTGTTGTACACTGAGTCGCTATGAGTCCCAAGTGACTCGATGGCACATAACAACAACAACTCATGGTTGCTGTGATGCTGAACCATGTGCCACTGGTGTGTCAAATGCCATAATGGTTACCCATAGTGGACAGTATTTAGTGGAGCTCCCAGGTTAAGGCAGCCTTTAAAGCAGGAGTAACATTCACTTCCTAAACAACATGCCTCTGGAAACTCCGTGAACATAGAGAAAAGATGATAGCTATAGAACAGGGTTCAGGTCACTCTGAGTCATGCTCAACTGGATGACAATCAATAACAATCACAAGTAGAATTAGAGTTGGTTCTGACTCGACCCTACATTGGACTTTTAATGCTGTAAATTGAAGTAGGAGGATATTGCCCATCTTTCTTCCTGAGAACTGTCTATTGGTGGATTAGACCTGCTGGAGACAGGCAGTATTTGGATTAGCAGTACAACTTGCTATGGATTATGCCACCAAATGTTTTTATTTTCTTGGTCAGTAGAATCTTACAATAATTCATCTTGAAGCTTAATTTTCTTTTTTTGTTGTTGTTGTTCTATTTTTTTCAGCCTGGGCCTGGAAGATACAATTCTAATGACATGCTCAGGCTAGACTTTCCAACAAGGGATGCGTAGGGGAGCATTGGTGGTGTAGTCCGTAAGGAGTTGTGCTGCACAGGCATCCATCAGCTCTCTGGTGGTCTGAATTCACCGGTGGTTCTGAGGGAGAAAGATGGACAGTCTCCTCCCCTGTGAGTTACAGTCTCAGAAAACCCACTGGAGGGTCAGTTATGAGTAGGTTCTGATTCGATGGCAATGAGTTTTAATTCAAGAGGGATGTAGAGCGGGTAAGGGACTCATGTGGGCATGTGGGATAAGAACATATGTTCTAGATGAGGGAAAAGCAAGTGAGAAGGTGCCTATCTGCTCTATTCAAGTGAGAGCAACACCAGTGGACAGGAAGTACAGAAGGGGGCCACAGTAGGTGGGGCTTATTGGTGCTGTAAGGACTTTGGCTTTTCTGGATTGTGAGATGGGGTAGGGAGGAAAGGGGAAAGAAAGAAGAGTGACTTCCAGTCCCATCTGCTTCCTCTCATTCATGATAAGACTTCAATGTTTGCTGATGATAGAACTAGGGGTCTGGGTTTGTGGAGGCTTAGCTGTGAATGGCACATGGCTAATGCCTCACTCACACCTGGATCACAAGTCAGTTCTGAGCAGGGGCTGGGACCTTAAGCTTTTCATGAACCAGGTGGAGAATTGTTGTGTGGACATTTTCATGGGAATCCTAACAGAAGGTACTTTGTTGCACGTGATGGCTGGAGCCAGGCTACTTCCAGCTGTGCATATTCCTGTCAGGAAAGGTGGTTGGCAGGAACCTCGGAGACAGCAGAGGAGAAAAAGTGGAAAGAAGGAAAGAAAAACATTTCTTCTGTTTTTCATCCTTACCTTTTAATCTAAGGGAACTCGGTGGCCTAGTGGTAAGGTGCTACACTGCCAACCCAAGGGCATGTGGTTTTAATCCACCAGCTGCTCTGCAGCGGAAAGACAGACAATATCCTCTGAAAACCCACTTACATTTACAACCTCTGAAAACCCATTGGAGAGTCAACTATGGGTCAGTTCTGACTCAACAGTACATATAACAGCAACCACGATTTAATCTATTTATGTTAATTTAAAAATAAAAACAAACTCCCCAAACCAAACTTGTTGTCATGGAGTTAGTTTTGACTAATAATCTTACACATTTGGTCTTACTGCTGATGTTTATACTCTGTCTTTGTTTGTTTCATACCTTTTTGCTGTTTAAACTTCACTTTCCTGGATTTTCCTCCTAATGATTGGGAAGGTTTGTGTCTTTAATTTTGCTGGTGTTTATCTTTTACTCTTAAATGGACATATGTTATAAAAATTAACATGATGAACAACACTCTATTTACTCTATTCTCTGCAGAAAAGAAATTAATCACTGTTGCTTTTCTCTACCCTAATTCCTACTGCCTTCCTACACTCTTTTTGTAAGTATAATCTTGGATTTTAGATTGAACTTTATTTTTAATTTGTTAACTTATTTTAACATTTTGTATGTTATTCTTTAAGAAGGCTTGCCAATTCCTAGACTTTTTTTCTTTTATAGCTCAGCTTCCTTATTCCTAAATTTCATCATAGTGCATTAATTAATCAGAACACTCTTTCTGATCTGTCAGGATGATTTTCATGTATAAGCCTAGATATATGTAAGATGCTTTTGTGTTACTCACAATCAAGAACACAAATCTGACTGGACACTGACTTACATTACAAATTTTACTTTGCCCCGTTTAACATGCATGCATTTAGTTTAAAGGGTAAAAAAAACACACTTTTTTTTCAAAGCTTGTCTTGAAAAACAATAATAAGTATACTTTTATCTTTCTACATTTTGTACTTCCCAAAGGGAACATATTCAGGTTTCTAAGATGTTTATTTTGGAACCTATCTCCTTACTTCTTATAGCTTCTTACTTCTTCTTAGTTCTTGATTTTGTTTTCAGCTTCAAGAAGTATCTCATACAATGGACATGGAGGATTTCACATTCTTGCCACCACACACTTCCCTCACAGTGCAAACTCACACACCAAAACAAGCATCCATGCAATAGAGAGACTAAAATTTGGTCCAAGTCAACATATCAGGTTGATATAGCTTGTTGGTGTTACACCTTGTAGTAATCTATCTGTAGTTTCCCCTATGTGCAACTTTGCATTGTTGTTAAATGTCATTGAGTTGACTATGGCTCACAGTTACCTATGAATAACTGCTCTGAACCCTGCCTATCCTATGCCAACACATTTGAACTCGTTCTTATATTCCTGTGTCACTCCATCTTGTTGAGGATATTCCTCTCTTATGCGGACCCACCCTCCCTTTCGAAGCATGATGTTCTCTAAGGACTGACGACTCCTTACAACATGCCCAAAGTATGTGACAATGTGACACAGAGTTTCACCTTATACCCTAGCATTAAGAAATGTATATATTTGCTACATTTTCTATTCCCTTGTCAGGAATTCATATCCAACTGTCTCCAGCCAAATTCTTCCCTCCCAAAAATCCTTAATCCATTGTTGTTGTGTTGTTGTTGGTTGCCTTCAAGTCGAGCATGACTCATAGCAATCCTATGAAAAAAAGGCCAGAAGGCCCTCTACAACTATCAACATTTATCAAAGTTCATAGAGTTTCCAGAGGCAAGGTTTTTAGGAAGTGGATGCCACTCCTGCCTCCAAACCTGTCATAGAATGTTATTGGTTGAGTCGCCTGCAATGCATAGGGACCCTATGTACAGCAGCTCTAAACCCTTCCCTGTCCTGAACCAGTCTCCGACACACCAACTCCCATCACCCCAGTTACTGTTATCAATCCATCTCATCTGGGATTCCCTTTCATGCCTTGTTCATCCACCCTTCCAAGCATGCTGTCCTTCTCCAAGGACCTATCTCTTCTGGCAACATGCCCAACGTAAGTGAGGCAGAGCTTCAAAATCCTAGCCTCCAGGGAGAAACTTGGTTTCACCCTTCCCAAGACAGACCTATTTATTTTCTTGGCAGTCCATGGTATGTTAAAGACTCTTCTCTATCACCACAACTTCAAGGCATCTGTTCTGTTATCCTTAGTAATTGTCCAACTTTCTGAAGCATAGCAAGTAAATGAGAAAACCATGGCCTGGATTAGGCACACCTTTGTATCTAGACTGACATCATTGCTCTTCAGCACTCTGGAGAGGTCCATGACAGCAGATTTTCTCAATGCAATTCATCTTTTGATTTCCTGACTGCTGGTATTAAGGGTGTTGATTGTGGATCTGAGCAAGCTGTAATTACTAACAACCTCAACCTCTTCTCCATCTATTATTGTGCTGCCAATTGGCCCAGTGGTGAGAATCTTTGTCTTCTTGATGTTAAGCTTCAATCTATATTGAAGACTACAGACCTTGACCTTTTACAGAAGTGCTTTAGGTCTTCTTCAGTTTCAGCAAGCAAGGTTGTGTCATCTACATATCAGAAGTTGTAATGAGTCTCCCTCCAGTCTTGATTCACATTCCTCCTCATAAAGCCCAGCTTCCCGAATGATCTGTTCTGCATACTGATTGAAAAGTTGTGGGGACATGATGCATCCCTGACACACTCCTTTCCTGATTTTGAACCATACAGTGTTTCTTTGCTTTGTTCTGAGGACTGCTTCTTGTTCCAAGTATAGGTTTTGTGTAAGCATGATCAAGTGTTCTGAGATTCCCATTTTCCTCAAGATCAGCCACTATTTGTGGTGATCCACACAGCCAAATGCCTTTGCATAGTCAGTGAAACACAGATGGACATTGTTCTGGTACTCTCTGCTTTCTACCAAGATCCATCTGACATTGGCAATAATATCCCTAGTACCACAACGTCTTCTAAACCCAACCTGTATTTCTGGTAGTTCTCTGTTAATGTACTGTTTAAGTCTTTCCTGGATAAACTTCAGCAGGATTTTGCTAGTGTGTGATATTAGTGATACTGTAAAATAATTTCCACACTGTTGGGTCAACTTTTTTTGAATGGGGTTAAATATGGATCTCTTCCAATCAGCTGGCCAAGTAGTTGTCCTCCAGATTTCTTGGCACAACTTGGTGAACACATGCAGGACAGCATCTGTTTGCTGAAATATGTCAATTGGTATTCCATCAATTCCTGGGGCTTTATTTTTTTACCAAGTCCTTCAGAGCAGCATGCACTTCCTCCCTCATCACCATTGCCTCTTGCTCATATGTTGTTTCTTGAAATTCATCTGTGTCAGCCAATTCTTTTTGGTACAATTACTCTGTATACTCTTTTCTTCTGCTTTTAATGCTTCTTGAATCATTTAATATTCTACCCATAGCATCTTTAAGCATTGCAACTCATGGCTTGAATTTATTCTTTAGTTCTTTCAGCTTAAGAAATGCTGAGCGAATTTGGCCCTTTTGATATTCCAACTCCAGCTCCTTGCTCATTTCATTGTAATATTTTGCCTTGTTTTTCTGAGTAGCCCTTTGAAATCTTCTATTCAGCTCCTCATCGTCTTGATTTCTTCCCTTTGTGTTGGCTTTTTGGCACTCTAGTTCAATATTCAGAGTATCTTCTAACATCCGTTTTGGTCTTTTCTTCTTCTTCTTCCTTCTTTGTAATGACTTTTTGCGTTCTTCATGGCCAATATTCTTGATATCCTCCCACGGCTTATCTGGACTTCGTTTATTAGTGTTCAAGGCCTCAAACTTATTCTTGAGTTGGTTTTTAAATTCATGGGAAATAGACTCAAGATCAAATTTTGGTTACTGTGGATATGATTTAACCTTCTTTAAATTTAATTTGAACTTGCATATGAGCAACTGATGGTCTGTTCCACAATTAGCACCTGACTAGTTTTTACTGCTGATATTGAACTTCTCCAACAGTTCCTTCCACAGATAGAATCAATCTGATTCCTGTGCATCCCATCAAGTGAAATCCATGTGTATAACCTGCATTTTTCTTATAAAAGGTATTTGCTATGAATAAATCATTGAGAATTCTGTCATTCTATCCCCAGCCTCATTTCTGTCACTAAGTCCAAATTTTCCAATAACTGATCCTTCTTCCTGATTCCAACTTAGGTATCTCATCTATTTCATTTCCTGAATAACCTATCCCAGAACCTTCCTTGTGATGTGCTAAAAACTTCTCAGGGACAATTGTCTTCTAAGATCCTCCTCAACTGCTTCTCAGAAGCCCTGCCCTTTTCTTACATTGGCACTCATTTCCTAGATTCCATTTCTTCCTCTTTTTTGGCTTGTTCCTCAATTTTTGAGCCAATGAATGTTTGAACATACATTTAGTCCTCCATATCTGTGGGTTCCACACCCACAGAATCAACTAACCATGAGTTAGAAATATCTGGAAAGGGTGAAAAACAATGTATACAAACTTTGTATGT
This sequence comes from Elephantulus edwardii, assembly GCF_000299155.1. NCBI lineage: Eukaryota > Metazoa > Chordata > Mammalia > Macroscelidea > Macroscelididae > Elephantulus > Elephantulus edwardii. The sequence continues at coordinate 5,000,492 of NW_006399911.1, read as the reverse complement.
ATAAACAAAAACTATTTAAATTTTTTTAAAAGAGAAAAATATCTGGGGGGGCCAGAAAGCCATTAAATAAATGGTCAAAGCAATTCTCCAATGGCAAAGAGGGAGTATAAATGCTTTTCAAAGAGCATCTGCATTATATACAATATTATGAATAATTTAGAGATGATTTAAAATATACAAGAGAATGTGTGTAACAGTCAGGAAATGAAAAGACAAATTGCAATGGGAAAGTCTTCTGTCAGAGACCTCTCCAAACTACTGAGAGCAAAGATGTCAGTTTGGAGACTAAGGTGCATCTGATCCAGGGCAATAGTCTTTGCAAATACTTGCTATGCATCAGAGATCTGGACAATGACTAAAGATGATAGAAGAATTTATGCCTTCGAGTTGTGGTGTTGGAGAAGAGTATTGAATATACCTTAGGCTGCAAGAACAAACAGGTTTATTCTAGAGAGGGAGAGACCAGGCTGCTCCTTGGAGGCAAGGATTCTGAAGTTTCATCTGACATATTTTAGACATGTTGCAAGGAGGAACCAGTCCTTGGAGAGGGACACCATGCTTGGAAAGGTGGAGGGACAACAGAAGAGAGGAAGACCTTTGATGAGATGACTTAATTCAGTGACTAAGATAATGTGGGTAGGCATGTCAGAGACAATAAGGTTAGCACATGATAGAGCAGGGTTCAGAGCTGTTGTACATATACCATCACTCTGAGTGACATGATGGCACATAACAACAACAACAACAACAACATTTTAGATCAGAGTTTGAGCATCCCATGTATAGGTATCTACAAGGGTAAGGAATGGGAGGGGGTGAGTGGGTGGGGAATGGTCCCTAGAGCCAGTACCCCTCAGATATTAGGGACTGAGGGGTGACTGTTGTGTTTTCTTCTTTCACTGTTAGTTGGCTGGATATAGGATTCTAGGACAAAGATTAGTGAAGACATTGCTTTGTTGGTTTCAAGTGTTCAATGTTTCTGTTGAGAATTTACTTGCTACTCAATCCTTGACTCTTTGTATAAATTTAAAAATATATTTTGTGCTGTTTCCTCCTTTCTTCCAGGATGATTTCTGGGCCATTTCTTGACTCTAGTACTCTGAAGTTTCACAATGTGTGTCTAAAGAAGTCTGTGTTTTTCCAGGTTACTGACTCTTCAAATCTAGAGACTCTGTGACTTTCATTCTGGGAACTTTAGAGAATTTCTGTCTTTGATAATATCTACTTTTTCCTTCTCTTTCTAAAACTCCTATTACTCAAATGTTCATTGGTCTGCTAATGTTTTAAATCCTTTTCCTTATCTCTTTGCTCCACTTTCTAAATTTTCTCAATTTTATTCTGCAAATTTTTCAAGGTTTTCATATCTATTGGCATATTTTAATAGTTTTTTATTTTAATTGTGATTTTCGATGGCACATAACAACAACAATAATTGTTATTTTAACAAAAGTTTACAGAAAAGTTATATTTCATTCGTTCATTCATTGTTGCACATTTTACCCCCACTCCCTCCATTCTTCCTCCCACTTAAAAAAAATGTTCGTAGGTAAGAGGGTTATGAGGGGAGAAAAGTATAACATTGAAAGAATGGGGAAAAAATTCATTCATTCATTCATTGTTGAACATATTTCTGAAGTTCAAGACTTCTATATTCTTTAATGTTCCTTTTATTGCTCCTACTTCATGATCAGAGTATCTTTTCTTATCTCTCTAAGTAAATGAATGACAATCACATGAACATTTTCTTCTTCCTGTCAACCTCTGTTTCTTTTAAGCTACCTTTTTTTAAATTTGTTTGTTATGACCTCTACCTCTTCACATCAAATGTTTCCATAGCTGTTTGACAATCCATGTTAGTTTATATTTTAAAATGGGACATAAAGACATGGATAGAGAGTTTTGTGTATGCATTTGTATGCCCATGAATGTGAGTGCATGTGTGTAGAAATAAGTGGATGTGGTTGTGTGTAAGTATGTTTGTGAGTATTAATACTGGTATGTATGGATGTGATTGTGGTTGTATATGGATATGGGCATGGATGGGTATGAATGTGTGTGAGTGTATGTGTGTGTGTGTGTGTGTGTGTGTGTGTGACTGGGTGCATTAATGTGGGTGTAGGGGTGTGTGTGTGTGTGTGTGTGTGTGTGTGTGTAAAAGATAGAGAAAGAAAGAGTGTGAATGAATGAATAGTTGTGGGGGCTATAAGAAGAGTGGCATGATAAGAGGAAGCTTGTTGATCTTGGGCTCTGTGGTAGGAGGACTTCTTTAATTTTATACTGATTTATTTAAAAAGTTCAAATACATTATTTTTCACAAAATATTCTTCCAATTTCCTTCCACCCATCAAATTGTGCAACCCTATGATTAACACCTCACCCCTCCTGCACATCCTCATCCCTCTGCTTCCACCCCCCTCCCCCCACTTGGATCCTCATACTCATTGTACAGTAACAGTTTTATACAGTATTTGTCCTTGTGGGACTGAGTTGCTACACTAAGCATAATGCCTTCCAGTCTCTCCCAAGTTAGAAAGTAATTTACAAAATCATTGCTCTTATGTACCACAACTTCTCAATCTGTGCATTTGTGATTGGACATCTGGGCTGTTTCCATGTTCTTGTGATGGTGAATAATGCTGCTATGAACA
>NW_006399911.1:4995575-4996089 GCF_000299155.1 Elephantulus edwardii | reverse complement strand
TATGTCAAGATCACTTACTTCTTTGGTGTTTTCTGCTTCTAACTATGTATAGCCACCCAAATTTAGATATCACTGAGATCTTGAGAGGAGAAACTTTCATTCTTCAGCTGGGAAAGGGTGGAGGTAGGCCCCTGGTCATAGTCTGGGAGAGGCCATCTGGGGACCTAACTCCTTGAGCATAAGCCTCTAGCTAGTTCTCTGTTTTAAAACTATCTTCACTACTGCTTTCAGAGCACCTCGTATGATTAGTCCCTGTGGGAGGTTGTATTCCCAGTTCTCTCCATGACTGGCTCCACTTTCTTAGATCTGCTAATTCTATTATCATTTGCCCATGTTCTCTTGTTCTATTTTTGCTACTATTTTCTCCTTTTCTGTTCCCTTTGTCCTTATAGGTCCTACTCCTTTTAAACATCCCTTTCTTTTTGTTTTAGTGGGAATTCAGGATAGAAGAAAAGTTAGTATCCATTTTTTTCCCTATCAGCCACATTTAACCAGAAATCAGCATTTAATAGTT
>NW_006399911.1:4993731-4994620 GCF_000299155.1 Elephantulus edwardii | reverse complement strand
ATACCTTTAAAAAAAACAAAAACAATGACTATACACATGGACCTCACCTGATGGAATACACAAATATCCGTTAGGTTACATCAGTGGAAAGAATCAATGGAGAAATTAATTCTCAGCAATTAAAAACAGACCAGGCACTATATGTGGAATAGACCATCAACAACATATGCCCAAGTTCATACTGAAGCTCAGGAAAATGGAAGCAAATCCACAAGAACAAAATACAACCTTGAGTCTATCCCATCTGAATTTAAAAACTATCTCAAGAACAGGTTTTGAGGCATTGAACACTAATGAATAAAAACCATAATGAGCTATGGAATGATATAAAAGATATCATTCATGAAGAATGCAAAAGTTCATTATAAAGACAGAGGGAGAAAAACTGACCAAAAGGATGCCAGAAAAGACTCTGAATATTGCACCAGAACACCAAAAAGCCAAAACAAAGGGAAAAATGATGAAGTTAAAAAGTTGAATAGAAGATTGAAAGGATAGCTTGTGACAACAAAGAACTTTGCAAAGAGCTGGAGTCAGAAAAATAAAGAAGAATTTGTACAAAGAAAAAGAAGAAGACTTTCAGCTCAAACTGAAAGAACTGAAGAATGAATTCAAGTCTTGAGTTGCAATATTGTAAGATGTTATAGGCAAAATCTTGAATGTTCCAAGAAGCTTCAGAATAAAATGGAAGGAATATATGGAATCATTGTGCCAAAAAGTGATGCAGAATCATTTCAGGAAGTAGCATATGATAAAAAATCAAGAGTAATAAATAAGAGAAGAAGTTCAAACTGCTCTAAAGAAATTGACAAAAAACCAAGCCCCCAGAGTTGATAGAATACAAATTGATGTAATTCAACAAACAGATGCAGTCCTAGATATGTTTACT
>NW_006399911.1:4985772-4993041 GCF_000299155.1 Elephantulus edwardii | reverse complement strand
TGAGTGAAGTATCTCAGTCACAAAAGGACATATACTGTATTGTGCCACTGTTGTAAAACAGGACTGACATCAGGGTTGGGGGGAGACTGAGAAAGATGGGTTCAATAATGTATACTGCATTGAAACAGATGAGGGAGAAAACTGTTTAAAAGGGATATGTGATTAGGTATTTTTGTCATGACAGGAATCCAGAGCGTAGGCTGTGGAGTGGACCTGGCGGAGGGTTTGTAAAACAATGAAAGAATTTTTCTTTTACTTTTCCAAGAGGGTAGTGTACTAGGGGGGAGGGTTGGGAAGGGAGAAAGTGCAACAATGAATTAATGGAAACCCAAAGTCTCTGTAAATTTTCATTGAAATAAATAATAAAAAAACCAAAACAAAAAAAAGGGAAAAAAATATTGTCAGCCATCATATCAGCTACAACCCCCCAAAAAAAAATCAAGAAAGGAGTACATCTTGGTGTGTCCTTTTTCCATACCTTTTCTGTCTACATGCTGAGCAGATCATTCGAGAAGCTGGACTTTATGAAGAAGAATGTGGCATCAGAATTGGAGGAAGACTCATCAATAACCTGCGTTATGCAGATGACACAACCATGCTTGCTAAAACTAAACAGGAACTGAAATATTTGGTGCAGAAGACCAAGAACTGCAGCCTTTAACATGGATTGTATCTCCACAACAAGTCATTAAAAATCTTCACCGTTGGGACAGTGGACAGCATCATGATAAAAAGGAAGAGATTGAAGTTGTTGATGATTTCATCTTGTTGGAATCCACAATCTACCCTTGACACCAGCAGTCAGAAATCAAAAGACAATTGCACTGGGAAAATCTGTCAGAGACCTCTCCAGAGGTCAACAATGCAGTGTCTGGTCCAGGTCATGATCTTCTCAATTGCTTGCTATGCATCAGAAAGCTGGATGATGACTAAAGGTAACAAAAGAGAATTAATGCCTTTGGGTTTGGTGCTGGAGAACAGTGCTGAACATATCATGGACTGCCAAGAGGACAAATAGATCTGTCCTAGAGTGGATAAAACCAAGTTGCTCCTGGTAGCATGTTGTCAGGAGGGGCCACTACTTGGCGAAGGACATCAGGCTTAAAAGGGTAGAGGGCCAATGCAGGAGAGGAAGACATTGGATGAGCTTGAGTTATACAAAAAAATTGCCTGTAACCCACCAAAGTCATTGGTCAGTTTTGCCTTTCTGCTAGGTTTACAAAGAGCCAGTTCCAGGAACTAAAAGAGACCTCACTACCATCAAGAAGAGCCAGGATCAGAACACATATTTCTGGACCCAGGGTCTTTAAGATCCTCTTAGATACAGGTAGAGAATTGTAACATTGAAGACAGCTCAAAGTGGTGCAAGGTGTCACAAGACAGAGCAAAATAGCACATGGGAGCTGCAGTGGATTTGCTAAACCCACACAGTGAGAGTTGAGTGTATTCAGATAGGAGGCTTCTAGCATACTGAGGTACCTCTGGTATTTAATGGGCAAAGGATTTTCATACAGTCAGGCCTGTCTTCTGAGGCCTGTCTTCTAATGAGTTCAGATTGTCAATCTGAGGTAGAAAACAACCATGTATGCAATCCTGGAATTAACTCCTCCTTTATTGTGGTTACTACATCCCATTTATCTGACTCTGCCTTATAAACAATGAAATAGAGCCATTCCGTAGCCTTTTATTGGCTGTAACCTTGACAGAATTGGATCATCATGTCTTCTGTGGAGCCACTGGATGTGTTTAAACCTTATAGTTAAAAGTAGATTGCTTAAAACTAGCACCATCACTACTCATTGGGAAATGCAAATCAAAATCATGCTATTATAAATGAAGAAAAATAGCTTTTCTATAAACAAACAGAAAACAATAAATGTTGAGGGTATGGAAAACCTTGTTGTTGCTGTTATGTGTAGAGACCCTATGTATAATAGCTCTGAACCCTGCTCTATTTTGAGCTCATCTCACTGTCTCTGACACATCTACTGTCATTACTTCAATTATCATGTCAGTCCATTTCATCCAGGGTCTTCCTCTCCTGCGCTGTTCCTCAACCCTTCCAAACATGATATCTCTCTCCAAAGACTGGTCACTTCTGGCTATATGACCAAAATACATGAGATGGAGTCTGAAAATCTTTGCCTTCAAGGAGCAGCTTGGTTTTACTCTCTACAGGACAAATCTGTTCTCTTGGCAGTATGTGGTATGTTCAAAACTCTTTTCCAGCACAACTCAAAAGCATCAATTTTTCTGTCATCCTTGGTTTTTGTCTAGCTCTCTGATTCATAGCAAGTAATCACAAAGATCACAGCCTGGGTCAGGCGCATCTCAATCTCTAGACTGACATCCTTGATCTTCATCACTCTGGAGAGTTCTCTAATAGCAGATTTTCCTAATGCAATTTGTCTTTTGACTTCCTGACTGCTGGTGCCAAGAATGTTGATTGTAGAAACCAGCAAGCTGAAATTGTTAACAATCTCAGTCTCTTAGCCATCTATCACAATGCTGCCACTTAGTCCGGTGGTGAGAATCTTTGTTTTCTTGATGTAGAGTGGAAAAAGCTTACCCATTGCTGTGTAATGATATAGCCACTGTGGAAAATAAATGTAATGGTTCCTTTAAAAATTAAACAGAGGTGGCCTAGGGATAAGAAACTATGCTGCAATACCAAAGGTATGTAGTTCAAATTCACCAGGTTTTCCATAGAAGAAGGATGGAAAAATCCCCTTCTGTGTGATTTGTTGTTGTTGAATGCCATCAAGTCATGCATGACTCATAGTGACCCTATCAACAAAAGGCCTGAACCCTGTTCTATTAACTATTGTGATTTCTCTACATTCATAGAGTTTCCAGAGGCATATTGTCTAGGAAGTGGATGCCACTCCTGCTTCCATGCCTGTCTCAATCGGGGAGCTCCACCAAACATTGTCCACCATGGGTAACCATTATAGCATTTGACGTACCAGTGGTATAGTGTTCAGCATCACAGCAATGCCAAGTACTTTAATACAGCACATTGCCTCTGAAAACCTACTGAAGCATCAGCTAAAACGACAGAAAAATTAAACAGGATGAACATAGGACAATGAATTCTAATCCTGGGCATATTTCTAAAATACATGAAAGCACGGAGTCAAGTAGATCCTTACACATCAGGGGTCTTTGCAACACTCATGGCACACAAAAGGCAAGTGGTAGAAACAACCTGAGAATCCATTAACAGACAAGTAACATTTAAAAATGGGGTACATCTGTAAAATGGAATTATTTAACTATAAAGAGAAAAATTGTAATATGGATGAACTTTGGCTAGATCAAGTAGCAAGATGCAGGTGTATTCTACTATTACATTTACATAAACTATCTAAATAAGGAAAATGTGTAAATAAAGAAAAAAGATTAGTGGTTATCATGGGCTGGAGGAGGAGTTGGTTGAAGTTAATGCTTAGAAGGTAGAGAGTTCTGGTTTAGGAGTTTAAAAAGTTTTGGAAACAAATAGCAGTGATGGCCCCAACAATAGTACAAATACAATTAATGGCCTTGAATTGTATGGGTAGATGGCAATTTATAAGTTAAATATCTTTAGGAGCAATGAGAAACGCCCACATACACACACACACATCCTAAACCCAGGGCTGAATGTCTTTGGTTGGATTCTCTAAATAAGCAAAAGCAGTGAAGCCTATGTCTCTATCTCAACCTCTGTATTTGTATCTAGACTCACATGCTGGAGAGGTTGACAAGCCTCAAGACTCTGTGTTAACAAGTTTAGAGGCTTCTCCTGACTCATGTAGCTGCAGGGGCTGATGAGCCCAAGATGGACAGGTCAGAAGGGAGGTGGCCAGTTGCACAAGCTGAGGAATCCAAGATCAGTAGATAAGGGACTTCAGAGTCAGATTGTTGGGTAATATGGCAGACTATTGTCTCAGGTCTAAAAAAACTAAAGGTGACAAATCAGACGCAGGATCCACAATGAGCACAAAGTTAGAGAGCTCTGCCAGACAGTCTACATGTATATTCGCAGCCCTAAGGAAACTTCTTTTATGTCATCAGATCAAGGTTGTGACCAAATTAAAGGTGCTGCATCCCAACCCAATTCTCTTACATTGGAAAAATATTGGACAAGATTACATCATTACATACATGACTGTCAAACCAGAGAAAGAATCATGGCCAAGTTGACATATGATCTTAACCAAACATTTAGGAAGGACAATTTGGGGACAATTAGAGAAATTTTAATATGAACTCTGTACTGCTGTTTAGGGGCCTACTAATAAGAAGCTGTGTGGCAATCCCAAAGGCATGTGGTTCTAAACCATCAGCTACTCCACAGAAAAAAGATGGACAATCACCTCCTATGCAATTAACTGCTTCTGAGGGAACTGACCACCGGAGGGTCATCTATGGGTCAGTTCTAACTCAACTGTACCCAACAACATCAAACTACTGTTAATTTGGAGCACTGTTAAGGCAGCTGTTGGGTCAGCATTGTGACCACTATACAACAGAAAAAACGACTACGCTATCCTGTACCGTCTACACAATTTTTGCTGCGCTTAATTAAGCACATTGTCACAGGCGCTGGTCCCTTCTGATAATATGCTCAAATTACATAATATGAAGTCTCACATCCTCCCTCAACCAACAAGTTTATTGTACTTGTTTATTGTTTAAATGTTACATTTCCTGGATGTGATATTGAGATTTTTAAGACTCTATTCCCCACATCCTGAAGTCTGAAGAGCTTTTATTATCTATACCAGTAGATATTTTTGTTCAATAATTTCCACACACTGTTGGATCACCTTCTTTTGGGAATGGGAATAAATATGGATCTCTTCCAGCCAGTTGGCCAGGTAGCTGTCCTCCAGATTTCTTGGCACAACTTGGTAAGCACATCCAGACTGCACTGATTTGTTGAAATATGTCCATCAAATATTTTTTTCATAGTGTCACCATAACTTTTCTTTTCAAACTTTTTTATTCAATTATACCTAACTCTGGACAACTGTTTAATGATTGTCAGTGCTTGTTTTTTTGACAATTCCTTTAGAGTAGCCTGTGCTTCCTCCTTTATCACCATCGCTTTTTGATCATATGTTGTTTCATGAAATTGTTCTGTGTCAGCCGATTCTTTTTGGTACACTGACTCTGCACTCTCTACATATTATTAGGATGTTTCCTGGATCATTCAATATACTGCCATAGCCTCCTTAATACTGCAACTCAAGGGTTCAATTTGTTCTTTAGTTCCTTTATTTTGAGAAATGCTGAGTGAATTTGCCCCTTTTGATTTTCTAACTCCAGCTCTTTATACATTTCCTTTTAATACTTTGAGTTCTCTTCTCAAGCTGCCCTTAGACATCGTCTATTCAATTCCTTATCATCCTGATTTCTTCCCTTTGCATTGGCTTCTTGGTGCTCTAGTGCAATATCCAGAGTCTCTTCTGATATTTTGGCCTTTTCTTCCTCCTCTGTCTTTGTAATGACCTTTTGCATTCTTCATGGAAGATATTCTTGATGTCCTCCCATAGCATATCTAGTCTTCATTCATTAGTGTTCAAGGCCTAAAACCTGTTACTTAAATGGTTTTTAAATTCAAGAGAGATAGATTCAGGGTCAAATTTGGTTCTTTTGGGTTTGATTTAATTTTAATTAGATTCAGTTTGAAGTTGTATATAAGTAGCAGAGGTTCTGTTCCACAGTCAGCACCTGACCTAGTTTTCAAAGCTGGTATTGAGCATCTCCAATGATTCTTTCCACAGATAGAATACATTTGATTCCTATACAGGCCATCAGGTGAAGTCCATGTGTATAGTCACCATTTGGGCTTCTTTTTTTTTTCTTTTTTTTATTATTATTTTGTGTATGTGTGTCTGTGTACCGTCAGATCAGATCTGACTGGTACAGGTATTTGGGCTTCTTATAAAAGGTATTTACAATTAATAAATCATTGATTATACAAAATTCTATAATTCAACCTCCAGCCTCATGTCTGCCACCAAGTCCATATCACCCTACTACTAAACTTTCTTCCTTGTTCACAACCTTTGCATTCCAGTCACTAATAATTATTAATTGATCTTGGTTGCATGTTCAATCGACTTCTGACTGCAAAAAAATGGTGGAAATTTTCTACTTTCACCTCTTTGGTTCTGGTTGTTGGTGCATATATCTGAATGTTATGGTATTAACAGGAATAGATGGTATACCAGTTGACATATTTCAGCTAACAGATGCTGCCCTGGATGTGATCACCAAGTTGTGCCAAGAAATCTGGAGAACAACAACTTGGCCAACTGACTGGAAGAGTTCTATTTGTTCCCATCCCAAAGAAGGGCGACCCAACAGAGTGTGGAAACTATAGAACAATATAGTTGATTTCACATGCAAGCAAGATTCTGCCGAAGATTATCCAAGAACGACTGGAACAGTACATCAGCAGAGAACTGCCGGAAGTCCAGGCTGGGTTTAGAAGGGGTCGTGGTACTAGGGATATTGTAGCTAATGTTAGATGGATCTTAGCTGAAAGCAGTGAATACCAGAGGAATGTTGATCTGTGTTTCATTGACTATGCAAAGACGTTTCACTGTGTGGATCATAACAAACTGTGGCTGACTCTGAGAAGAATGGGAATCCCAGAACACTTGATCATGCTAATGTGATACCTATACTTGGACCAGGAGGCAGTCATCAGAACTGAGCAAGGGAACACTACATGGTTCAAAATTGGGAAGGGCATATGCCAGGGATGTGTCCTGTCTCCATACCTTTTCATCCTGTATGCAGAACAGATTATCCAGGAGGCTGGGCTCTATGAGGAGAAATGTGGGGTCAAGAATGGTGGAAGATTTATCAACAATCTGCGTTATGCGGATGACACAACGCTGCTTGCTGAAACTGAGGAGGACTTGAAGCACTTGCTGCAGAGGGTCAAGGACTGCAGCCTTCAATATGGATTGGGGCTCAATGTCAAGAAGACAAAGATTCTCACCACTGGACCAGTTGGCAGCATCAGGATGGATGTTGAAGAGATTGAGATTGTTCACAGCCTTAGTTTGCTTGGCTTTACAGTCAACACTCTCGGCACCAGTAGCAAGGAAATTACAAGACGTATCGCGATGGGAAAGTCTGCTGTTAGGTACCTCTCCAAAGTACTGAAGAGCAATGGTATCTCTCTGGAGAATAAGGTGCGTGTCTGCATCAGAGAGTTGGACAGTGACTAAGGAGAATGTTGTTGTTGTTGTTGTTGTTGTTGTTGTT
>NW_006399911.1:4964423-4982287 GCF_000299155.1 Elephantulus edwardii | reverse complement strand
GGATTGATTCAGTGACTGGGGTAATTGGGATAGGTGTATCAGAGACAGTGTGATTGGCACAGGGCAGAGCAGAGTTTAGGGCCGTTGTACATAAGGGTCGCTATGAGTCGCAAGCGACTCGATGGCACATAACAACAACAACAACATGGTATTAACAGGTCTTCTTTGTCTGCATTTGGATCCTATCCTGTCACTCACAACACTCTGTATCTCATGACCTCGTTTTCCCTCATCTTTTCACTTGCAGCAGAGGGAGTGTGTGTGTGTGCGTGTGTGTGTGTGTGTGTGTGTGTGTGTGTGTGTGTGAGTGAGTATAAAATAGTATGGCTCAAAATGGCTCATGCCAATCCATCTCAGCTCAGCAATGCCTAGTATATCAATGTGTACACATTCCATTTCTTCTTTAACAATGTCTAATTTTCCTAAATTCACAGTTCTCACATTCCATGTTCCAATCACTAGTGTCTACTTGTAACTCTTCCTCCTTCTTTGTGTTTTCTAATATGAAGGCTCAGCCTCTGATGCCATATCTGCTAGTTTAATCTAAATATGCTCTTTTGATCATAGGATTTTCAAAGGCCAGTTATTTCAGAAGTGGATGACCAATTGTTCTTCTTAGTCTGTCTTAATTTGAGAGCTCAGCTTTAGAACAATATTGGACAGCCAAGCATTTTACCCCAAAAAGCAAATTATTACACAATATCACTAATATCACCCACAAGCAAAATCCTGCTGAAGATTATAAAAAAAAAAAAGGACAGGAACAGTATATCAATATGGAACTGCCAGAAGGGCAAGTTGGGTTTAGAAGAAAGAGGCTGTGGTATAGAGACATCATTGCTGATGTCAGCTGGATCTTGACTGAAAGCATAGAGTACCAGGGGAATGTCTATTTGTGTTTATTGACTATACAAAAGCATTTGACTGTATGAATCAATCACAACAAATTGTGGTTAACATTGAGGATAATGGGAATGCTAGAAACTGGACTGTGCTCATGCAAAACTTATTCAATGACTAAAGTTGAAAGAAGAAGAATCAATGCCTTTGAATTGTGGTGCTGGAGAAGAGTATTGGACATGGACTGCCAAGAGAACAAACAGGTCTGTCCTAGAGAGAGTGAAACCAAGTTGTACCTTGAAGGCAAGGATTTTGAAAACCCATCTCACATACTATAGGTATGCTGACAGGAAGCACCAGTCCTTGGAGAAGAACATCATGCTTGGAAGGATGGCGGAACAGCACACGAGAGGAAGACCCTGAATGAGATGGTTTGACACGGTAACTGGGGTAATGAGGGTAAAGTATGTCAGGAACAGTGAGATTGGCTCAGGATAGGGCAGGGTTCAGAGCTATTGTTCATAGGGTTGCTATGAGTTGCAGTCAATTTGATGGCACATAACTGCAGTAGTCTAGTGGCCTAGTGGCAAGAAGTTGTGCTTCAATCCCAAAGGTACATGGTTCAAAATCACTAGCTGTTTCACAAGAGAAGGATGGCAGTCTCCTCCTGTGCAATTTACTGTGTCAGAAAAACTGTTGGAAGGTCAGCTATGGGTCATTTCCAACTTGATGACACACAACAATAACCATAGTGTGAACACACACACACACACACACACACACACACACACACACACACAATGTGCTTGTATGACTTTTTGAAACTGGCTCATTTATCTTGTTGGAATATTGAGCAAGCAGAAGTTGAAGGTAATAGTTACAAAAACTTGGGTTTGTGCCATGCTTTCTCTGATTAGCCTTGTTGTTGTTGTGAGGTGCCACTGAGTCGCCTATGACTCATAGCTACCCTATGAGAGACAAATTGAAATCTTACCCAGTCCTGTGCCATCCTCATAATTTCCCACATATCCAACCCCATTGCTACATCACTGTGTCAATTCATCTTATTGAAGGTCTTTCTCTCTCTTCCCCTGACCCTCTCTCTGCCTTTCCTGGCATGCTACCTTCTCAAAAGGACTGGCCACTTCTAACAACATGCCCTACACATGCAAGATGAAATTTCACCAGTCTTGCCTCTAAAGACAACTCTGGCTGCACTTTTCCCGAGACATCTTTATTTGTTCTTTTGACAGTGCATGAGATAGTCAATATTCTCCTCCTACACCACAACTAAAAGGCAGTATTTCTTCTGCCATCCTTATTCTTTGTTCAAGTTTTAGGTGCACGGCAAAAAATAGAAAAACTTAGATCAGGTGCAACTGAGTCTTTAAACGGACTTCGTTGCTCTTTAGATTTCTGGAAAAGCCCCTGATAGCAGATGTCCTCAGTGTAGTATGCCTTTTGATTTCTTGATTACTGCTACCCTGGGTGTTGATTGTGGATCCAAGAAAGATAAAGTCATCGATAACTTCAATCTTTTCCCCATCTATCATGATGTTGTCTATTGGTCCAGTGTTGAAGATTTTTGGTTTCTTTATCTTGAGATTTAATCTGTATTGGAGACTGTAGTCTTTTATTTTCTTTAGCAAGTGCTCCAATTGTTCTTCACTTTCTGTAAGTGAAGTGGTATCATCTGCATAACATGAGTTGCTGAGAAGTCTTCCTCCAATCCGGACACCACATTCTTCTTTTTATAGTCCGGTTTCTAGAACTATTTGCTCAGCATACAGATGGAATAGGTTTGGAGAAAGTACACAGCCCTGATGCATACCTTAGATGATAAATTTTAAAAGTCCCACAGTCACTTTATGTCACAGTTTAATAATTAAGCATGTCAAGACCTTAGTAAGAGTCATATTTTCTCCCTGATGGAAGAAGAACTTGCCCTTGTGCAGATGGCCTTTCATTCTTTCTGCCCCTAGATGAGCAGAAGTGTGTGATTAGGGAGGTATGTGGAAAATTTTGACTTAGCTACTACTGTCAAAAAAGACACCATTGATCTATATTAAAGTGGGCTCTTTCTCAATGAGGAATCCCTAGGTAGTGCAAGTAGCTAATGAGCTCATCTGTTTACTGAAAGGTTAACATCCACCCAGAGTCATTTCAGGAGAAAGGCCTAGGGACCTACTCCTGGGAAACCAGCCACTGAAAACTGTATGACACACACTTCTACCCTGACACACGTGGGTCAACACACTCACAGTGAAGTTATTGGCAACTAGCTTTTGTTTCTCCATGAGCTTTTCTGGGAGCTTGAAGGTCTTTCCCCTTGCTTACCATTCTTCTTGCAGCTCATATTTTTGTCTCTTTCAGAGTCTTATTGCCCCTTTGGGGAAGTTTCTGGCTCTTTCTCACTCCCATGTGGCCCACATCTGGCCCACAAGAAACACTTCAGGATTTTTGCTGCTGCCTTCATGTCAAGAAACCCCACTCCCCAGTCAGAGACAGACATACCCAGAAGCTAATGAAACTTCCAGCTTCAAAGTCATCATTTGCCCACACCTTTTCCAAGATCGTGAAGGAGCCCAAGCACCTGCCTATGGTCATTAGATATTCTCTTCCTTAGCTGAGCCCTCTCAGATGGGATGATCCACAGGTACCACACAGGGTAGTTCTGCCCCTACTCCTTTCCTTTCTGCTCCATACCCAAGAGCCAAGCTCCCTGTCTTCTAAGAGCGCAGCTGCACATCATGTCACAGTCCTTCTGGTCCCCAAACTCCAGGTGCACACCAAACTCTCTAGGAGGCTCTCTTGGAAGCCCCTTTCACTAAGAGGGTAAGGTCTCAATCCACTTCCCTGAAGACCCTTGACATCTTCAAGCATCTGAGTCACTCTTCTCAATACCCCTCTTCAAAATTCTCACTCCATTTCTGCTCCTTGGACCCTTCAAAGCTTATTATTTTCCCTGTTTCAGGTGACCTTTGCAAGTTCTACAAGTAACCTTTACCACCTTCAGAATGTAGCAGCCATGGGATTTGAGTGCGGCCTTTCAAATTATCAATTTAGCATCCAGATGCACTGGAACAACTGTTTATGTTTTCCATGGAAGCATTACATCATGGGTTGCTTGGGCTAGATATAGTTTCATTGCACATACACAAAAATAAATGCACTAGAATAGTACTACTGAGCAGAAAACTATCAGAATTTAAAATGCTTGATTGTAGATCGCCAGAAGCACACTGATATCACCATCCCTTGGGAACAACTGGCTTAGTAGAAAACTTATAAGAAGGCTTTTTTGAGGTATGGCCTGGGAGTACTGCTGAGTCTTCTACAGCAGCCCAGGAAGGAGTGATAGTGGGGGTCCCTGACTGGAAAGAAGTGGAGCTGGTAAGGAGTGGGAGAGAGAAAGCTAAGCAGGGAGGGGTGTCTGATGATTCAAGGTAACTCATGTGCTATGGTGCATTTCTTGTTTTCTGGATTTCAAAACAGGGCCCAAGTCCTAACATCACTCTCAGGTTATCTGGCTCCACCCACAGCCTTTATGAGGAGGTCAGTGGTAAGGTGGAAACACATTAGTGGAGCCTCTTCAACAGAGTCCTTACCTCTTCTCTTAGTTGGTCTAAGGAAGGAGGACATGCTTTTATGGATAATTTATCTGTTGCTATGCAACATATTACCTCCAAACCTTGTGTCCTGAAACAACAAAGTGTTTCCCAAGTCTCTAAGCGGGTTGGGTGGGTGCTCTCAGGCATCCAGGTCAGGGCGGATTGTGCAAGGGCATCTACTCATGTAGGCTGGACCTCACGTGTGAGGGTTGAAGGAGGATGGTCTTGGCTGTTATGCCTCCCTTCTGGGCCCCCAATGGCTTAGCCTGCGCTTGTTCATGTAACTGCTCGTAAGAGTTCCAAGAGCTTGAGTATAAGTGTATGAGGTCTCCTGAAGCTTGCTTGGGCTGGGAAACAGTACAGAGTTATTTTGATCTTTCTAGTGACCAAACCACGATCAGGGCCCGCAAGCCTAGCTTCAAGAGGTGGGAAAGGGATATCTGGTGGGAGGAGCTACAAATTCACAATACAGTGGACACAGGCAAAGGAGGGTGAAGAATTGGGTCCATTTGCAAACAATCACATCTTATAACTCAGAAAAGGGGCTCCTGACAAAACCGCCAGCTGCCACTGATCAGGCAAGAAGCCTTTATTTGACTCCCACTCCTGGAGTTCTGGTGGCTTAGTGGTAAGGAGTTCTGCTGTCAACCCAAAGGCATGTAGTTCAAATCTACCAGCTGTTCCACAGAAGAAAGACGAGCAATCCCCCACATATGATTTACTGACTCTGAAAACCCAGTTTCAACTCAGTGATACGTAACAACAGAGCACCAACCTGGAGACACCTTCCCTCAAAGTACTCTCCATTTTAACAGGCGCAGTTCACTCCACGTTGTGAGAGGAGGACGGACTGATGTGATTAATACTGCGAAGGAGCCACAGAACCACGGTCCGGTCACCTGCCAGTCTCAATATGAGATTTCTGGTAAGTAGGGGAGAGGGCCTTCAGCGTGGTGGAGAGCCGGCCCGGAATCTCTGACACCTTCCAACACAGTTGGCCAGTGAGCAATGACAGTGCCAGAAGATACCAGCAAATAATCTCCAGGCTTCAAGATGTCCTGGGCAGGGAAGTGAAGGACTTGGGGTACAGATGGTGTTTTTTATCTCTTATTCCAAATGAAGGCTAAAGCTTTGGAAGAGAAAAGAACATATGGGAATTGAACAGCTGGCTAAGTAGATGCAATCGAAGAGCAAGATTGGGTTTTCCGCACTGTGGCTTAAGATGGATTCTTGGCAAGGACTTAATAATATTAACAATTTTAATACCATGCGTTTGTACAGGCCTTAACTCTTTCAAAGTCATGTTCACTGGTTTGGTGTTTTATTTCATGTTTTGTCAACTGAATTTAAAGGAAGGTGGAGTTTTGCCCTATTTCACAGGTGAAGAAAGAAACACAGAAAAGGTTCAAGGATGAGGGGTCCCCTGCTCGAATACCAGATTCAGCTCTTAAATGCAGATTTGTTTGATTACACAATTAGTGTTCTTTTAAGGAGTCTACCCTCCTTCTTGTGAGAATTTACAGCAACAATGTTTTATCATCTTTTTGTGACCTATGTTGTTGTTGCTGTTGTGTACTATCGAGTTGGAACCGGCCCATAGCTGACCCTCTGGCAGGTTTTCAGAGGCAGTTAATCGCATGGGAGGAGATTGCCCATCCTTCTCCCTCAGAACAACTGGTGGCCTCGAACCCCAAGACTTTGGTATTGCAGCACAGCTTCTCACCTCTAGGCCACCAGAGCTCTATAGCAAGACCAAAAATAATTCTCAAAACCTAGCATATCCACGGGCATAGATGTATATGTACTATACATACAGAGAGATGTGGTCTGATTTCAGAAAGAAATCAGTGACAGTTGGATGGTCGTGTGTACCTTGGCTTCAATGTCCTGAGAATGGAGAGTGAGTGTCATCCAATTCTCAGGTCTCTAAATGTATCCAACTGGCCTCACCCTGACCTCTGCTATTGCTATTGTGTACCACTGAGTCAGAAACAGCCCGTAGCCAACCCTTTAGTGGGTTTTCAGAGACAAGAGCTATTTCAAGAGGAGGAGATTGCCCGTCATTCCTTCACGGAGCAGTTGATGGATATAAAGTGCATGCCTTTGGATTGGCAGCATGCCTCCTTGCTGCTGAATCATGAGAGTGCCCTATGCTGTTGTTGTTACGTGCCTTGGAGTCAGAACCAATTCACAGCTGACCCTCCCGTGGATTTTCTAAGGCAATTTACTTGCACTGGAGAAGATCACCCATTCTCTTCCCATAGAGCAGCTGGTGGATTTAAATCCTTTGCCTTTGGGATTGCAGCACAGCTTCTTACCACTAGGCCCTCTCTAGAAAGCCTCTATTCTAAGCCCAGGGCCCATAGTTCCTGGTGTCCACTCCATGGACTTCTCTGCTGTCATCAGTTTGGTCACAGGGATGTGAAGCCCCTGTAGCCACACTCAGGAACTCAGCCCTGGCATTTCCTTTGCAAGGCTTGGCTGTTCTTTCTGCCTCCTGACACTTCTTCCCTTTTTCTGCAGTTCATTCAAATAATTTCATGGCCCACTTATGGTTGAAGGTTCCGCCTTCCCCATGGGGTGGGAGCGTGGGGCCATGTGTATGTGTAAGTAGTGGGCGGGGGTGAGAGTGAGTAGGTACAGTGCATATGAAGGGATGAGTATATGTAATTGTGTGGTTAGTGAACAACTGGGCATGTGACTCAGCTGACCAATCAAAACATCCAAGTCCCTGCACAGCACTGATTCCCAAGGTCTACGCAAGGCACCCACCAACTGGATACTGCCCTGCAGTGTGTGTTTTAGCTGTGTCTTCTCCCTACCCTTGCCTCACCAATGTCAAAGTCCTTGTTAGCTACAGGACTCAGGCTAGTTGATGGTGGATCGATTCTGTTTCATGGTGCCCCCATGTGCATCCGAGCAGAACTTGGCTCCGCAGGGCCTTGCCTGGCTTGTTTTTATCTTAAAAGGAGATTTGCCAGGTCCATCTTCAGAGGCATCTTGGAAACTCAAAGTGTCAACTTTTAGGCTAGCGGTGAAGTGTGTTGATGGTTTGCACCTCCGAGAGGCACTGCAGCACACACAGATGCACAGTAACACTGTTGGCCAATTGGTTGATTCTAAGCCAAGGAAGGAGTGTGCCCAAATGCCGTTCATCTCAGGAGCAGTGCGGCGGCCCAGGAGCTCCCCTACAAAATCAGGGTCTGAGAGGACATTTTCCAGGTGGAGAGAACTCTGGAGAGTTAGCAGATTAATTCTCTCAACTCCTGCAGTGGGGTTCTAGGGTCTTCTCACCTGCCTTACCTGGATGCCAGCACCAGGCCTCCTGCCATGAGGCCCCAGAGGTCGTGAAGTCTGCCTGGTCCTCTCAGCTCCTCTCTGTCAGGACAGTGAGCCTCACGTGCTCCCCCCACCCCCCGAATCCTAAAGCAGGGCTTCTACTTGTCCGTGTCACCGACATTTCCCAAAGTTAGGACGGACTCAAGAGATGAGCTCAAGCATTGAACGGTATCTGATTCCATAGCAGAAATTCGCTTTCCCTCTAAATTATCTTTTAAGCCTTCTAATGGTTTCAAGGAGAATGTCTTGATTTGGTGCTAGAATGTTTTAACACCTTTATAATACTTGCTAATCTCTCCCCTTTTTTTAACAAAGAGGGAGCAGTTCTCAGGCTGAGCATCTTAGCAGGCAGTGGTTCCAAATTAAACCTTAATAACTATATTTTATTTCATCGTGTTTTCTTTTACTTGTGTTAGAGAAAACAAGGCTTCTTTCCAGTTATGAAATGATATAAAGTTTCCATTTGCGTGTACATTAAATATAAATTACAAGACTGTGAAGACAAGGGTGTTATATTAAATACCAAGGTCACTAACAGAAGACACACGCCACACGCTCTGCCAGTACATTAAATGACTCTCGATTCACATTGAGGAGACAGAGTGAGGTCAGCTTCATCGTGGATGCTGGTCTCCCAGGGCCAGTGAGTCTCCACTCCCAGCTCTTGCAATGCAGAGCTTTACCTTCACCGTCTTGTGTTAAAGAACCAGAGCAGAGAGAAAAGTGGAATCAATTAGGTGCTGCTTGAGGTCCATGCATGTGTAAGACTCAAAAAAAGTTGCTGTGTAGTCAGGACAGAAGGAGGGTTTCTCTCACTCACGTATTGCTGTGAAGTTGGAACTGACTCATAGCTGACTCTCCAGCAGGATTCTGAGGCTGTAAAACACATGGGAGGTTGTTGTTAGGAGACATCAAGTAGAATCTGAACCCTGCCCTATCTTGTGCTAACCTCACAATCTCTGGTACACTCAAGCCCATTGCGGCAGTCACTGTGTTTGCCTATATTTTCTCCTGAAAATTGCTGGTGGACTCAAACAGCTGGAAAAGCAAGGCCTTTGGGTTAGCAGTTCAGCTCCTCATAGACTCAACCACCAGAGCTCCTTCTGATGAGTTGTTGTTGTTGTGGAGGTGGTGGTGGTGGCTGTCGTGGTTGAGCTTCTTGCGGGTTTTCAGAGGCAGTAAATTGGATGGGAGGAGATTGCTCTTCTTTTTCCCAGAGAGAAGCTAGTGGATTAGAACTGATTGTCTTTGGGTTGGCAACTAAAATCCTTACTCACCAACCTATCAGAGCTCCGTCTGATGAGATGTATATAAACTGGGGAAGAAAGCGATCCAATCCTCAGCATCTTTAGCAAAGAATGTAATGAGTCTAGGGCCTTTGGAGGCACTCCTGGTGGGAGACATCAATGCAGAACTTTCTCCCAACAAAAGAACATTTAGGTGTAAATGAAAACTTAACTGTTTGAGCAAGTGACAGAAATAGTTAAAGAAGCAAGTGTGTCAAGATCAAGAAGGGTGTGTAACAAAATAAATTGTGTCTCCCCAAAATGTGTATTTCTTTGGCTCAGCTGTGATTATGTTTTTGGATGCAGTGATGCAAAATGGCAGTCATGGAGTGAGTGCTCCTCTAAACCCCATGACCATACAAGTCAGTCAGTTATAAAAGGATTAAGTGTTAGATGCAGCACACTAACCATACTAGAGCTCTAGTCCGATGTGGGGAGAGCATCCCTGGGGTGTGGCTACTACATCTGTTCCCTTTACAAGAGACTAAAAGAGAGAGAAGCTCAAAGAGAAGAGTACCACTCAGAAGAAACAACTGAGGCATGAATGCATGCTCTGGAGCCAGGAACCTATCTGACATGGGGGATAGTCAAGACATAGAGAGATCATCAAGTAATATCAAGCACATAGATCTTCTAAGGAAACAGAATCAGCAGAGAGTGAATGTCTTCCACTTAGAACCACATTATAAATTCAGATTTCTAGCCTCCTAAGCAGTGAGACACACTGTGTCTGGAAATTCTGCTGCTAACAACTTGTTTAAGGCACTAAAGAGCTAGGATGTCACTAGCCTGAGCCTAAACCAAGCCATGATATTTTCAGTTGCCTCATAGCATGTGCAAGTTGGGCAATAAATAAAGAAGCCCAAAGACGAGCAAAGGCTTGGATTGTGGTTTTGGCAAGGGATGTTGAATGCATCATGAACTGCCAAAAGAACAAACAAATCTATCTTTGAAGCATAGTCAGAATGTTCCTTTGAAATGGGGATGGTGAAATTTTATCTCCCATATTTTTGGTGTGTTATCAGGAAAGCCTAACCCTTAGACAAAGCCGTCATGTTTAGTAAAGTTGTTGTACTGTAGAGTTGGAACTAACTCATAGCTGAACCTCCAGTGCATATTTAGAGGCTCCTGCAGAGTGACTGGTGGATTCAAGCCAGCTGCCTTTGTGTTGGCAACACAACTGCTTACCACTTGGCCACTGGGACTCTAGTAAAGTCAGAGAAGAAAAAAAAAAGAAGACCTTTAACAAGATAGATGAACACAGTGACTGTAACAATATACTCAAGCATTGCAACGACTGCTAGGTTGGCTCAGGACTGAGCAATGTTTGCTCTGTGTGCATAAAGTCACTGGAACTGATTTGATAGCACCTAACAACAAAACTAGGGAGCTCTGGTAGCCTAGTGGTAAGGAGCTGCACCTCCAACCTGTAGGCGCTTGCTTCGAATCCATCAGCTGCTCCACAGGAGAAAGATGGGCAAATCCCTCATGTGATTTTCTGCCACTGAAAATCCAGTGGAGGGTCAGCTTTGGATCCGTTTTTATTTGATGGTGAGTGAATAAATTCTTATTTATTAAAGTCATCCACTTGTGATGTTTCTGTTGTAAGAGCAGTAAGTAGCAGGTAAGGTAGAATGTGGGTAACTACAGGGAGGTACACCACCTCTACACCACATGAAAAACAGGTGAGTGTCCCAGATCTAAGTCCCTGAAGCAATCAACCCACCTGGCTCATCACTATACTCTTCCAACCCAGCCCATTCAGCCACCACTTTCGTGGATGTGGATAACCTTAGCAAAAGGGTCAAAACATTCTTTTTCATTTCTGGAGTCAATAGGCCATATCAATGGGAAAGAGTTGAGGGATAAGGAAATCATCTTCATTATCCACTTCATATGATCTGGTGAAGAGTGAGCCAAAGGACTGGCCTCTGGACAATTTGTTTGTTCCCTCAGAGTCCTAGGAGTGAGTGTGTTCTCTATCGTGATAGCTAGTGATACACTATCTTATTGTGAAGTTTGAGAACTATGTCCTGATGGTGGATAAAAATACTAGTCCCACTCATAATGTGGACTCTGTCTGGTCTCCCTTTCTGTGGAGCTGCCTTCCTGATGCGATATACCTGTGCTAGGCCTGTTTAGGGCCTTTTCTTACTGAAACAAATGTGCTAGGACAGTTGACCTAACCATATAGAAAGAATATGCTGTTTTCTTGTCAAAACCATCTCACCTATCGCTTGTCTTACTATTAAAGCCTCGACCTGTTTGAGTGTCCATGAGGAAGCGCTGGGTAAGGGGAACTTAATCAACCAAAGCTGATCATCTCCCTAGTCACTGAAGGTGCATTAGTGATGCCTGAAACCTTGCCAGCCATCTCAGGATCATGAGGAAGTCAAGCTGGGAAAAAATATGTGGCGAATGACACAGCCAGAGGGTAGGTCTCTCAGTCTGCGATGGTACTGAATCACAAAATTAATCAAGCCCATCCTGCCTTTTTTTTACCTTCTTTAGCTTTAATTTGAACTTGCATATAAGCAGTTGATTGTCTGTTCTGCAATTAGCACCTGACCTAGTTTTCACTGCTGATATTTACCTTCCCCAATGACTCCTATGCATCAGCAAGCTGGACAATGACAAAGGATGATAGAAGAAGAATTGATGTCATTGAGTTGTGTGCTAGAGCAGAGTCTTGAACATACCATGGGCTGCCAAGAAAACAAATAAGTCTGTCCTAGAGAGAGTGAAACCAAGTTTCTCCTTGGAGGCTAGGATTTTGAAGCTCTGTCTCACATACTTTGGGCACGTGGCCAGGAGGGACTGATCCTTGAACAAGGGCATCATGCCCAAGAGGGTGGAGGCATAGTGCAGGAGAGGAAGACCCCAGATGAGATGGATTGATACAGTAACCAGGGCAATGTGAGTAGGTGAGTCAGAGTCAGTGAGACTGGCTCAAGGCAGAACAGGCCTCAGAGCTATTGTACATAGAGTTGCTTTTGAGTCACAGGCAACCTGACAGCACATTACAACAACACCCTGTCCTACATAGGCCTTCTGAGTGGGAGAGACAATAAAGTCTCTGTTATCTAAGCCATGTTCTATTCAATTTTCTGATGCTTTCAGCCAAGAGCAGCCCTATTAAGACATAGAGGAGTGGCAGGATGCAGGGAATCAACCTGCACCTCTGTCTCCAGCTCCAATCCTAGCTTCTTTTCTGTGTATCTCTCTTCTCTTTTCTAAGCAAAGCCACATTTCTCACACCGTCTTTCCTGTAGCCTAATGGAGGAGGGTAGGGTAGGGTAGAAATCGGATTTGATTGTGAGAGAACTGAAATCTAGTATTTCTCCTTCAAACCTATTAAAGGTCTAGGTCAGAATTAGCCTCTAGTCAGGCTGTAGTCCATTTCCAAGGACTTTACCTTTCCAACTTCCTTTCCTTGTCATCGTTGCATCCCTACATTCTTTGTAAAGGGTACAGAGGGAAGCCTCAGCTCACCAACCTTGAGTGCATTAAACTGGAGCTTTTGCTAGACCTTTCCCTATTGAAGTTCACCTGATATGGGCACCCCTTGCATGCATGACCTAGGTGTGTTCAGTCCACTTACATCCAGATCAGAGATAGTTGTATGACTCCAGAATGGTATACAGTCGACATGTTTCCTGGTGCTTCTATGGGGTTGGAGCAATGTCAGGATTACCCTTTGGCTCAAACTTAGTTATTTTTTTTGGTGACAGCTTAAAAAAACTGGTGACTTGAATGATCTGGACAAATTGCTACACATACATATTGCTGTCACTATTGTTGAATACCATCCAATTGACTACCTGCAAACCTATGAAGTAGGAATTTGAATCCTGCCCTGTCATACACCACTCTCACCATCCCCAATATAGTCGAGCCCACTATTACAGTTTATGTGCCAATTCATTTAGTTTAATGTCTTCCTCTCTTTTACTGACTATCCACCTTTACAAGTATGATGTTTCTTCCCAAAGACTGGCCTCTCTAAATAATATGCCCAAAGTATGTGAGAGGAAATGTCATTGTCTTTATCTCTAAGGAGCACCCTGGTTGCACTTTGTCTAAGGCATACTTATTTGCTCTTTTGGTAGTCCATGGGATATTAAGTATGCTCTCAGCACCACAACTCCAAGGCATCGATTCTTCTGCTATCATCCTTGGTCATTGTCCAACCTTGAGCTATGTTGTTGTTGTTGCTGTTTAATGCCATTGAGCTGAGCACAACTCATAACGACCATATGAACAAAAGACCTGAACCTTGTTCTATAACTATCATTATTTCTCTAAGTTCATAGAGTTCCCAGAGGCCTGTTGTTTAGGAAGTGGATGCCACTCCTGCTTCCAACGAGGTGAATAGCAAGTAATTACAATTACCATGGTTTGAATCAAGTGAAACTTAATCTTTAAACTCACGTCACTTCTCCTCAGCACCTTGGAGAGGCCCTGGACAGCAGACTTCCCCAATGCAACATATCTTTTGATTTTTTTGACCGATAATACCAAGGGGTTTGATTGTGGGTCGAAATTGTTGACAGTTTCTGTCTTTTCTCCATCTATGTTGGGCCATTGGTAAGGATTTTTCTTTTCTTAGTATTGAAATGTAGTCCATTTGAAAGCTGTAGTCTTTGATCTAAACTCACTAAAAAGAAACATATACAGATACAAAGCAAGTGACAAGAATAAATCTTTCATTAAAAGCTTCTTAAAAAGGAAAAGTCTAGGAGCAGAAATCTTCAGTGGAGAACTCTATTGAACATATAGAGAAAAACTAACACTCATTCTGTCAAAACTCTTCTATAACGTTTGAACTCTATGAAGCCAGCATTACCCAGGCAACAATACCACAAGAAAAGAAAACCATAGACTAATATACTTCTGAATGTGTTGTTGTTTCTGTTGAGTGCCTTCAAGTTGAGCACAAGTCATAGCAACCCTATGAAGAGAAGGCTTGAAGCCCCTCTACAACTATTGACATTTATCAAAGTTCATAGAGTTTCCAGAGGCATATTATCTAGAAAGTGGATGCAGCTCGTGCTTCCAAACTTCTAAATATAGCTGTCAAAATTTTCAACAAAATACTAACACATAGGATCCAACAGCACATTAAAACAACCAAGCAATATGATCAAGTAAGATTTATTCTAGGAATACAAAGTTAGCTCAAATTAGAAAATAACTATGAAATACACCACATTAATAGAACAAAGGAAAATAACCACAGGATCATCTTAACCAACATAGAAAAGCTATTTAGTAAAATTTATTATTCTTCCTTGATACAAACTCTTAAGTTAGGAATAAATGGGTAGTTTCACATTAAAGACAGTTGATGAAAAGCCAAGAGCCAAGATTATACTCAATGGAAAAATATTGAGAACTTTCTTCTTGAAAATTCAAGACAAGGAAGCTCACTCTTACTGCTCCTATTCAATATTGTATTAGAAATCCTAGTCTGAGCAAGAAAGAAAGATACAAAACGTATAAAAACTAGAAAGAAAAAGTAAAATGATTTACTTACAAATTAATAATTCTATGGAAAAAATCAAAGAATCTACCATGGAGCTTCTGAAACAGACCAATTTAACAAAGTTGACGGGTGAAAGAGCAGCAAAAACCAGTTGGATTTCTATTCATCAACAATGAGAAACAATTCCACTTGCAATAATATATCAGAAAACAAAAACTATCAGAATAAATTGCCTAGGAATGCGAAAGACTTGAGTTCTGGAGGTGCAATAATTAGGCGCTAAACTGTTAACTTAAAGGTTGGTGGTTTGAATCTTCCAGCCACTTAGTGAAAGAAAAATGAGACTGTCTACTTCTGTTATTTTCTGATTACAGCATGGAAATCCTATGAAGTCATTCTACTTTATTCCACATGATTTCTATAAATTGAAATTGATTCTACAACAATGAGTTTGGAACACTACTGAAAGAGACTAAAGAAGACACCAACAGATGGTAAGACATTCTGTGCTCACGGATTGAAAGACTTACTTTAGTCAAGATTTCAACACTACCCAAGAGAATTGCATATACAGCACAATCCAAATCAAAATTTCAACAGCATGCTTTAAAGAAATGGAAAAACTAGCCCTCCATTTTATGTGGAAGGCCGAGATTAGGCCAAATAGCCAAAACAATTCTGAAAAGGAACAAAGTAGAAAGCCTAACACTTTTTGACCTCAAAATATTGCGTGGCTATAGTTATCAGCACAGCCTGGTACTAGTTTAATTATATACACAGGGATAAATGGAATAAAATTTAAAATCTAGAAAAAAAATAAAAACAATTATTGTCAATTGATTTTTGACAAGAGAATAAAGCCTTTTAATGAGGAAGAGATAGTCTCTTCAACAAATGGTGCTAATTAAAAATAATATTTCCACATCCAGAAAGTGAAACAAGATCCATATCTAATGCCATTCACAAATCTAATGCAAAATAGATCAAAGATGTAAATGTTATTTCTAAGACCTTAAAATTCTTGGGGGGAAAATTACAGGAGCCAAACTTCTAGACCTAACTTTTAGACCTAATCTTTTTTCAATGATGGATAATCAAACACAACATGACAACAGAAACAGAAAACAAAGTAGTAACTGGAGCCTCATAAACATTAAATATGTTCATCAAAAGACTATCAAAAGGGTAAAAAGACAATATATAGACTTGGTTGGAGGGGATATCTGGGAACAATCAACCGATGTGTCTAACAATATCTAACAGCAAAAAGAAAACACAGTAAAAAAATTCATAGGAAAAGACACCATGCTTGGAAAAGTAGAGTGTTGGTGAAGAAAAGAAAGACTTTTCTTGATAAGATATATTGACCTAGAGATTGCAAGAATGTGTTTAAGCACAGAAGAGATTGTGATGATGGCACGGGATTGGGCAGGGGTTTGTTCTGTTTTATACAGGATCACCAAGAGTAAAAATCAACTCAACAGCACTTAACAACAATGACATAGCTAAAAGAATAATAATTTTAAAAAAACCTACTGGAAAACAAGTGGAACACTAGAAGGAATGTGAAGAAATTGGAACCCTAATGCTTGGTTGGGTAGAATGGAAATAGGCATATACATTGTGTAAAACAGTCTGGCAGCCCCTGAAAACTAAAGGTAGAAATTCCATAACCCATTGTAATTTCTCCTCATACAGCCCAGCCTCCCAAATAATCTGTTCTGCATATAGGTTGAAAAGATATTGAAATAGGACACATCCCTGGCATACACCCATCCCAATTTTGAACCATGCAGTGTTTCCTTACTCTGTTCTCATGACTGCCTTTTGGTCCAAGTATAGGTTTTACATAAGTATGATCTAGTCTTCTGGGATTCCCATTCTTCAAGACTAAGATGCACCTGATCCAGGCCATAGTCTTTGCAATTACTTGCTATGCATCAGAGAGCTGGACAATGACTAGAGATGATAGAAGAATTGATGCCTTTGAGCTGCAGTGCTGGAAAGAGTATTGAATCTACTGTGAACTGTTAAGAGAACAAATAGGGTTGGCCTACGGAGGGTGAAACCAGGATGCTCCTTGGAAGCAAGGATTCTGAAGCTTCCTCTGACATATTTTGGACATGTTGCAAGGAGGGACCAGTCCTTGGAGAGAGACATCATGCTTGGGAGAATGGAGGGATAGTGCAAAAGAGGAAGACTCTTGATGAGATGGATTGATTCTGTGACTGGGGTAATGGTGGTAGGTGTGTCAGAGACAATAATTAGCACAGGATAGCACAGGGTTTAAGGCTGTTGTACATAGGATCACTATGAGTCACAGGTGACTCAGCAACACATAACAACAACAACAACAACATCATTTAATTGACTCTTAGTGACCCTGTTGGTTGATTGGTTGTTAAGTGCTGTCGAGTATGATTCATAGTGATTCAATGAACAAAAGACCTGAACCCTGTTCTATATCTATCGTCTTTTCTCTAATGTTCATAAAGTTTCCAAAGGCCGATTGTTTAAGAAGTGGATGTCAATCCTGCCTCCAGGCCTGTCTTAATCTGGGAGCTCTACCAAATCATGTCCACCATGGGTAACCATTATGGCATTTGACACACCAGTGACAGTGTTCAGCATCACAGCCAACTCAAGTTATCTCAGTACAGTAAACTGACAGACAATGCTGTACCACTTAGAACAATGTTCTTCCCAAACACAATTAAAACTGAGAGAACTTACTCTACAGAATCCAATAATAGTATGTTGTTGTTGTTGATTGCATTTGAGTTGGGCATGACTCATAGCGACCTATGAACAAAAGGCCTGAAGCCTTTCTATAACTATCAACATTTATCAAAGTTCATAGGGTTTCCGGAGACATGTTATTTAGGAAGTGGATGCCATACCTGCTGCCTCGTAGTTTGCAAGATGGTAAATCTTCACAGAAGCAAACTGCTACATCTTTCTCCTGGGAGTGGCTAGTGGGTTCAAACAGTCAACTCTTCAGTTAGCAGTCATGCATTTAACCACTCTCCCACTTTAGAGTTGCCATATGACTCAGTAATTCCATTTCTAGATGTAGACTTTAAAAATCTAATACAAGTGACGCAAACACTGGTCACAATAGCAAAACATTTAAAAACACCGACATACCTATTAACACATGATTTAATAAATGAAATGTGACACAAACATGCAATGGATGAAAAATGGGCACAGGATATGAAGAGATACTTCACCAAGGAAGACATTCAGATGGCCAACAAGCACATGAAGAAATGTTCAAAATCCCTAGCCCTGAGAGAGATG
>NW_006399911.1:4930479-4963505 GCF_000299155.1 Elephantulus edwardii | reverse complement strand
GAATAATAAATATGCCATGGACAAACAAACAAAAAAAACATGCAATGGAATAATACCTAGTAATTGCTGTAGATTGACTTATGTCCCCCCAAAATATGTGTATGTAATTTTATAATGTGGAAGTTGTATATTGATCTGACAAGGTCTGATAACACTTCTTTTTCTTTAAAAAAAGAAAAATATTTCATTTGCCTACACAGTTCATATACATTGTGTTTCACACTACTCTTCATTCACCTTGTGTCTCATGCAATCATCCCCATACAGTATATATTATAGAATTAATCATCATTGAGCCTTGCCCATAATTACATTACCCTGCCTTTAAGGATGGGGTATATATAACACCCTTAATACCATCATAGCCCCTATCTGATATAAGGACAATTTCCTTAGAATGTGGCTTGTAACAGCTTTTATCTCACAAGAGATAAAAGGAGAGAAAAGCAAGTAGAGAGAGGGATATTTCAGGATCTCAAAGGAAGAAAAGCCAGAAGCCAAGGGTATCCTCTTACCTCAGGTTTCTGCACTGGAAAATTCCCAGAACCAGAAAACACAGACAACCTTCTCTTTGAGCTGGCCCCTGAACTTGGACTTCTAGCTTTCTCAATAGTAAAAGAATAAATTTCTGTTTTTAAAACCATCTACTTGAGGTATCTCTGTCATAGCAACTTTAGACAGTGATAAAAAAAATAGACACCAAAAACATCTCGGGACATAGATGAACCAAATATACATGATGCTGAACAAAATAACTTAATCATTAAAACTCAAATATTATGGTCTGTTTTTATGAAATGACATAAATAGGCAAGTGTACAGAAATTAATGTTCATTAGTGGCTACTAGGGATGAGGGAAAGAGAGATTGATTGTCCAAATAGTAAGAATTTGTTATTTTTGGCTCTGGGGAATGGTAATACCAAATGAGAGTAAGTGTGCACAGTTGATGAAGATTAAAAATGTCACTAAAAGGTACACAGGAGAAAAACCAACCAGAGCTGTCCTTAGAGACAAGGACAGTGAAACTTCCTCTCACAGACTTTGGGGATGTTGATAGAACAAGTTTATAGGTCCTTGGGAAAAGATACTTGGAGAGGTGGAGGGTCAAAGAAAGAGAGGAAGACCCTCAACAAGATGGAATGACACAGTGACTGCAGAAATGGGCCTGTATGTCAGAGATGATGGTGCAGGATAGGCCAGGGTTCAGCCTCTCTTTCTTTACACACACATACACACATATGGGGAGGTTGTTGTTATGTGCCATTAAGTTGTGTGTGTGTGTGTGTGTGTGTGTGTGTGTGTGTGTGTGTAAAATAGTTGTTGATTGCCTTCAAGTCAAGCATGACTCATGGTGACCCTATGAACAAAAGGCCTGAAGCTCCTCTAAAACTCTCTATATTTATCAAAGTCCATAGATTTTCCAGATGTATGTTGTTTAGGAAGTGAATGCCACTCTGCTTCATATATATATATGCTTCATATATATATGCTTCATATGTATGCTTCATATATATATGCTTCATATATATATATATGCTTCACATATATATATGGAGAGAGAGAGATGTGTGTGTAAGTACAGGTAATCCTCAATTATATTCAGTTACAACAAATTACACTTAAGATCCTTAAAAAATTTTTTTTAATTGTACATTTTATCATTAGCATATCTTCCCAGGAAGAAGCTATGAGAAAAAAATGCATGCAGGAGACGGGAGGGAAAAAATTGCTGAATTATGCAAACACATTTTCAGACTTTTGATTAAGATAATATATGATGAAGAGACTGAAGGAAATATCATGTATATGGCAAGAACACCAAATTTAGAACTTGAAATTGCAATGAGGAACATCTTACAGATATTTGAAGGAGAATTGACAGATAAGAACTTAATGGAGCTTGAAGAGGAAAGAAATGCTGAAGAAGAAAGAAAAAATACGAAAGAGGCAGAAGAAGCTGTAAAAAAAATTTACAGTGAAAGGATTAGCTGGCTTTTCATCCCCCCTCCCCAATTAAATCAGGGGCTTCAGTTGCTTGGAAACATGAACCTAAATGCTAATCACTTTGCTGAAGCTGATAGGCAGATTCAGGAAGCAGAGAGATGCTATCTCAAAATACACGAGGGGGAAAAAAAGAAAAGGATTATACAGACAACTCTTGCTAATTTTCTGATTAGAAATGCCACTTCTATTCCTAGGGATGAACCAGAACTTTCCACAAATGGAATCATTACCACGACTGATAAAGTGTCAGTGTTATCGAACTTTCATCCTTGGAGTACATTTCTCTTATTTTATTATTTTTTACGTGTGTATGCGTTCTGGCAGCATAGTCCTTAGGAAGTCACGTTGCTGACCCACAGTAGTGTCTGTCTAGTAGTTTGAATCCATCTGTTGTTCAGCAAGACAAAGATGAGCAATTTCGTCCCACATGACTTACAGCCTCTGAAAACCCACTGGCGAGTCAGTGATTCTTAATGTATTACAATATACCTATATGCTTACACGCAATGTTTCCAAGCCATATAGGAGCCTGGTGGCATAGTGAATTAAGTTTTGTGGTAAAAACCAAAAAACGTCATTGGTTTGAATTCACCAGCATCTCTGTGGGAGAAAGAGCTCCCATTATTATCTCCTATTATAAAGATTTGCATCCTCAGAAACCAGTTGTTAAGAATCAGAACTGACATAGTGGCAGTTGATTTGGTTTGATTTAAAGGCACATTAAGATTGGATTTATAAACAGAATGATAATAAAAAGCAGAAACAATTAAAAACTTGAAAAAAATGTGGTATTTTACTTAGGTCATAATCAGCTCACAACAGAATTATTGGGAATAAACCCATCACAAATTGGGAACTACCTATATTAAACCTGTGCATATGCATAGGCCTACATGTATGTATATATATGCATATGCAGATATGCTAGGTGGATATGTTGTTGTTGATTGCCATCAAGTTGAGCACGACTCATAGCAACTCTATGAACAAAAGGCCTAATGCCTTCCCATAACTGTTGTCATTTCACCAAGTTCATAGAGTTTCTAGAGGCATGTGGTTTAGGAAGTGGATGCCACTCCTGCTTCCAAACCTGTTTCACATCTGGGAGCTCCACCAAACACAATCCACATTGGGAAACCATTATGGTATTTGATACCCTAATGGCACAAGGTTCAACATCACAGCAACCCAGGTTACTTCATACTGCACATTGACAAAGAGTGATGTACAAAGTAGAAGAGTCTTCCTCCAGATATAACAGCACTCGTTTCACTTATGTTTGAATGAGAGCACAGTTGCATATATTTCTTTCATTTAACCAAGCACCTCATGGTACTAGTCTTCTGTGTTTGAAAAATTAGGATGACAGTCTGATGGTACATCTTGGTCAATTGGCATAAAATTATGTTCTACATCCTACTTTGGTGAGCACTGGGGCCTTATAGGCTTACAAGTGGCCATCAGAGGAACAGCTTTTGGTTTCTACTTGTCCAGAGCAAAACAGAAATAAAAAAACCAATGACTCAAAAAAGAAACTCATCTACATGACAGTCTATAAGAACCACAGCCTCATCTACCCTGAAACCAAGACAACTAGATAGATGGTGGCTGATCGTTCTGATCAGGGACACAACACACTGACCTTGATAGGATGGAACAGAGCCTCAGATTCCTAAAATAACAAACAAGAAACAGACTTGCTGGATGAATATTTTTTGAACCTTGAACTGAATGAAGCCTGCCCCTGAGATACCAGATTGACACAGAAAATAAAGACTATTGCCTGTGAGTACAGTGTTCCTTTAAAAAAAAAAATCTATGAAAATCATTATCTTGAAAACAAACATAAGAATATAAGAAAAGGAACTAGATTAATAGAAAGGGAACAGCCACTACACAAATATTGAGATTGTACACATATTGAGAAAAATGTAATCAAAGTCACTGAACAATTAGTACAGAAATTGTTGGATGAGAACCTAAATTCTGGGCAAACCTCCACCGAATACACAATAAAATATTTAAAAATTAAAAAATGAGTTTTAATAGGCAAGGTGATAATGAACATAATATCACTGAGCTTTACACGTGAGATTCTGAAAATGGCAAAGGTGTATGTGGTGTGTATACACATACATATATATTTCACAATTCAAAAAAATCTGTTTTAATAGTCTCCTCAAAAAGTCTAATATGTATTCACCATATGACCCAGAATTTCTACGGTGAGGTATATTCTTAAAAGAACTGAAAGTAAGAATGTAAACAGATATTCGAACATTAATTTTCATTGCTTAAATGTCCATCAAACGAGGCGTGAGGAAACACAATGCGGCACATATAAACAATGGAGTGCTACTCAGTCTTGAAGAGCAGTGACGTTGATACATGCTACAGTATGGATGAAACTTGAAAACAGGCACGAAGAGCTAGAGTGCATACAGGGTGGCTTGTACCTGAGTCACAAGAATGTGAGGTCAGGTGGTTGACTGTGTGTAGGCCGACAGTGTACTGCCCCAGCCCTCATAGAAGGAGTGTGTGTAGTCCGCTATCGAGGAGAGCGTACAACTAACTGGTGCTGTATCTATAGAGATATCTTACCAGAGGCAGTCACTGCCAACCCAGAGGATGGATCCCTCCACTGGCTTCCAGACATAGAGCGATTCTGAGTGTGCACTGCTCCAAATGCATACATGATACGTGCTGAACACAGAATCCCCAATGGCACCTAGTCAGAGGCTGATTCTTCCAACTCGAGAAGAGGCCAGAGACAAGAACCCTGGTACAATCTAGAGAATGACTGTCGACTAGGGGCCACCACCCCCTCAGACACAGCACACGCTGCTGGCAACCAGAAGCAAGTAGAGAATGAGTCTCTGAATATGGAGCTGTGTGTATACTCTGGAGCCAGATACAAAATGATGCCAGGTTTGTCAGTCAGAGCTGGAATAGGGCTACAGAGCATTGCCGGCCACTTGGGAGAAGTCACTCCCCGGAACTCCACGAAGATAAGAGGATCTAAGGGGAGAGTGCGTCTTCCTTCTTGTCAACCAGCCATTGTTGTGAACACCACTGCTGTCCTACGTTCCTTCAGCTGCTTCTAAAACGTTACAATGGCCACACTGTGTCAGTGCCATTCACAATCGCTGCTCCATTTGCCTCCTTATTCAATGGTTTTATTCCTGTTTCTTCCTCCACTTGATGTTTGAACTACTTTATCATTTCCTTTGGAACTCGGAGTTCCACGTTTGCCATCTGTATCTATTATCTTTGTTTTCCACTGTCTTAGTTGTAGAACATCTGGGCTTCCTTCTGCCTTTCTCCTTCCCATAAAACTTGACCATACATGTCATTATTAAGAACAAGATTTAACGATGTGTTGCTCTTGGATACTTCATTGTTGCTATGTGCCATCGAGTTGGCTGACCTTCCAAAGACTTTTCAGAGGCTGTAAATTGCACAGGAAGAGATAACTCATCTTTCTCCCATGGAGTAGGTGATGGATTTGAACCACATTCTTTGGGTGTGCCCACCAGAGCTTCCAACTTCTGTGTATATAGCTCATTAATTACACTGCATGTTGGTAATCACTGTCCCAGTTTTCTCATATATGTGAGTAAAATTACACAAAAAGATGTATATAACAGCCCAAGTTCAGGCCAGAATCTTAGAGCCTTCTGCTGTATTAACAAACCCTAACCCCATCTCCCAATTTCAATATTCTTGTTATTGTTGTTGTTGTTGTTGTTACGTCCCATTGAGTCACCTGCGACTCATAGTGACACTATGTACAACAGCTCTGAAACCTACCCTGTCGTGAGCTAGTCTCACTGATTCACACCTATCCTTATTGACCCATTTACTGTATCAATTCATTTCATCTGGAGTCTCCCTCTTCTGTGCTGTCCGTCCACCCTTTAGAGTATGATGTCTTTTCCAAGGACAGGTCCCTCCCGGACATGTGTCCACAGTATGTGAGATGGAGCTTCAAAACCCTAGCCTCCAAGGAGACACTTAGTTTCACCCTCACCTAGACAGAACTTTTTGTTTTCTTGCTGGTCCATGGTATGTTTAAGACTCTCAGCATTACAAGGGTTTTGTCATCCTTAGTCATTGTCCAATATATTGTAATTGAATTTCACTCCACCTTCTCCCCAAGAGAGAAATGACTCCCTTTTTCTAAGCTCCCCCCCCCCTCTACATTATCCTCATTGCCTCAGTTTTCCAAGCCAAGAAAAGGCCATTCTTTTTTCTCTCTGTGTCTCTGGGAGCACACAGCAAGCCCAGCCACTCTAGGCTGGTGTCCTATTCTGGCTCCTCGTCCCTGTTCAGTGCATGAACTTTGTGTCCCAACTGAACTGACATCCTACCGCAGAGTCACCTTTTCCGCTGATTTCTCTGGATAACCCAGTGATGGGCAAGGCTTCATAGATGTGTAGATTCAGTGCAGCATCCTGATATGAATACTTTATCCAAGACAGAGTTCCCTTTAGTCACCATTCTCTTCCTTCCCCGGAGCCATTGTCCATAATGGAAGTTTATTTGTTTGTAATGTATTTATCCACTGCCCATTTGCATCTGAAGGCATCTAAGTGCTACAAGGTCAAGGACTTGTCTGTTTGGGTCTCTGCTGTACCCCAGGATCTATAAGATGCACTTGGAACATTATAGGTCTAGAGTAAACTCCAAAGTAGAAGTTTGCTGGAAATTGGATTTTGATGGGAGCACATATATGTTATTAAAGGGGATAAAATGAGGGTCAAACAAGAAGGGGGAGATTGGGAAAAAGAGACAGAGACACAGAGAGACAAAGAATGCAAGTACAAACATGCACTGGTTAATTGTATCTAGTGACAAGTCACCGGGAGTTGGCTCAATACCTTTTTACCTGTCTGATAGCCTAATCAAAGTCTGCCTTCCTTAATCCCACTCACCATCCCTCACATTGATCCCAAACTAGAAGAGGAGAGGTGCGTACAGGCCCGTGGGCAAAGAGAATGCAATTAACAGCCCTGTGGCTCCATTTCAAAGCTGTCACCCAGTAGTTTGCCCTAACACTGTAGTTTCCCCCCTCCCTCCAGGCTATTTCTCTCCTCACTTACCTTTCTGCAAGATCCATTTTCTGAACAGCAAGCAGGCCAAGAACTTATGAAAAGAAACTATTCCTTACACCAGGGAATCTCAAATTTTTGGACATCATAGAACTCTAATTTTAAAAAATAAAATTAATAGCAAGTGAAAATTTGGCAGCTATATTTGGAGGGAGAAAATATTTGCTGGTGCTGGCACTTGCTACGAACTGGGCCTCGTAAACTCACAGGAACACTGTCAGGTCCAGAGAGTTAAAGACAGCTGCTGCGGGTAGCCCAGTTATGTGGTGAAGCTGAGTGAAGCTCAAGTGGTTGCTTCTAGACTCAAATTGCTGCTTCCTGGGTCCTGGGGACATGCTGTAAGTCTCCAATGCCTTCAAAGTATGAGTACTAGCCTAGGACTCCTGAGGGGCAGCAGAGGCAGGAACAGGCATCCTTCCTGCCTTGGCCAGAGGTCAAGGTAGCCCTTGCAGGCCTAAGTCGCAGGATCAGATTTTAACTATTATGTGACCAGCGGAGCTTAGTCCTCATAAAGGCTGAAGAGTGACATGGGTGCTGTTCTTGGACTTGACCTAAACTTTTCAACATTCCTTCCAAATGCCGTGATCAAATGGAGTGAGCAAAGAGACAGCGAGCTGTATTTTTTTTTTTTCTACCATAAAAAGAGGTTCGATCATGAAGGCTGTGCTCACGGTAGAGGTGACATAAGGGACAACCTCAGTGGCAGAAACAGTCCTTCCTGGGTTGAATCCTGAAGAGGGTCACGGGCTTGAGACAGCTCCACCTCCACGAGACATACACAATCTGACATACCTCATCTTTGTACGATTTTACATGATACATGGTTGGTGCAGTTGATGGGAGAGTCAAGAGCATCTCATTCTATGAGTTGAACTTCGGCATGAATATCCATGAAGAAAAAAGATTTTATCATTGTACTGGAAATGAGGTACCCACACACCCTACCCCAGACATTTGTGCTGAGCGGAGGGCATATGGAGCTGAACGAGGGAAACACTGAAGATATAAATAATAACAAGGTTCTCTCGTTGAACAAGGCTCAGACACCTCACTGTCAACTGAAGGGACCCCTGTGCTCTCTGACTGGACATTGAGAGGACTTGGTGCAGTGACCCACATCATTTAAAGTCTTCTGTCTCAGCCTTGGATTCTTGGTGATCTCTGAGGGAGAAACATGCATACACCAGGTATTATTGAAATAGAGGAGATGATGGAGTAAGATGGGCAGAGGTAGCCAGTGGCTACTTTGCAGATGCACCGAGGGCCTCAGCTGGACTCACACTGCTGTGGAGCTGGAAGCAACTTCAGGCAATTCCCAAACTGAGATGAGAGGCCTGAGCCTTCTCATCCCCACACTGCCCACTCATTGAGAGCGGCTCATTCCAGGAGGAGAGAACCTATAGGCTGTTTGGGCTGAAGTTGACAACAGTCAGTGCTCAGGCAGCTGGGAAGTGAGGGCTTAAATCCTGAAGGGGACTGAATGGCCACTGTGGACCAACAACACCCCTCTCACCCACAGCAGGGCCTTGGAATGATCTTCAGGCATCCCCCACTCAGCCCCTCCTGCCTCCCTGGCCTCATCTCCTATCTTGGGCAACTTAGGTGTACCTGTCCCTTTCGCAGGAAGATTCCTCATCTCCCATCACAACTGTACATCTCCCTTGTGTTTTCTGCCTCTTGAAGGCATTTCACCTCCAGCAGACCTATGACAAGCCCCTCTCCCCCATTTAAAATTGAGATTATTCTGCCTAGTGGTCCCTGTCTTCCAGCCTCTGCTTTATTGTTTTCTATAATGTTTCATCAACACCAGACTTTTCTATCTTCAACAGGAATATCTGCTTGCTAAGAATCCCTTCCTTTGCCTCCTTTGTCACTGTGCAGTCCCAAGGGCCTGGCACACAGGTTCCATTCAGCAGCATTTGCTGAATGTGCAGAGGGCGGAGGGGGCAGCAGGCAATGAGACAGGCTTGAGCGTCCCCCAGCAAAGGCTCAGCAGCCTGTGG
Organism: Elephantulus edwardii; assembly: GCF_000299155.1. NCBI lineage: Eukaryota > Metazoa > Chordata > Mammalia > Macroscelidea > Macroscelididae > Elephantulus > Elephantulus edwardii. The sequence continues at coordinate 4,954,385 of NW_006399911.1, read as the reverse complement.
AATTTGCTGGTCAGAAACTCCACATGCAAATGCAGTCATAGAGTAGGCGGCGGCTCTCTGGGGTGGACACTTACTAAGGACATGGTCAGTGTCTCGTCCCTATTATCACAGGACAATGAGGAGAACACTTTCTTACATGTATGCCTGGAAATGTTCAGACTAACAGAAAAAGAGGAAATTAGACTTGGAGAACAGGATACTCACCTGCCAACTGCACCAAGCATCGATCATGTAAAATCATGTAAAGATGAAGATTTTCAGTGTCAAATGTGAGAACGGTTACCCATGGTGGACAGTGTTTGGTAGAGCTCCTCGATCAAAACAAGCTTGGAAGCAGGAGTGGCATCCACTTCCGCAAGAGCTTGCCTCAGGAAACTCTATGAACCTGGAGAAAGGACGAAAGTTATACAAGTGTCTAGGTCTTTCATTCATAGGGTCACTATAAGTTGCCTACGACTCAATGGCACTTAACAACAACAGCATAGAGAGAGATCAGTTGGCCTATTGAACAGAAAGTGATGCTACCAAGCCAAAGGTGAGTGACCCTAATCCGCGGCCCTCGGGCCTGTCTTTAACTGTTTTTGGTCAAACATTCTTCTAGGTCATATAGCCTTGGTCTGTCCACTTGCCGTATAGAGGTAACGCGTGGTTGCTTTGAAGCTGAACACTGTGACACTGATGTGTCAAATGTGATAATGGTTACCAGTGGTGGACAGTGTTTGGTGGAGCTCCCCAATTAAAACAAGCTTGGAGGCAGGAGTGGCATCCACTTCTGAAATAGCTTGCCTCTGGAAACCCTATGAACCTGGAGAAAGGACAATAGTTATATAAGTGTCCAGGTCTTTCATTCATAGGGTCACTAGGAGTCGCCTCCGACTCGACAGTGCTTAACAAGAACAACAGGTGTCTTGTACAAGTAGGACTGCCTCTAACCCAAGACTCCTCCTTCCCTCTCCACACATTACAATTAAGCCTGAGAACAAGATGCTTACTACTTCTAGATGGACCTAAGTGAAGTCCACCTATACTCTTTGAGGGGAAATTTCAGGTCAAGAAAACAAAATCCTCTTAGAGAAGGTGAAACCAAGTCTCTTCTTGGAGGCTAGGATTTTGAAGCTCTGTCTCATAAACTTTGGGCACGTGGTCAGGAGAGACTGGTCCTTGGAGAAGGACATCATGCTCCGAAGGGTGGAGGGACAGCGCAGGAGAGGGAGACCCCGGATGAGATGGATTGATATAGTAATTAGGGTACTGGGGGGTTGGTGTGTCAAAATTAGTGAGGCTGGCTCAGAACAGGGCAGGCTTCAGAGCTGCTGTACATAGAGTCACTATGGGTCACAGGTGACTCGACAGCACATAACAATAGGAATCAGGCATGGCTGGCTTTCTCATATACACAAGCCCACACACACACACATACACACATTCAAACCTATAGCCATCAAGTCCATTTGACTCACACTGAACAAAGCACAGTGAGAACAGACTGAGGATGCCCTGAGGGATTCGGCCTCATCTTTTTACTATAAAGTGGCGTCCAGGTTCAGACTGCCAACTTTTGGGTGAACGCCCAAATGCTTTGACCACTGCACCACCAGGCCTTCTGTCCTTCCCTTTAACACAGATCTATTCTCGATGGGTTTGTTATTGGTAAAGCATAGTTCTTTTCCCTGCTGCCTGAGAAACTGATCTTGGAGACCGGGCTTGGTGTGGAAAAAAGCAGATGTTATCTTTCTATACATAGGAATAGAGGAGACAGGGGGTCCCAAACCTCAGGGGGTGCCTCCCATGAGGATACTTCCGGTTCTTATACAGAGGAAGGACAAGATTGTGTGTGTGAGATGTTTTCCTTTGTCTAGAGAGGAGGGGCAGGGCAGGGAGTGGGAGAAGCTGTTACAGTATGTTCTATTGTCTGGTATTTTGGCCTAGCGATTGTGTTCCAGGCTAACTGACTCAGCCTTCACAAGGCCTTCAGATAGCTTACTTCTTTCTCTGAGCTAAAAACGCACAATCCTCAGCTACAGATTCCAGGATAGGCAGGCAAATAGCCTTAGAAGGCTGCAGGTTTGGGAAGGAAGCTTGTCAAGAGGAAAACCTCTTCCTTTTAAAAAGGATGTAGAAAAGATCATTAGTCTTACATTCACATAGGCTATTGGACAAGCTTAGGCTGTTGCTGACAGGTGCCAACAGGTTGACTACAACTCATAGCAACCCTATAAACGACAGATCTGGATTCAGTCCTATCTGTGCCACCTTCGCCGTCTCTGATATACTCTAATCACTGTGCCAATCCACCTTGTGTGTGGTCATCCTCTCCTTCTCTGATCCCCCACCTTTGCCAACATGATGTCTTTTTCTAAAGACTGAATTCTCCTGACAATTTGTCCAAAGTATGTGAGACAAAGTTTCACCATCCTTGCCTCTAAGGAGCACTCCGGTTGCACTTCCTCTAAGACAGTTTTGTTTGTTCTTCTAGAAGTCCGTGATCTGCCAAACATATGTGATACTCTTTAACTACATGCCAATGCAAAGGTGTGGATTCTTCTTCCATCACTCTTTTTTCATTTCTGACTTTCAAATGCATAGAAAGCAACTGAAAAGACCATGGCTTGGATCAGACACATTTTAGGCTTTAAACTGAGCTCCTTGCTCTCCAGCACTTTGGAGAGTTCCTTACTAGCAGTTTTATTTTTATATAACTTCCCATGTTTCCTGTAGACCAACTCATGCCTCAAGTTTTTAGCCTGTGTGTCCTGGTGGTCTGCTCTGTGGATTTCAGGACTGCCAGGTCAGCTTCCAAATTATAAAAGTGAATGCCTTATTTAAAAAAAAATATACCTTGTTATACATATATCTCTTTCGTTGGTGAATTCTGAATAATATACTTGAGTGATTAAAAAAATTAACTTAGAGATATAAGAACCAATTTCACACCAGTCAGAATAGATAATTTCCAAGATACTGTTAGTCAGGACACAGTCACCAAGAATCTGATCAACATAGACCTCAATATCTATGCTTAACGCACAGATATGAATGAAGTTATAGATACAAATGGTGCAATCAATCCAGAACACTGTTGAATAGCAGGTGATGAATCAATGATGCAGTATTTAAGATACAGTCAGGAGGGAGGAGGGAGGAGGCAGACAATTGTTCTTGGCATAGAACTATTAGACATAGAACGAAGAATTGACCAAGAAGTCAGAGAGGAAATAAATAGTCAGTGTGCCAAGATCTGGGTGGCCAGTCCACAGCCTTGAGAACAGAGTCAGAGGGGATTTACTGTCCAAGATTCCATGACCAAGAACATGGTATTGAAGAAGAAAGTAGACATTGTGGATAAGGTATCATTGGCCAAGAACAAGGTCATGAGGTTACACAGCCAGTGCTGCTAGAGTAAACCAGTGCACCACTGCTTAAAGGCGCACAATCAAAGCCTCCAGGGTAAATAATAGTACAGGATACACGTGGCCATTCACCTCCTTGGAGAAAGTCATCTTTGAGATCTCTATGATGCATACTTATGCAGAGGAAGGCTCAGTTTATTTTTCTAAGAAGCTGTTCTTGTTCATTAAAATCTAGTTACTCCTTATATCTAGTCAGTATCCTGGAGAGCTCGCTTAGTTTAATTTAAGTAAGCAGAGCTTTGATGAAGTAATTTTATTGTCCTCAGGGATTGGTCAGCTTATGCCAAGCCTCACTGTTTCCTGTGAAACTGAATTAATTTTTGCTGAAATTGCTCCTTAGGAGACAACCACATTCCTGTCACTGAGGGCTTATGCTTCTGCAACTCTATTATTCCCTGATGTACACATTGTGGGCAGCAAAGAATTCACGTCCCAGACTTCTTTGCAGGGTGTAGAGAGACAGCATAGGGAAAGATACCCGTCCAATCTCATATGTCTGGTCAGGATTAGCCATTAGTCACAGATCATACAAAGCCAGAACGTCAATACACCCAGCTCTGTGTCAAACACAGCAAAAGAATAGAAGGAGGCCACTTCATCACCCTACCTTCAAAGAACCATTTACCTGGGTAGATGATACTAGAACATGAGAATCGGAAATGACACAGGCCAATATAACCCCTGTTTACATTCTGGTCCAAGCCTTGGGAAGGTGGTGGTTGGGCTTTCTCCTGATACTGCAAGGCGAATACATCCTGAAAAAGGGCAAGAACGGCCTTTGCCTGAAGCTTTCCTTGGATCTTCAGGGTGTGGCTGCAAGAATGGGCGGAGCTGGGTTGTGGGGGGTGAAAAATTCAGCAGGGGGATGAAGGTAATCATTGCACTTCTGAGAAGTGGTCAGGCAGGGGCAAAGCTCAGTGACTGGGGTCAAGGGAATGAGCCAGGATCCAAGTTACAGTTGGTAACAGCATCTAAGGCTTAAATGGAATCAAAGATAAGATCAAAGTCAGAGAAGAATCAGCTGGTAAACCATGCTCATTATGATGACTGGTACCAAGGTAGTATTCCCGTGGACCCTGATACAGGAGCTTCCCTCCCCAGTGGATATAAATATGTAAATCTTACTTGTGGGAAACAAAAATATATGAGCTCACGTTCCCTAAATCTGCCTTGGCTAGAGAATGTAACTGGAACAGAAGCTGTGAATTTTGCCTAATAGCTAATGAAGAACCCTGAAAAAAATGGGAGTTTGTTGACACAGATGCTTCGAGAAAATAAGCAATAAACTAGCCATTACATCTTGTTAGATGGATTAGGAGAATGCTGGGGAATATTTGCATACCAACTGCCATAAAATTTAAGTTCATTCTATACTTAGTTTATGTCTTAACATCAGAAAGTTGAATTGTTACTACATCTGTTTGCTGAGAGGATCAACTATCCTGTAACACTGGAAATTTTATCACAATAGTCTCAAAATATGTTGACTTGTAACATTGAGATTAAAAATGTTTATTACAAAAAGCTCCCTGAAAATGTTTGTACTAGGAAATTGTTCATGCAGCTGTTTCTTTACCTTGGTGAGAATTAACCCACGCTTCCCCTCATGAAATGAAACTGAGCCAACTCCACGCTGTACCTGAGAGTGCAGTTTATTATTAGAAACCTCACAAGATGCATTTTTCCATATAAAATGTATTCACAAGTACAACAGAATGACTGGTAGATTAATATTAAAACCCAAGGCAAAATCAGTGCTTGTTGTGACACAGTTCATGGAAGGGTGGTATCACTGGATCCACTTCCTATCAGGATGTCACATCCTTGCCCAGTACAAGGATGTGTACACTCTGCTCCTTCTTAGACAGCATGTCTAGCATCCAGATTTCTTGCCCCAGGGACCATGTAGGGCATTTTGTTTGTTGTGTTAAAGCCAAGAATTTATTATGGCAGAAGAGCTTTTTGCGAAACAGGAACACAGAAAGTCAAAAAACTTTTGGCAACATGATTGGAGGAATTACAGAAATACAGAAGCTAATGAAGATGAAATCCAAAATTGAAAGAGCGGTAAAACAAGATTGTATTTAATTGGATAATCAGGATTGGAGGAGGACTCATCAACAGCCTGCATTATGCAGATGACACAACCCTGTTTGCTGAAAGTGAGGAGGACCTGAAGCACTTGCTGCAGAAGGTCAAGGACTTCAGCCTTCAATATGGACTGAAGCTCAACATCAAGAAAACAAAGGTTCTCACCACTGACCGATTGGCAGCATCATGATAGACAGTGAAGAGACTGAGATTGTTAACAGCTTTAGTTTGCTTGGCTCCATAATCAACACTCTTAGTACCAGGACCCAGGAAAGCAAAAGATGAATTGCACTGGGAAAGTCTGCTGTCAGGGGCCTAGCCAGAGTACTGAAGAGCAATGATGTTATTCTGGAGACGAAGGTGTGCTTGATCCAGGTTATAGTCTTCACAATTACTTGCTATGCATCAGAGAGCTGGACAAGGACTAGGGATGATAGGAAGAGAATTGATGCCTTTGAGCTGTGGTGCTAGAGAAGAGACTGCCAGGAAAACATATTCATCCTAGAGAGGATGAAATCATTGTGCTCCTTGAAGGCAAGGATTCTGAGGCTTTGTCTGACATACTTTGGGCATGTTTCAAAGATGGACCAGTTCTTGGAAAGGAATGTCATCCTTGGAAGGGTGGAGAGACAGTGCAAGAGAGAAAGACCCTCAATGAGATGGATTGATTCAGTGACTGAAGTAATGAGGGTAGGTGTGTCAGAGACAATAATGTTGGCACAGGATAGAGTAAGGTTCAGGGCTGTTATAGATATGGTGGCTATGACTGTCAAGTGACTCGACAACACGTAACAACATTTATAAAGTGACAGATACTCGGGTCTTGATTGATCACTTCTTTGAGAGTTGATCTTTGAAAGAATGCCTCAAGGGGGCAGGTTCAGAAGCAATTTAAAAACACACACACACACACAAAACCTCTTTGTTGTGATTTGAAATAAAGTATACATGGCAAAAATGCTTTTGCATTCAATAATTTATGCACATTATTTTGGATAAATCTGTGGTCAAGGACTTTTCCACGGTGCTAAAGAGAAATAAGTTTAATGACTAAGGTATACCTGATTCAAGCTATGGTTTTCCCAATTACTTGCCATGCATCTGAAAGTTGGCCCTAATAAGGATGACAGAAAAAGAGTTGGTGCCTTTCAAGTTGTGGTGTTGGAGGAAAGAATATCTCATGGATGTCACGTGATAGCCATCTCACTGGATAGCTCATGGATTGTTAAGAGAACAAATAAGTGTTTCTTGGAGGAAGTGCAACCAGGGTGCTCCTTAGAGGCAAGGATGGTGAAACATTGTCTCACATACTTTGGGCATGTTGTTAAGAGGGGCCAGTCCTAGGAAAAAGACATGCTGTTTGGCTAAAAGTGGAGTTACAGGGATGGTTTGATTTCCAGTCTGGAAGAATGACTAAGGGCATGGTTCCATCAGTCTCTATCATACCACTAAGACTGGTTTCTTTTTTTAATATTTTGAGTTTTGTTCCATATTATTGCACACACACACACACACACACACACACACACACTCCCTCCATGCACACCCCTAATCTATTAAAGACTTTCCACTGTGATCCCTTTCTGAGTGATCAACAATCGCAGTTGAGTATCACCTAGTTCTTCTCAGGATTGTGAAGAATGAAGTTCACATCATCCATTAGTCCTTTGGACTAACTTAAAAAAGAAAATGTTATACTGGTTTACTTACAAAGTCCCTTTACATTGTTTTTCACACCAGATCTTTCCTTTACCCACCCCTACCTCCACCCACCAAATTGTGCGACCCTGTGATTAATGGCCATCAACCCCCATCCTCAACTCTCTGCTGCCACCCTCCCCACCTTGGATCCTCATAGACTATTACAATAATGGTCTTATACAATATTTTCTTTATTGACTACGCAAAGGCATTTGATTATGTGGATCATGACAAGTTGTGGCTGACGTTGAGAAGAATGGGAATCCCACAGTACTTGATTGTGCTCATGCAGAAACTACACCTGGATCAGGAGGCTGTTGTGCAGATGGAGCAGGGAGCCCTGCATGGTTTTGAATTGGGAAAGGAGTGGGTTAAGGTTGCATTCTATCTCCATACCTGCTCCATCTGTAGGCTGAGCAAATTATCCAAGAAGCTGGACTATATGAAAAGGAATGTGGCATCAGGATTGGAGGGAGACTCATCAATAACCCGTGTTATGCCAATGGCACAACCTTAGTCACTGAAAGTGAAGAGGACTTGAAGTACTTGTTGCAGAAGATCGAGGAGTGCAGACTTCAGTATGGATTGTGTCTCAATAGCAAGAAAACAAAGATTCTTACCACTGGACCAATAGGCAAGTGCCATGATGGATGGAGAAGAGATTGAAAATGTCAACAACTTCATCTTGCTTGGATCCACAATTAACACCCTTGGTATGAGCAGTCAGGAAATAAGAGATACATTGCAGGGAAAATCTGCAGCTAGGGAACTTTCCAAATTATTGAGGAGTAGTGATGTTAGTTTGAGGACTAAAGTGCATCTGATTCAGGTCATACTCTTTCCTATTACTAGCTATGCATCCAAGACCTGGACAATGAAAAAGGATGACAGAAAAAGAATTAATGCCTTTGAGCTGTGATGTTGGAGAAGAACACTGAACATCCCATGGATGGCCAAGAGAATTAACAGACACATCTTGGAAAGAGTGCAGCCGAGTACTCTTTGGAGGCAAGAATGATGAGGCTTTGCCTCATGTACTTTGCACATATTTCTAGGAAGGACTATTCCTTGGAGAGGAAGGGACACGATGCTGGAAGGGTGGAGGGTTGGTGAAAGAGGGGAAGACCCTTAACCAGTTGTATTGACATGGTGACTACTGTAACGGGCTCTTGTGTGTCAGGAAGTGTGAGGATGGTGCAGGACAGGACTTGGTTCAGATCTTTTTTCCACAGAGTCGCTGTCAGCCGTACTTGACTGGATGGCACCTAACAATAACAGTATTCGTTCTTATGGGACTGAGTTCACTTTGCATAGTGCTCTCCAGTTCCTCCCAATTTAGGTAGCAATTAACAAAATTATTGCTCCTCCGTGTATCTAGTAATTCAGTCATGTGAATATACTATAATTTCTCAATCCATTTGATTATGTTTGGACATTTGGGCTGTTTTCATGTTCTTGAGATGGTGAGTAATGCTGCTATGAACATTGGTGTATAAGTTTCCGTTTGTCCTTCAGTTCTCATTTTCTTGGTATATATTGCAAGCAGTGAAATAGCTGGGTCATGTGGAATTTCTTTGTTCAGTTTTCTGAGGAAATGCCAAACTCCCTTTCAGAGTGGTTGTACCATTTTACAATCCCACCAACAATGTAAAAGTGTTACTATCTCGCCACATCCTCTCCAACATTTATTACTTATTGTCTGGTTAAACTTTGCCACTGCTTCTGGGGTGAGATGATATCTCATTGTGGTTTTTATCTACATCTCTCTTATTTTGAGCCTTTCTTCATGTGCCTATTTGCCATCCAAATATCTTCCTCAGTGAAAAGTCTTTCCATGTCTTTTACCCATTTTGTAACTGTTATCAGTGTTTTTCTTGTGGAGATCCTGTAGGATTCTGTACACTTTTGTTATAAGATCCTTGTCTCAAATAGTATTGCCAAATGTTTCTTCCCAGTAAGTAGGTTTTCTTTTCACTCTGTTGGAAAATGGTTTTGATGCACAAAGGGATATAATTTTTAGAAGGTTCCATTCATCAATTTTTACATTCTCCAGATGTCTATTTCTGGCTGTATTTGGCAGTCTTTTTATACCATAGACAAGACCATCTCATCTTTATAGTTTTGGGCTTTCAAGTCTCTGATCCAACTTGAGTTGATTTTTGTGTATGACGTGAGATGTGAATCCTATTTCAGCTTTCTGCAGGTAGCAGTCCAGTTTTGCCAGCACCACTTTTTGGAGTACAGATTCTTGCCACTAGGCCACCAGAGCTCGCCTAGCACCACTTTTTGAAGAGTTTGCCACTTCATTATTTGATAGATTTATTTCCTAGTTGAATATCAGTTGACCATAGATAGCTGGGTCCATTTGTGGCTTCTCAATTCTATTCTATTGGTCTATGTACCTGTCATTACACCAGTACTGTGCTGTTTTGGTTACTATCACTGTGTAGTAGATTTTGAGGTCAATGCTTCCCACAGTATTTTTGGTTTTCAGAAGTACTTTCCTTTTTTGGGGTCTCTTTCCTCCCCAAATAAACTTGACAATTTCTCTTTCAATTTCCTTGAAATTGAATTTGGTATCTGGTTTGGGATTGAATTGAACATGTAGTTAGCAGGACTGTAATTTTCACAATATTGAGCCTTCCTATCCATGAACAGGGCACATTCTTCCATTTATTTAGGTCTTTTATTGTGTCTCACAAAAATGTTCTGTAGTTTTCTTTGTATAGGTCATTTGTGTGTCTAGTTAGGTTCTCTTCCAAGAATCTCAGTTTGTAATTGGCTATTGTACATGGTTTCTTGGTTTACTTCTCTGAGTTCTCTTTGTTACCATAAAGGAATCCCACTGAAATTTGGAAATTGGTCTTATATCCTGACACTCTACTAAATTGGGCTCTAACAGTTTTTTTGTTAAGTCCTTGGGGTTTTCCATGTACACTATCATATCATCTGCATATAGTGATAGTTTAACCATCTCTTTGCTGATCTGAATGCCTTTTATTTCCTTCTCTTGTCATATTACCCCAGCAAACAATATTGAATAGAAGTGATGACAGTGAACATACTTGTCTGGTTCCTGTTTGCAAGGAAACACTTTTTAGTTTTTCTCCATTGAGAATGCTACTAGCTCTTGGTTTTGCATATATACTTTTCACTATGCTGAGGAAATGCCTTTCTAATCTTATTTTGCTGAGCATCTTTCTCAAAAAGGGGTGTTGGATTTTGTCAAATCCATTTTCTGCATCAATTTCTAAGATCGCATGGCTCTTGTTATTTGCTTTGTTAGTGTGGTGAATTACATTGATTGTTTTTCTTATGTTGAACCATCCTTTCATATCTGTTATGAATCCCACTTGGTCATGATGAATTCTTTTTTTTTTTTTGTGGTGTTGGATTCTATTGGCTAGCATTTTGTTAAGGAGTTTTACATCTATATTCGTGAGAGATATTGATCTGTGATTTTAAAATTTTTTGAAATAATTTAAGTAGAATTGGTGATCGCTCCTCTCTGAATGTTTGGTAGAATTCAGCTGTGAGGCCAAGACTTTTTTTATGGGGAAGTCTTTTTATGACTTGCTCAATTTCTCCTTTTGTGATGGGTCTATTTAAGTGTTTTATATCTGCCCTTCTCAATCTGGGTAGGGCATGAGTTACAAGGAATTTGTCTATTTCCTCCAGGTTTTCAAATTTATCTAACGATAGCTTTTCATAGAATTCTGATATTATTGATTTAATTACATCTTATTCTATTGTGATGTCTCCTCTATTATTTCTTAATTGAGTTATCTATGTCTTCTCTTTTTTAATATTTTTAAGTTTTCCAGTGATTTGTCAATTTTATTAGCCCTTTACAAAATCCAGCTCCTGTCCTTATAATTTCTTCTAGAGGCTGTAGGATTAGATTGTTGTTCTTTTCCTATTTTACGAAGGTGTTGAGTTAGATCACTGATTTTTCTTCTTTTTTTCCTATTGCTATGAATTGCCCCCTGAGGACTGCCTTAGCTGCATCCCAGAGGTTTTGGTATGTTTTAGTTTGATTTTCAATGGTTTCAAGGATTTTTTAAATTTCATTCTTTATTTCTTTTATAATCCAATTTTGTTCTAGCAGAGGGTTATTTAGTTTCTATAATGGTGTTTTTGTAAGCTTTACTCTCCTGTGGTTAATTTCTCATTTTATTGTACTGTGGTCTGAGAAGATACTTTGTGTGATTTCAATGGTTTTTAATTTGCTGAGGCTTGCTTTGTGTCCCAGTATGTGATTGATGCTGGAGAATGTACCACATATCCTGGAGAAGAAAACCAATTGAGTTTTAGTTGGGTACAGTACCTTGAATACATTCACAAGGTTGAGTTGACTTATTGTATAGTTTAGATCTTCTGTATCTTTGTTGAGTTTCTTTTGAGTTGAATTATTCTTCGGTAATAGTGGTGTGTTGAAGTCTCCGACCACTCTTGTGGTGCTGTTTCTTTCTTTAATTCTATTAATAGTTGTTTTATGTATTTTGCAGGTGCATAAATATTGACAGGGTTAGATCTTCTTGATCTATTCTGTCTCTAATCAATATATAATGTCCTTCCTTATCTTTTATGGTGGTTTTCATTCTGAAGTCTATATTATTAGAGATAAGTATTGCCACTCCTGCTTTTTTGAGGTTGCCGATAGGGCAAGGGTTAGATCTGTTGTTCATAGAATTATTTTGAGTCATAGAGAGCTCTGTTGGCCTAATGGATAGAAAGTTATGCTACCACTCCAAAGGAGGGTTATTTTAATAAATGGCCCTCAGGCCTGGTTTTGGTTTTGGCCAAACATTCTTCTAAATGATATAGCACTGGTCTGTCAATTTGCTGTACAGACATATCTCATGGTTGTTGTGAGGTTAAACACTGTGACGCTGATGTGTCAAATGTGATAATGGTTTACCCTGGTGGACAGTGTTTGGTAGAGCTACCAGATTAAAAAAAGGATTGGAAGCAGAAGTGGCATCCACTTTTGAAATATCTTGCCTCCAGAAACTCTGAACTTAGAGAAATGATGAAAGTTTTATAAGTGTTCAGATCTTTCATTCACAGGGTTGCTATGAGTCGTTTATGACTTGACAGCACTTAACAACAACAACAACATTTGCCTGGTATATTTTTGTCCCAGCCTTTGATTTTGAATCTATATCTCTCTTCTTTTTTAGATGTGTCTTTTGTTGGCAACATGTTAATGAACTTTGGGGTTTTTATCCATTCTACTACTCCTTTTCTCCTGATTGTTGCATTTAGTCCATTCACATTAAGTGTTATTATTGTCAGGCCAGGTTTTACCATTGCCAATTTGCTGTGTTTCTTTTTCTGTTGTTTCTGGTTACTACAGTCCATTTACTTTTCTTTGATGTCTTCATGTGAAGAACTTCACTTAAAATTTCTTGTAGTTTTGATCTTTTCCCCCCACAATTTTCTTAAGTTGCTTCTTTTCTGCAAAGGATGTAATTTCTTCTTCATATTTGATGGAGAGCTTTACTGGGTATGGGATCCTTGGCTGGCAATTGTTCTCTTTCCACTTTCTGTATACAATATCCCATTGTCTTCTAGCTCATATGATTTTTGCTAAGAAATCAGAACTTAATCTAATTGGTTCCCCTTGTAAATGACTCTTTATTTTCCTCCCATTGCTTATAGTATTCCATCCTTATCTTTTAATTTGGAGAATTTGACATGATATGTCTTGATGTTTTTCTTTTTTGGATCTAGTCTATCTGGTGTTCATTGTGCTTCTTGAATGAGGATTTCCTTATTCTTCAACATACTTCAGAAGTTTTCTTCTAGTGCTTCTTCCACAATTTTCTCAGTTATTTCCCTGTCACTCCCTCATTCTGGAATTCCAGTCATATGTTCCTTTTGATGTCATCCCACGTAATTGTAATGTTTTCTTCATTTTACTTACATCTCATCTCTGATTTTTCTTCTAGTATGTTTTCAGTGAGGCTCTTGTCTTCTAGCTCACTGACTCTCTGTTCCATCTCTTCAGTTCTACTTTTTTTGTGTTTTACAAGCATGTTTGGTACTTTTTAAATTTCATTCTTAATATTCTGGATTGCATTTTCATGTTTTTCTGTTATTTCCAGTATTGTGTTGGTTGTACACAATGTCTTGCGATGATTTTTTAAATTCATTTTAATGAAAGTTTACAGAGACTTTGAATTTCCCTTCATTCATTGTTGCATTTTTCTCCTTGCCCACCCCTCCCCCCAAAATTTGCTCTTCTCTTTGAAAGGTAAAAGAAAATTTCTTTCATTGTTATACAACCCTCCCTCCAAGTCCACTCCACTGTGCAGCCTTCATTCTGGACTCCTGTCATGATGATAATATCTGATCATGTACCTTTTAAACAGTTCTCTACCTCATCTGTTTCAAGATAGTACATTATTGATTTTTTAAGTTCTTGTACTTTTTTATCTATCCTATCAATTCTTTCTTCCATCTTCTGCATTGTCTTTCATAGCTGTTCAAATTGCTCTTCATCAATATATTTGTTCTAGATGGTTTTCTCTGGGGTATTTGCAATCACTTGTTATGTATCAGAGAGTTGGACAATGACCAGAGAGGATAAAAGGAGAATTGATGCCTTTGAGCTGTGGTGCTGGAGAAAAGTATTGAGGGTGCCGTGGACTGTTAGGAAAACAAACAGATTTATCCTGGAGAAGGTTAAATGGCTATTTCTTGGAGGCAAGGATTCTGAAACTTCGTCTGACATACTTCGGACATGTTCTAAGGAGGGACTGGCCCTTGGAGAGGGACATCATGCTTGGGAGGGTGGAGGGATAGTGCAGGAGGGGAAGGCTCTCTATGAGGTGGCTTGATTCAGTGACTGGGGTAATCAGGATGGGTGTGTTGGAGGCAGTGCGATTGGCACAGGATAGACCCGAGTTTAGGGCTGTTGTACATAGATAGGGTCGCTATGAGTCACAAGCAACTAGACGGCACATAACAACAACAACATTTGTTTTCTTAGTGGGTTCCATTTTTTTTTCTTTCCATCATTTTCATCTTCTTTTGTAGTTGTTCATATAATTCCACATCAATATATTCCTTCTGGGGTCCCTATCTCTGGTATAAATTAGATTTGCTTTTTAAGGAGAAGGGTTATTTTGTTTTTCATGATGACTAAAGCAAATTGTGACTTTCTTGACATTATATGAGTCTTTTCTTAGTAGATATTAGGTTATTGTAACTATATAATGATCCAGATTATGACAATGTTCTGTGAACAACCTATATATTTGCGCTGCCTTCTTTGCTTGAGGCTCTCAGGGCTAAGGGCCTGACAGCAGTGTTTCACCCAAAGTACCTGAATAGCAAAATGGAAAGTCTGTTCCCTTATAGAAACCACGTCTCAACCTGGCTTAATGTGGCCCGGCCCCTTCCACTTTAGCTTAAAAGGTCCCACATTGAGTAGCTATTTCACCCAAAGTACCTGTGATGTTGGTGCTTCTGGTCCTGGACAGCAGGGGTGGTAGCTGGGCAGTCTCCTGTCAGCAGGGTCTCCATGTGGCAGAGGTAGTAGTGATTGATGTAGTGATCTAGTGCTCTGGGCAGGGTTGCAGTCTAAAACTGCCCCTCAACCTGGCAGGTAGTGGTTCTGTCATTGGCTAAGATGTGAATGTGCCTGATCTGGGCTACAGCCTTTAGGAGATGCAGGGAAAGTGGTGGCTGGAAGATACTCCCAGGCCAGCCATGCCACACAGGCCTTGCTGTCTTACAGCAAAGCAAAGATAAGGTCCCCCCAATGAGCAGGTCTTGCTAGAGGCATGGATCTCACAATAGGCAACTAACAATCTTTGATTTTCATCATTCTTCTTTGCTCACATGGGGAGAGACCAATAGTTGCACTTTAGATGGCTGTTAGAAAACTTTCAAGAGCCCAAATGCTACTCACCAAAGTAGGATACGTAATATTGTGGACTGTTGGTTCAATTGACTTTGATGAACTCTGTGACTATTATCCTGAGTTCTTAGTTTCAGACAATCCTTCTCTCAGAGTGTTTAGTTATGGCTAAGAAGTTTTGGGTTTCTTTTAGAAAATGTAATTTTGTCTTTAGTTTGTTCTACTACATATACCTATCTACAGAATCTACAGATCAATATACCATCTGCCAAATCTATATGGTCATGGGTATAGTATAATTCACTTGCACATACCATTTCACATTTCCTGTATGCCTGTAACTATATATGTAAATTAGTGCAGGTTGTTCTAATAATGCAAGATTGTGTATGTGATTCTATTTATTTTTTTGTCTATACCCTTGTGCACCTCTCCATGTCTTCCATTTCTATATTAGTATTGTTTTTATTACTTGTTCTGCTAAGATTAATAACAGAGTATTTATAAGAAGTCTTAGATCAACTCCTTTTAGTACATTGCCTTTACCTCTACTCAATTTAATATGTATCTCTTATCCAGTTAAGACTCAAAATGAAAAGAAATAGATACAAACATCCATTAGTAATTGGAATGTGGAACAGATCAAATATGAATCTGGGGAAATTGGAGGTTGTCAAAAATTAAATGGAACACATAAAAATCAATATCTTAAGCATTAATGAGCTGAAATGGACTTGTATTAGGTACTTTAAATCAAGCAATCCTATGCTACCCAGGATGGTGAATTGAAGAGAATTTGCATTGCATTAGTTGACAAAAAGAACATTTCAAGATAAATCCTAAAGCACAACTCGGTCAGTAATAGGATAATATTCAGATACATCCTAGGAAGACTTGTTAATATGACTATTATTTAAATTGACACGTTTATCATTAAAACTACAGATAGAGAAATTGAGAATTTCTAACAATTTGTGCAGTCTGTAGCATGTTTTGCTACTAGCAATTTGCTACCTGTTTCCTGCAAGAAAGAGTTGGTCAATCTTCTGCAACAAGTGTGAGTGATAACTAACTCCACAGGAGTGAATTTAAGGTTTTGGGTCTGTAGTCTGAAATTAATCAAATACACAATCAAGATGTGTTGATGATGGTGATTAACAATCAAAAGTTGAAAAGAAAGAGGAAGAAAGGACAGATTACTCCAACTCTCTTAGTGTCATAAGTAATGTGATTGCTGGAATACTTTCATTCTATTTCTTGTTGATCTATCAATGACTTGAAGAATTGAATAAATATCCCAAAACCACACAGTCCATCAGTAGCAAATATGAGATTCACCTTAAACTTGAAGTTCTAAGATGGTCAGATCTCCATTTGCTTGCCCTTCTAGAAAAGTGGAGATTCCCTGGTCAGCCAGATGAGATTATCCCTCCCTGGTCACATTATCTGAGTTTAGATTAAGCTATACCTTAATCTTAGTTTCCAACAAATTGCCTTCTTCTGGCCTCTCAATTTGAAATACTTCCTCTCTTGAATTTCAGACATTTTGCTCCCCTTGAAGCCTAAAGTCCAGAAGCTTATTTGTTCTTCATTTATTCACATTTTCTCTCATGCATCAATTCATCAAACACATACAACTGCTGTGTGGTTGTATCTCCTATATGTGATGTTTTCATTTAATAACTGAAAACACTGAGCACTGAGAAATCTTTTTAACTCTTCTACTCCCACCTTCATATATGCCCATTCATATCTTTTGCTGATTGTTCGAATGGATTTCTTACCTAGTTATTGTTGATGTGCGAGTCCACGAGCAGTCTAGATTAGCCCTTTCTGTTCACTGCTCTCTTTTTGCTTTACAACTGTGTTCCCAGATTCAAACAAATTTTATAAACACTCTTTTATTAAGACCTTAGCAGGACAGAGACAGATAAATCATTCTAGAAGAGAAAACCATGAACATGGTGTCAAATCACAGCCATGTCTTTTGTTTTTAAGATTCAGAGCACTATTAATGGTTATCTCAGTATGCAAAAGTTGATAATTGGGATACACACAAAATTTCAAATTAGAAATCACTTAATATTTGCCCTTGAGTTCTCACCACTTCCCTGTGTGGTGGTATGAACTATAGCTCACAGGAATAGTTAGGAACACAGCTAGGCAAGCTTCCTGGTTATCCTTGCAAGTTTCTCCTGACTAGTGATAGTGCTTCAAGTGTATTTTTCCTGAAGGCAAAGTCACGTGGCTGGTTTGATGGTTAGAAAGATACTCAAGTGGTGTCTGCATTTATATCAAGAACTAAAACATTATGCCTTTGATGCAGATCTAGCTTTCCACAACCAAACACTTCAGATTTTTCAGATACAGCCTACATAGAGGACAGCTTACAAAACACTTGACCAGTACTTTAATGTTGGCAAACTAAAGTTCCTTAATCTCTCTCTCATGCAAGGAGTCATCCTCTCGTACTTTGGATTGCCATCATCTAATCTCTCCCACTCGTTGTTGTTGATTGCCTTTGAGTTAAGCATGACTCATAGCAACCCTATGAACAAAAGGCCTGAAGCCCCTCTACAACTATTGCCATTTATCAAAGTTCATAGAGTTTCCGGAGACATGTTATTTTAGAATTGGATGCCACTCCTGCTTCCAAAACTGCTATAGTACGTTACTGTTTCTATGTGCCATTGAGTTGCCTTCAATGTATAGCAACCCTATGTATAGCTGCTCTGAACCCTTCCCTATCCTGAGCCTGTCTCACTAACTTTGACACACCACCATTTACTCGGATTCAAACATGGTCAATTGTCTCAGTATTTCTCAGCTTCTAATCTATCATCCTTTCTCTGAATTTGGTGGCATCTCGAAGGCTGTCTTTGTAAGCAGGATCTCTGTGACTATTTAACACATTATCTAAAACCAGAAGCAGTGTGCCACATGGTAATTTGAGAGGAAAACATTTAAATACTTTTCACACATGTGTATTGAAATCCCATCAATGTGTTCCTTAAAGGAAAACATATAATTATTGTGTTTGCCAGCTCTAGCGACTGAAAACGGCTCTTCTTATTTTCTACAAGTTCTTATCATTTTCCTGGTTGGTGGCAGAACAAATTACTACTCAGCAGACCTTCCTAATGTCTATAACATTAAACAGAACCCAATGTCAGTCCAACAACTTGATTGCTCTGCACCATGGGTTATGGTAGTGATTGATATAAATCTAAATGGTTAGTGGAATAAACCTAACTGTGTCTCCCATACATTGAATACCCTAGACTCATTATTTTTATGTAGTAATCTACCAATAAAAAGGGAAGCACATTTTCTTTTTCTTTTTTTTTTTAAGCGACTAAATTTTTTTAATGGTGAAATCATTCTATTATTTAGAAAAAAACCCAAGTGACTCATTTTTTTTAAGTACACATGCAACAGACAAAGTCATAATATGTTCAAAGGGAGAAGTGCCTTTGAGTCTAGGACAATTGAAAGAAGCCTCCTTATCAGGTTGGAACCCATCTGTCTTCTTCGCTGGTTGTTGTTCTCAGCCTGCGGTTGAATCGACTGTAGCCCTGTCCTGTGTCATCCCAGCATCACCGTGTCAGTCCATCTGGCTGAAGGTCTTCCTATCTTTCACTGATGCTCCACCTTTCCAAGCATAATGTCCTTTTCCAAAGACCTGCCCGTCCTAACAAATGCCCCAAACACGTGAGATGAAACCTTACCATCCTTGCCTCCAAGGGGCACCTGGTTCCACTTTCTCCAGGACATGTTTGCTTGTTCTTTTATCAGTCCATGAAATATTCAGTACTATTCTCCAACACCACGACTCAAAGGCAAACTAGAAACTTTTGGAAGCCTTTGTCAGGTTCAAATCCTTATTGAGGGTCTGCTTCTCGACTTTGTAGTAAGTACCTGTGTGTCACTCCCTTTCTGTTCACATACTAAGATTTTCTGACTTTCTAACCAAGATAACCTTTTCAGTGAATAGGAAGGAAGACTTCAAATTGTTTTGTTTTGGTTTTTTTATTATTTTTTTGTGTGTATCGTCAAATCTGATCTGACTGGTACAGGAGGAGATTGTCCCTCCTAGGGAAGCACATTTTCTTATGAGGTTTGGTCATTGCCATGACATACCAGATACTCAGGAATCAGTGTCTCTTGAAGTTCTTTGGTGAGTCCAAGGACAGTCTAGTTTGAGAACCATTGTCAACCTAGCCATCAGCACCTGTTTGTTGTTGTTAAGTGCCATCGAGTCGCAGGCGACTCATAGCAACCCTATGAACGAAAGTCCTGGACACCTCCTGTATAACTTCCGTTCTTTCTCCAGGTTCATAGGGTTTCCTGAGGCAAGCTTCCTGCTTCTAAGCTTGTTTTAATCGGGGAGCTAGCTTTCAACAAACACAGTCCACCATGGGTAACCATTCTCGCATTTGACTCGTCAGTGTCACAGGGTTCAGCTTCACAGCAACCACGAGTTACGTCTGTACAGCAAATGGACATACCAGGTTTACATGACCTAGAAGAATGGGTCACTAAAAACAATAAAAGGCTGACCAAGGGCCACAGGCCTGAGGGCCTGATAGGATTTTAGACTAGGGCCTGGAGCAGGCTCTGCAGGCTCAACCTCACCCTTACTTACCCTTACTCTAAGGGTCAGGGCCACCCATCTGCCTTTGAAGCCAAAAAGGACAGTAACACACAATGCAAAAGACCCCAGAAACTTCTCTTGCCTGACTGCCACCAGGAGGAGCTGCCATGGAGACGCCAGCCATCCTACCCGCTTTGCCGGCTAACTTCCAGAGTATAGAGAGACTCCCGTCCCCAGGCCTCATGAAGGATTTTAAGCTAGGGTCTGGAGCAGGCCTTCAGCAGCTGAGAAATTTAAAACATACTAATTTCTGGGGCTTTTCCTTAGAAGTTCTGATTTAATTGCTATGAAACAGTTTGGACACTGGGATTTTAAAATATTCTGTAAGGAATTTTAAAGATGCCTTTGGGTTGTGGTGCTAGAGAAGAGTCTTGAACATACCATAGACCACCAACAAAACAAATAGTTCTGTCTTGAAGAGGGTAAAACTAAGTTTCTCCTTGAAGGCTGAGATTTTGAAGCTCCATCTCACATATTTTAGGCATGTGTCCAGGAGAGACTGGTCTTGGAGAAGGGCATCATTCTCAGAAGAATGGACAGACAGCACAGGAGAGGAAGACCCCAGATAGGATGGATTGATACAGTGACTGGGGCAATGGGCGGGTGTGTTGGAGTCTGGGAGACTGGCTTAGGACAGGGCAGGCTTCAGAGCTGTTGTACATAGGGTCACTATGAGTCATAGGCACCTCAACTGCACATAACAATAACAACAACAATATGCAGTGAAGTTTAAAGACCACTGTTTAAAGCATTTTTAACTCCTTTTTTCGTCACAAGCTTGAAAGAATTGAGTTCATTAGGATAATTCTATTTTAATCATAATTATTTATTATAAGGTACTATATGTTGACTAAGAATTGTAGCTATCCTATGAACCTAGAACCTTGCTTTATCCCACATTATCTCACAGTCTCTGATATGCTTACGCCCACTGTTACAGTCACTTGTTTAAATCTATCTTGTGGAAGGTCTTCCTCTCTCTCTTGACCCTCCACTTTTCCCAGAATGTTGTCTTTTTTCCAAGGACTGGCCTCTTCTGACAACATGTCCAAAGTCTCTCAGATTGTGCCACACCAGGCCTGCAGTCAGCCTGCGGATTAATGGGGTCATTTCCTCTGAGTGAGGCCCTTCCCTGATCCTGGTATCTTACACGACATACTCCACAGCCATATTTGGTGCAATGCTCTCATTATAGAGGATGCCATCCTTGGACATCTCAGAAGGTTAATGACTATTCTAGTCACCTCTTACTGGGTAACTTGACTACCCCCATCCTCTAGACCGGCAAAGACACTACAATATCCATAGAACCTTCCTTTCTTTTTGCACTGTTGACATGGCTAAAAATTCCAGACCAACCATCCAGGACAAACCTCCCAAGAGATAGACAGCTGGCCCACCTCAATATTCAAGTACTTGAATGTTCAAGCACCATGTCACCAGATTAATTTGTGTTTAGGCTGAGGCCCTGTGACTAGAGTTGTCCAAAGAAAATGAAACTAAAACTATGTGTTTGCTTATAAACAACTTTACATGCGTGAAAAGAAAATCTTAACTGAATGAAGGCACTGAGGTTTTAGGGGAGGGCACCAATTGCCCTGACCGACATCTATCTCTCCCGTTACTTCCATTAGCAATGCATTTACTTGGTAATTTGCACACAAAATAGAAACCATTAGATGGCAACTCCAGTGATAAATTTTTGGTAGAAAGCAAAGAATACCAAAGGAATGCCTATCTGTGTTTCATTGACTCTGCAAAGGCATTTGACTATGTGGATCACAAGAAATCATGGCTAACCTTGAGGAGATTGGGAATCCCAGAACATTTGATTGTGCTTAAGTGAAACCTATACTTGGACCAAAAAGCATTTCTCAGAACAGATCATGGAAACCCTGCATGGTTCAAAATTGGGAAAGGAGTATATCAAGGATGCATCCTGTCTACATACCTTTTCAATCCGTAGGTAGAAGAGATCATCTGGGAAGCAGGGCTTTAGGAGGAGGAATGTGACATCAGGATTGGAGGTAGACTCATCAACAACGTTATGTAGATGACACAACCTTGCTTGCTGAAACTGAAAAAGACCTAAAACACTTGCTGCAGAAGTTCAAGGACTGTAGTCTTCAATATGGATTAAAGCGTAACATAAAAGACAAAGATTCTCACCACTGGGCCAATTGGCAGCACCAAGATAGATGGAAAAGAGATTGAGGTTAACAATTACAGCTTGTTCAGCTCCACAATTAACACTCTTAACACCAGCAGTCAGGAAATCAAAAGATGAATAGCATTGGTAAAATCTGCTGTCAAGGACCTCTCCAGAATGCTGAAAAGCAACAATGTCAGCCTAGAGACTAAGGTATGCCTAATCCAGGCCATGGTCTTCACTACTTACTATGCTTACTATACTTAACTATGCATCAGAGAGCTGGGCAATGACTAAGGATGACAGAAGAAGAATTGATGCCTTCAAATTTTGGTACGAGAAGACTCTTGAGCATATCATGGCCCAACAAGAAAACAAATAGATCTGTCTTGGAAAGGATGAAACCAAGTCTCTCCTTGGAGGCTAGGATTTTGAATCTTCATCTCACATACTTTGGGCATGTGGACAGGAAGGCCCAGTCCTTGGAGAAGGACATCATACTCAGAAAGGTGGAGGGACAGCACAGGAGAGGAAGACCCCGGATGAGATGGATTGATACAGTGACTGGGGCAATGGGGGTTGTTGTGTCAGAATTAGTGAGATTGGCTCAGGACAGGGCAGGGTTCAGAGCTGCTGTACATAGGGTTGCTATAGGTCGCAGGCAAATCAACAGCACATAACAACTACAGGGGCAGTATGATGAAGCATTAAGACGTTGGGTTCTTGAATAAGAGCATTTAGGTTCAAATCCTTGTTCTGTCTCTCAGCAACTGGACAAGCTACTCAAATTTCTTTGTGTCTAAATTTTCCCATTTGTAAAATGTGAAAAATAAATATTATTACTTGTTAATGCTGTTTATAGGATTTTGCTATTGTTGTTGCTGTTAGATTCAGTCAAGTGGAGTACAGCAGAAGTGACATCACAACAGAACCAGATGAAATCAAATCGATAATATCAGAATATTATGAAAAGCTATACTTTGATAAATTTTAAAACCTAGAGGAAATGGTCAAAATCCATGAAACTCATGCCCTAAGCAGATTGACATAGACAGATTTAGAACACTTGAACAAGCCTATCACAAAAGAAGAAATTGAGCAGATCATAAAAAGCCTGTAATTTTTATTTTATTTTATTTATTTTGTAGAACTGTCTGACAGGTGTTTTTTAACATAGACAAAACAGCAAGAGGCAGTGTCTGGAAGTTGTGATGGGGATGGGAGGAGTCGGGTGGAGTGAGTGAGCACAGCAGGCCCTGTCTAGGCCAAGGATGGCCCCTTGGATCCAGGCCCACTTATTCAGACTCTTTCGCATTGATGGAAAGGCTCATAACCTGAGCATTCTCCAAGTTCTTCTGGTTCCCCAGTTGATCTGGTTGCTGAGGAGTAAGAGATAGATAATCCACGGGGCACCTGCATAGCAAGGGAGAAAAATTGGGATAAGACATATGGTGAAGGCAAAGGAGATGAAGGGGAAGGGCACTACGGCTGCAGGGAAATTAGACTCCCAAGGGAAGCTCCTCTTCCTCTGAGCCCTTCCAGATTACTACTAGGCTGCAGAGTCAGATCTTGTTATACCAGCTCCCTGCCAATAACCCCAGAGCCCTGATGAGGATGGGGAAACTTTAGAGTGGCCTGAGTTCGTGAGTCAAGCTTATAATATATATTGGAACATGACTGTCCCCCTTGGCATAACTAGGGCTCCCTTTCTTACTTTTTTATTTATACTGGTTTATTTACAAAGTTTCTATACATTGTTTTTCACACTGGGTCTTTCCCATTTCCTTCTCCTCACTCCTCTACCCGTTAAACTGTACGACTCCATAATTAACTACTCTACCCCCTGCCCCACGGTCAACACTCTTGGCACCAGTAGCCAGGAAATTAAAAAAAAAATGTATTGCAATGGGAAAGTCTGCTGTAAGAGACCTCTCCAGGGTACTGAAGAGCAATGGTGTCACTCTGGAGACTAAGGTGCATCTGATACAGGCTATGGTCTTTGCAATCATTTGTTATGCATCAGAGAGTTGG